>NW_012108585.1:800579-845589 GCF_000951045.1 Mandrillus leucophaeus | reverse complement strand
AGTGGGGTGATCTCGGTTCACTGCAACTTCTGCCTCCTGGGTTCAAGCGATTCTCCTGCCTCAGCCTCCTGAGTAGCTGGGATTACAGGTGCACGCCACCATGCCCAGCTATTTGTATTTTTAGTAGAGATGGGGTTTCACCATGTTTGCCAGGCTGGTCTCGAACTCCTGACCTCAGGTGATCTGCCTGCCTTGGCCTCCCAAAGTGCTGGGATTACAGGCGTGAGCCACCACACTCGGCCATAACTTCTCATTTCAATACTTACCAAGAAATAATTATCAAATCACTTTATATACCAGAGGACTTTGTGGGCAAGGAAATATGCGCTAATACAGCAACAGTTGGAAGGATTGTTCCCTTCTTAGTAGGCTGGACAACAAAAGTAAAACTGGGAGACCTGAAATTTAAGAAATCAAACTCTCTCATACTTCTTGGTCAGCTTTTGTAATATTGATGAACTTACGTTTTAAGTGTTCCAGACGTCATAAGTTCAGTCACCAAAACAATGCACTTCTTTCCTTTTACTGTGGATTCCCAGGAATCATAAAATCTAACAATATTGGGATGCTGAAGACCCTTTAACATTTCAGCTTCTTCTTTAAATCTCTGCCTCTCAGACTTTGTTAATTTTCGATCCTAAAATGAAAAACCAAAACAGAATGTGGTTTAAAATGATAAAACACCAAATCAAGACAGTTAATCTTAGATACTAAACATTACTAAATCATGATCGATGGTGTTTAGAACATGCAAATGCTGAAGTTATAAATGATAGATTTGGATTATATAAATTCATGCTTGAGATCATTTCAGTATCTTTACTGTTAATGTATAACTCAGATACAGTCTCACTTTTGTAAGGTGCAGTTAACTTTCCACATCCAAAATAAGTCATCAATTGCTAGACATGCAATTTAATGTCAGGAAATGAACATAGGCTTTAGAAGCAGAAAGACCTAAATATAAATTCCAGTTCAATCTTTGCCTTGATTAAAATCAATCTATCTTTAACCAAAACATTGTTTTTATTTTTGTTTGTTTGAAAGACAGGAGCTCACTCTGTGACGAAGGCTGGAATGCAGTGGTGCTATCATAGCTCACTGAAGCCTCAGATCCTGGGCTCAAGGGATCCTCCCACCTCAGCCTCCAAAGTAGCTAGGACTACAGGCATGTGCCACCTTGCCTGGCTAATTTTTAAATTTTTTGTAGAGATGAGGTCTTGCTATGATGCACTGGCTGGTCTTGAACTTCTGGTGATCCTCCAACTTTGGCATCCCAAAGCCTGGGATTACAGGTGTGAGCCACTGCACGAAGCCTTTTTTTTTTTTTTTTTTAAAAAGCAATAACTTAAATACTCAAGTATTTAAGTCAGGAAAATTCTCAGTTATTCTCTCTCTAAACACTGTCTCCTCTCATTCTCTTTTTTTCCCCTCCCAACTCTTCTTTTTAAACAATTTTTAAATGTGTGTGTGTATATAACCTTATTTTATCCTTTAATTTATCTCTCATTTTCCATTTCCTTCTCTATGCTACTTTCTGGGCAATGTTTTCTGATCTACCTTCTTGTTCATTAATTTTTCTCTTCAGTTATTACATCAATTATTAATTGAACTTTAAGGTTCTCACTCTGTCACCAAAAGTACCCAATGAAGAATGTAATAAAAGGAAACCAAGTTACTACTCCTATTTCTACTCTGCCCAGCAGCATCAAAACCAATGGATACTACATACATGCCTCTTAAAAAACACTTAATAAAGGCAACATTATATTGACTCTTATCCCCACAGAATAAGCCCTCAGAGGCTTTATTTTGTCATGAAAAGGCAGTGACAAAATACCTTTTTGGGGTTCTATCTTTAGCACCTGACAACCTAGCATAGTGACTTGTTCAACAGCCATTTGTTGAATGAATTCCATAAATGTCTTTTCCCCTGCGATACCCCTTTAAAAGTGTGTGTGTGTGTGTGTGTGTGTGTGTGTGTGTGTGTGTGTGTCCCCTTAATAAGCAGTTAGCATTTCCCCAAGGATAAAAAATTCCTGTGACTTAAAAGAAAAATGATAATTGAAATTGGGTCTCTGAATCTCAGTTAAGTCCAATACAACCTATGCAGAATGATCAACTCGCAAACAGCTTTTGATTTTTAAAAATGGTTTGTAAAAGTTTATTGTAAAAAAGCTACCAACTACTTATTTATAGCAAGGTACAGAGGGAAAAAAACAGGGGGGACTTCTTTGCCATCAAAAATCCGTATTTAATTTTCCTTGAGAATACACTGAATGGCAATCTAAAAATTCCATAGAAATATTTACATTATTCTATCTCTAATTTGCCCAGAAGACATCTATACTATAAATACAGGCTACTTTCTAGATCTAAGTGTTTCTATCCTTTCTGAAAAGTATTATTTATGTTAAGAGATCTGGGAACCCCTGCTTACTGTTTGAAGTTAGAAAGACAGGACACCAGATTGTCATCAGCAAAGCAGGAAATGGGGGGACCTAAACACACAATTTGGGGCTTCTTTCAATAATTCGTCTACGTGTTCCCTCTGTAACTAAATTTTTTTTTTTTTAAATCTAGGAACATTTCATAAAATATCTTATAGAAGTACATTATTTTAGCACCCAAAAGACTTTAAGACAATAATAAAGTAGATCAAAACTAACATAAGACACACATCAGAAGGAACATCTGGGGTTTTAAAAATAATTTTTGCCAAGTATTTGCTATTTACTGGCTGGCTGCTTTACTTCATTTAATTCTCAGAAAAATGTTGTGAGATGAACTGACTCAGAAAATTTTATTATCTCCCTCAAATTCACAGGAAAAGCAGAACTAAGAGACAAATGAAGGTTTGCTTCAAAGCTCATGTTTCACTGACAACAAACCCTAAATATTTTGCAAAACTTCTAAAATAATTTTCTTCTCAGAAGATTCATGTTTGTTATTATATAATAATTATTGAAAAGAAATAGGAACTTTATACTAAATTACAGCTGAAGGTAAAATAAGAGGAACCATGTATTGTTTAAATATTACCAACTGTCAATCAAATTATCATGAATACAATGATAAAATTTTAAAATACTGTATCAAAAAGTAGCATTAAAACGTCAAGTGAGACTTAGAATGGATTAGCCACTGTTGCTTTTTAGAAACTTCTCTTCATCATTATGGAGCTGGATATTCCTGGGGCCTTAATATACTATACTATCCCAATTGCAGCATTCATTACCTTCAATATAAACTAAAGCTGATGCAGCTAACCCATTCTATTCATTTTGTTCATTTCTTTCCATCTACATTAAGTTGTTTTGACAGGATAAATGAGCAAAACCAAGGACCAGCGTCACATGACCTCTTCATAATATGCACAGTTCCAGACTACTGGGGGTGGGGTGTGGGTCAGGCAACAACTAAAACAACTGTTCATCTCAGTACTACCCAAATTATAGTGCTCAGCAGATTATCTGCTAATTTCTTCTTGAGAAGCACAATGCTACTGTTTAATACAATGACCTCATAACCATTTGCACATCTTCAGTCCCTTGCTTTTAAGCAGTTATTTCATTTTAAACATCCTCTGACAGACATCTCTCTTTATCCTCATATTTTAGTATTTTTAAAGTAGCAATCCCATCCTTTGCTACTGTTCACTTTATTCGCCCAGAAGCGAACCTTCCAAACCAGTTGTGCTAATGAAGCAGTGAGACTGGTTTTCAATCATTAAACTTGAAATTTTTACTTTACAACTAACAACTGTATCCCCAAAATTATCTGGTCCTCAAGTCTTATTAACATTTACATTTCTCTAGTATTATATACGTGCAATACTCAAAATTTTACTACTAAATTAAGACAGCATATGTTAAATCCACGTATCAAAATATGGGTGGAGAAAAGTGTCTGGAATTCTTGATTAAAATATTTTAGGTCACTATTGGAATACTCCCTCCTTATCATTTTCGGCACCACACTGACTTAGCAAAGACATGAGCATCTATTTCATCTTTTTTTTTTTTTTTTTTTTTTTGAGACAGAGTCTTGCTCTGTTGCACAGGCTGGAGTGCGGTGACGCAATCTCGGCTCACTGCAACCTCTGCCTCCCGGGTTCAAGCAATTCTGCCTCAGCCTCCTGAGTAGCTGGGATTACAGGCGTGTGCTACCACACCTGGCTAATTTTTGTATTTTTAGAGACGGGGTTTCGCCAAGTTGGTCAGGCTGGTCTCGGACTCCTGACCTTGTGATCCGCTGGCCTCTGCCACCCCAAGTACGGGGATTACAAACGTGAGCCACCGTGCCCGGCCTCTATTTCATCTTTTAAGGTGATACTAATTGCTGTTGGGTATTAGGATAAAGAAATAAAAACTTGTCTTCAGGCAGAGGGTACAGCAGTTTGAAACACTGCTTTCCAGTGCAGCATGTGTTTCAGTTACAGTTTACAGAGAAAAAAAATTTTTAAACAATTATTCTGTATGTTGAAAGAAATTAAGCATATAAATAATTATTTAAGTCTGGCAACTCTCTCTCATAGGCCTATATGGTATAACAGCAATTCAAAGATGGCAGAAGTATTAACTGTAGGTAACTAACTTCTTAAAAACTTCAGAATTAGAGATTGAAGGCCTGGGAAAGGTTGGAAAAACTACTACTAGAAACAAAATAGGTAATTCTCATGCAAAATTTCTTAACTGTTAAAGACAGCAAAAAGACTAACATGGCTTTCAAGGTGTTTTGAAGTGTAACATAAAAAGTACACCTGCACTTTATGTGGCCAAATCTACAGATTAAATTCCTACTGCAGATTTCTTTATGACTTCCAGTTTGGTACTCTTAGACATGAAACTCAGGGTCTATCCCATGAAGAAGAGAGTCTATGTGAGCCCAACTTTCCTCAATAGGTGAAAAGATAAGATAATTATGGGGGTAGGGGCAAGTAAACATGGCATCACATCCCCTGCTTCTCCATGGAGACTTTTACCTATCATTCTGAAATAGTACCAGTTTCAGAAAGACCAAAAAAAAAAAAATTTTTTTTTTTCCCCAAAAGAATAGGAAAAAAAAATCTGGTTACCTGGTTGTTCTAACTTCTCTATTAGCCCCTTCTTCCCAATATGGCTCACCTTTATATACTTTATTTATTTACAAAAAGTTTCTGTTTCAAAGGAGCAAGGAGAAAAGTCTACTTATAAGAGAGAGAGGAGACCAGGTGTGGTGGCTCACGCCTGTAATCCCAGCACTTTGAGAGGCCGAGGTGGGCAGATCACCTGAGGTCAGGAGTTCAAGACCAGACTGGCCAAGATGGTGAAACCCCATCTCTATTAAAACCACAAAAATTAGCCGGGCGTGGTGGCAAGCGCCTGTAATCCCAGACACTCGGGAGGCTGAGGCCAGAGAATCACTTGAACCTGAGAAGCAGCGATTGCAGTGAATCCAGTGAGTCAAGATCTCACCATTGCACTCCAACATGGGCAACAAGAGCGGCACTCCATCTCAAAAAAAAAAAAATAAAAAAAAAAAAAAAAAAAAAAGACAAAGAGAGAGATAGGGGAGTTTTCTCAAGCCAGATGTATATGAATGTATAGGTTCTATTCATTAGGTACCCTTCACTTAATCCCCAAATCTGGGCCAAGAATATCCAGAAGTTGGGGTCTAAGAGGTTCTCTCCACCCTTCTTTGGAGGGCACAAGAGCTACATGGAATTCCAGAATACCTGGGACTTGGCATATACAGGAAGCTTTAGGTTAATGCTAAAAGTAGCAGATACATATAATAGCTGAACCACAAAAGGAAAAAAAAAACCACATTTAGTTCTATTAGAAAATGGCTTAGAACATGTCGAAAAGGGCAATAAATAAAAATATATTAATAAATAAATAAAACAGAAAATGGCAAACTAGGTCTGGGCATGGTGGCTCACATCTATAATCGCAGTACTTTGGGAGGCTGGGGCAGAAGAACTGCTTGAGGCCAGGAGCTTGAGACCAGCCTACAACATAGCAAAACCCCATCACTAAAAGTAAAAAGAAAAAAAAAGGCAAACTATTTTCACTAAGTGACTTACAGTATCTATTGCATAGCAAAACTTCGAACAATACCTAGTCATTCACATACATTTGAAAAGTTTTCTATTAAAGTAGATTAAATTGATTTGAATGTGAAAGCAGCTAATTAACAGGGTTAAACTCAGACTACTATAGGTGAGGTCTTGCAGGAGATCTTCCTGAAGAAAGCAAGAAGGCTGAGAAAGGGAGAAAAAGGAAAGATGACTGTGAATGAGAACAAAAACAGAAAAATTATTGCTCACTTATTGGAAGGAAATCTTACACTTCAGAGACAAATGTTACTCTGCAGTAAATGGGGTAGAAACAGTTCCCAAAGTTTTTTGAATAGGGTAATGAGGGTTTGCCAAAGGGGAAACCAGCAAAACAGAACTGAAAAGCTCAAATGGAGTTATTAGCACTGAAACTTAGTGGGTCATCCTGCAAGAATCTGCCACCACAGGAAAGCAAAAGTGGCTGTGCACATCACAAAGACAAGCATCTCAAAGAATTGTTTCATTTTGTTCAGGAAAGAAATCAAGAAAAAAAATAAGACCAGTATATAAAAACAAAGAGTTAGGTTTTCAGTGTGCCTGATGTGGCTTTCACTTAAAGAAATAAAAGTAAAAGAGGGAGGACTCATTAGTTTCAGGAAAAAAAAAAAATAGAGACAGGGTCTCACTCTGTTGCCCAGGCTGGTCTAGAATTCTCAGCCTCAAGTGATTCTCTGCCTTGGCCTCCCAAAGTGCTGGGATTAGAGGTGTTAACAACCACACCCAGCTCCTGTTAACTTTAAATACTGTGTACTACCACCCCCGCCCCCCAGGGTCTTCTCCTTATCAGCTCAATCTTAACCTTTCTGTCTCTCTTTTCCATACTTACCTGGGGAATAAGGAATAACTATTTCAAATTTATGGGAGATCTAGCCCAGAAGCTCAGCGAGAAGATTTGAAGAGTCAGGAAAAACAAAAACTGAAAGCAGAATTTCTACAACAAATGCAACCTGCAACTGAGTTTAATATTGAGAATATATGATATTGAGAATGTACATAAGAATATACAATATCTTTAGCCTGGCAAGGTCTGACTTAAGTGTAATGTTTTACCAATTCTGGAATTCAAATTAGATTTCCAAATATCTACTGGACATTTTATGAGCAACGACTCAATATATGTCCAAGCCTATAAAGTCTCTCCACAAATCACTCATTCCCTATTTTCCTTCGTTTTCCCAGGCAATCTCTATCATTCCATGATTCCCCATATCTCATTTCCATGGTCGCAAACTAATAGAAGCCACAACTACCTCATATCAAAATAAACATTGCCTTATGACTCTCTTTACCCTTCAACCTACCCTTTAGATAAAGATATTCCCCCAGACACTATTTTTATGACACCAAGCTCCTTGCTCAAAAATAATAAATGCATAATTAACCAATTTGGCTTAAGTATAAGAATCTTCAGGGGCACTTGTTAAGTAAGGATTCTAGGACCCTGGCCCCAGTCTCCAAGGAAGGGTCTTCTTATGACCAGCAAGTTTGGAAAATACTCCAATACATCAAATCCAAACTCCAGAGTCACTTGGATCCAGCTTATTTCTCAATACTTTCCAAAAACAACCCAGTACAGATAAGGACTCTTGTTATTTTCACATGCCATGCTTATTTCTTCTTTTGCACTCCTATTTCTAAAGTAACTGCCATGAGTTTTAGTTTCCTTGCTTGTAAAATGAAAACACCATCTTTCCTGAATAGCTAAGAATTATTTTGAGGATTCAACATATTGTAAGTGTGCTCTGAAAACTGAAAATAATTACACAAATTAAGAACGTTATTTTTATGGCAGCTACCCCATTCACATTGATTTATTCTCCCATATGTATTCCTGAATATGTTTCACAGGCTGAAATAGGCTGTGGAAGAAGTCATCAGGAGAAGTTAGCATTTTCTTAATTTTGGGCTATCGATATTATCAGAGGTGGCAAAACTAATTTTTTTTTTCTTTAAATTTCAGGAAAAAGAATTTTGGGTTCTAACTTAGACAATTAATTAAAAATAAATATATGTATATTGTGGCTCATGTAGGTGACCACAAGACTTCATTAGGCAGTTTGCTTTTTGAATCATACTAGCAACCAAATGATAAACTAAATGACAATTTATAAGTTTGAAACATTAATCATTAATTTTGTTAATTAATTTTGACTATAGGTAGTTTGGCAAGTCCTAAAGTCAGCAAACATCCCGAACTGTATGCTCTGAATTCCTTTACCAGTTAAAGTTTCTGCAGTTATAATTTGTAACTGAAATAGATAGTCTCACATAAGACTAAGTTATTTATAAAGGAAGACAGCCACAATTTGGTTTACACTGTCAAAAACATTAATTTTAGTAGGTTTTAATTTGCACTTAAATTGAAAATTCGTTTTGCTGTTATAGCTGTGTAAGATCGTAAGTTACAAGAAGTGTGTATGTATTTTTTCCACTTACACATACAATATTTTAACAATTTAAGTCACATTAAAGAACTGTCCTTTTTTCCTTTAAAACATGTCTAGCAGTAAGATACCACTTCACACCAATCAGGATGGCTATTACCCACCCCCCCAAAAAAATAGGGCCAGTAAGGAACAAAAAAGTGTTGGTAAGGATGGGCACAAACTGAAATCCTCATGCACTGCTGTGATTGTAAAATGGCATAGACAATGTGGAAAAGAGCATGATAGTTCCCCAAAAAGTTGAACACAGAATTACCATATAATTCAGCAACTTCACTTCTAAGTATATGCCCCGAGAAGCTGAAAGCAGGCACTCCAACAGATACATGAATACCAATGTTAACAGCAGCATTTTTTACAATAGTCAAAGGGTAAAAATGACCCAAGTGTCCAGCAACAAATGAACAGAAAACAAAATATATACATATAAAGGAATATTATTTAATAGTAAAAAGGAATGAAATTTTGACACATGGTACAACTCAGATGAACCTTGAGAACATTACGCTAGGTAAAATAAGCCAGACACAAAAGGATAAATAATGTCTGACGCTACTTATATGAGGTACATCTAGAATATGCAAATTCATAGAGACAGAAAGTAGAAAAAAGGTTACCAGGCACCAGGGAAAGGGGACAATGGGGACTTAGTTTTTAAGAGCTAAGAGTTTTGGTTTGGGGCCAGGCACAGTGGCTCACACCTGTAATCCCAGTACTTTGGGAGGCCAAGGCAGGCGGATCACCTGAGGTGAGGAGTTCAAGACCAGCCTGGCCAACATAGTGAATCCCCGTCTCCACTGAAAATACAAAAATTAGCTGGGCATGGCAGCGGGAGCCTGTAATCCCAGCTACTCGGGAGGGTGAGGCAGGAAAATCACCTGAACCTGGGACACATAGGTTCCAGTGAGCCGAGATCACACCATTGCACTCCAGCCTAGGCGACAGAGCAAGACTCTGTCTCCAAAAAAAAAAAAAAAAAAATTTCAGTTTGGGATGCTGAAAAGGTTCTAGATGTGGATGACAGTAATTGCACAACACTGTGAATGTGCTTAATGCCACAAAACTGTATACTTTTAAGTTACCTGTAAATGGTTAAAATGGTAAATTTATGTTATGTATATTTCACTACCAAAAAGGCTGAATATGACTTGACTTTGACGAACCTTTCCCTTGACACTTAAGACGAGAAAATGAAATGTAAAATTCAGGACAGGGGAGGCAGGGAGATGTTACTAGGGAGAAGTACACTGAGAACTTCGGAGATACAGATACTGTTCTACTTCTTATACTTGGGAAGGACTTGATGTACATGAGAAATAGTGTCCATTGGTCATCTTAAGTCCTTAAATAAAAGTTAAAAATTTTACATTTTCTTATTTGCAAAGCAAGCAAATAATACTGACCTCCTGATAAGTATAACTAGAAAATAGAGTTGTCTGCATTAATATTGTTACAATTTAATCCAATTGTCATTTCACTCAATGGATTGGTTTTAGCATATTACTTTTAAAAAGTCACTGTAGATCAGGGGGTAATTACACATAAAAAAATTTACATAAACTTTTCCAAACACACAGAAATGTGGAATATATAAGTACCTACATATGTCCCTCCGATACTTGTCACTTCTTAATGTTTTGCCATATTTCTTTTTTTATTATTTTTAATTTTTGAGACGGAGTCTCACTCTGTCACCCAGGCTGGAGTGCAGTGGCACAATCTTGGCTCACTGCAACACCTGCTTCCTGGGTTCAAGCGATTCTCCTGCCTCAGCCTCCTGAGTAGCTGGGAGTAGACAGGGTTTCACTGGGTTGGCCAGGCTGGTCTCGAACTCCTGACCTCAGGTGATTCACCCGCCTCGGCCTCCCAAAGTGCTGGGATTACAGGCGTAAGCCACTGTGCCCGACTGCCATATTTCTTCTAGATTATTTTCTATGAAATAATACCACTATTCCTCTCTCCACATCCCCAGAGCCACTATCTGGAATATGGCATTTATCACGCTATTATACATTTTTATAGTTTTACAACATATTACTTATTCATGAATGACATACTATACTGTTTTGCACTTTGATTTTTATATCAATGTTATTTCTGTATTTATATTGCTCAATCCTGCTATTTTGTTTATGATCTTTTAAAATGAACTAATTTTCTACCCCAACAGAGAAGACCATCCTTAGAGTATAACTAAACAAACACATTTCCTTGTCAAATCAGCAGCATTTACTGTGGATTTTCAAAGTAACCATTATTTATCTAACTACAGTTTACAATACATAAAACTAACCTTTGAATTAGCATACTGTTAGAAGCTGCTTGTCAATCCAGGGGAAAAAGAATACACACATTAATTTTTTCAATTTTATTCTTTTTCTTTTTTTGTGTGATGTCCCTGAGTCATAACAATATGCACATATTTTTTGGCTAAATCTTGTTCATCATGTTCAAAATATGAATACTATGGAGAATGGCTCTTATTTATTGAACATATCCATCTAACTTTATGAAACTAGTTCTGACTACATTTATTTATGGCCGCAGGCTGGCTGCAGGGTCTGACAAAAAGAAAATCAGTTGCTGCTTCAAAAATATGTATCTCATTTACTGCCCATCTTCACACTGTAGTTTCAGTTTACGTATAATCATAATATTTTCATTTAGAAACAAATATAATTCCCCAGTCTTAACCTTTAAACTCTGTGACAAGAGATCAGTTCCAACCCCCTACACTTCCAAACTTTGCTATTCAAAGAAGAAACTGAAAATTAAGTAAAGGATTTTTTTTTAATTGCCTTTTTTTACTTCTAGAGGAAAAAAGATTCAAACGAAATTAGATTTGTTTAGTATCAGGGCTTCAACAGTAAGTCAAAGTCATTTCCCTATCAATCATAATAGAACTTCTATATTGAGCAAGGATAGATCCTCCAAACCTACTGTTTATGACTCCACTGTCTGACACACAAGTAGATGTCAAATTCCCATATTTATAACTGTGGTATGTGTAAAAAGCAGTACTATTGCCAGTTTCTACCAAGCTTTTATCTAGAGGAAATGTTTCAAGCTTCTGTCATTTGTCTACTACTTTCATAATGTTTTGCCAAAACTAATAAACAGCTATATTTACTTGATACTTTTAACATCATAAAACAGGTCCTTACTACCTAATTTAGCATCCTCATAACTAGTTAGTATTGCTGTTATTAAAAGAAATTTTGGGGTTTTAAAACGTTCATTCACATACAACCTAAAATATCTACTATTTCTAGAAGTATATGTATCATATTTTGGATAATAATGCACAATTATACTACATGTACATTATCAGTTTCCCATTTCCACAGTCCTCTTCCCCATCACCCTAATTTTACTAATATGCTTATATGTAGAAAAACTGTGAGGGGAAATTGATGACTGCTCAATTTTCTGGTTAGCAGTGGCTCTAGGTCTGACTTTTGATCAAACAATGGGGACAAGGATTTTTCCTCCTGGTAGTCATCATTTCAAAAAACAAAGTAAATACACGTTGTACAAATTGAAATTTATATAGTATTTCTCTGATTCAATCTGCCTCATCATTAGTACCACTTACTCCCAGAGTTCTGTCTTTATATCTGTCAATTTTCATTTGTAGGAATGATTGGAGCTTTCATTCATTTCTGATTTTATGATTATTTTAGTGGGAAAAATAGGAATGGTTTGCTGGGCACAATGGCTGACGCCTATAATCCTAGTACTTTGGGAGGCCAAGGCAGGAGGACCACTTGAGGCCAGGAGGTCGAGACCAGCCTGGGCAACAGAGCAAGACCTTGTCTCTTAAAAAAAAAAAAAAAAAAAAAAAAAGTCAGGCATGGTGGCACACGGCTGTAGTCCCAGCTAGTGGGGAGGCTGATGGGGGAGGATCCCTTAAGCCCAGGTTGAGGCTGCAATGAGTGTGATCACGCCACTGCACACACACACACACACAAAGAAAGAAAGAAAGGTTATATTGGGAGCTGCTAGTGAGATACTATCCTGAACCAAATTTATACATACACCTCTGCCTCCACAATTTTCAACACTGCTAAGCAAACAACCAAAGAGTAATACACATGACACCAAGGAACAGGCTTGTCCCTCCATATTGAAAGGTGATTCAACATCCATTAACATCATTCAAGAAGTCTGCAGGGGCTTACAATTCAGAATGACAGTATAAACAGCTTACTTGACTGTTACCTACTTTCCCTCGAGATTCCATTAACGTAACTCAAGAAAGTTACAGAAATAAAATATTAAATGCAAACAATAAAGAGGATGAGAGAGAAGCCATCAGCAGATACAAATGGTGAAATTCTGGCCCAAGAAGTAACCGCCTAAAATATAGTTGGAGGGTACCTGAGAAAGGAACCAATACCTTTCCTCCAAAAAACAATGAGAGATCCAGCAAAGCAGAAATGAGACATGAGATTTTTAAAAACGAAGAATCTGTAGGACAGACTAATCAATGCCTCTTACCTTCTGTGCACACAGCAAAATGATCACCCAATGCTTACCCTTGGGTAGGCAGGAAATTAAGGTTCTACTCTGAAGATATCAAAACAACTAGTAGGGCCATTAGAGTGCAAATTAACATCCCAGAACAAAACCGGTTACCATCTACCATTCTGGGGGTGCCCTGACCATTCACCTGATAATGAAGTCTGACCATTAACAAGTAATGAGACTTAGTATGAGCTCTAAATACAGACAAACTCTAAATACAGAGTTTGCCTCACGCTAAGCCTCATTCTTAAATATCGGCAGGCCCACAGATCATCACACTTGAGAACTCATAAAGATAAAACATTCTTCCCATCAAAAAGGGGAAATTGCCTCAGAGAAACAAAAAATTCAGGAAATAGAATATACTTTTTAAAATGGTAAGGGTTAAGTTATATATTTTACCAAAATAAAAAATAATTATAGCAGGCAATTAAAATAAAAATTGACTCACATACAGCAAAACACCTGAATGCTAGAGGAAAGCTATATGATCTTTTTATTTTCTGTATAAAAGTATTACAAAGTCACTGCCAAATAAAAAGGTGATCAAAGAAGCAGCCAAAAAATGAAGGAAAAGTAAAAGTAGGATGTGTCCAGTACTTAATGTTTTTTTCTGCATTTTGTGATTTTTTGATATGACTTCTTTTAACTTTAAAATTTGCTGCCATTTCTTCTTTCAGTCTAAATAAATATTCAGTTTTAATTTTTTTTTTTTTTTTTTTTTTGAGACAGGGTCTTACTGTTGCCCAGACTGGAGTGCAGTACTCCAATCCTAGACCATTGCAGCCTTAACCTCTCAGGCTCAAGTGATGCTACCATCTCAGCCTCCCCAGTAGCTGGGACTATGGGTGTGCACCACCATGCCTAATGAATTTTCTTTAAAAATTTTTGTAGGCCGAGCGCGATGTAATCCCAGCACTTTGGGAGGCCGAGGCAGGTGGATCACTTGAGGTCAGGAGTTTGAGAACAGCCTGGCCAACATGGTGAAACCCCATCTCTACTAAAAATACAAAAATTAGCCAGGTGTGGTGGCATGCGCCTGTAATCCCAGCTACTTGGGAGGCTAAGGCAGGAGAATCATTTGAACCCGGGAGGCGGAGGTTGCAGCAAGCCGAGATTGTGCCACTGCACTCCAGCCTGGACGACAGCGAGATTCTATCTCAAAAAATAAATAAATAAAAACTTTTTTTAATGCCAGGGTCTCACTATGTTGCCCAGGTTGACCCTGAATTCTTGGTTTCAAGTGATCCTCCTGTTTCAGTCTCCTAAAACTCTGAGATTACAACGTGTAAGCCACCCTGCCCAATCTACTTTTATAATTTTATAAGAAATCTTTTACTTTAGAGAAGGCATAAAAATACTGTAATATAAAGCAAGAAGAGAAAATGTTTAGGGGCGAGAAAATCAGAAGAAACTCTCAGAAAGAAAGACATGCAGGCCATGTGCGGTGACTCATGCCTGTAATCCCAGCACTTTGGGAGGCCAAGGCGGCCAAATTGCTTGAGCTCAGGAGTTCATGACCAGTCTGGGAAACAGGGTAAAACCCTATCTCTACAAAAAAAAAAAAAAAAATTAGACAGACATGGTGGTGCATGCCTGTGGTCTCAGTTACTCAGGAGGCTGAGGTGGGAGGACTGCTTGAGCCCAGGAGGTTGAGGCTGCAGTAAGCTGAAATTGCGCCACTGCAATCCAGCCTGGGCAACAGAGCAAGACTCTGTCTCAAAAGAGACACGCTCACCAAAACAAAAATCCAATGAAAGTTTGCAAAAAGAATGTCAACCTAAAATGTCAGGCAAGTAGTTGGGGACGGGGGGGAAGTTGTTACCAGAATTCCAACATACAAATAATATACGCCTCCCCAAAAAAAGAGAATAGAGAAAAATGAATGAGTGAAAATTATCCAAGAATTAGAACACTTGCCAAAACAGAAAAACATATTTACAAGGGTCTATTTAACAACCCAGTACAATAGATGGTAGAGAAAAAGTAAAAACAAAACTAAAGAGGGGAGGCTCATTCCTTTAAGAGAAGTTTCCAAAACCAAAAAATATCTAGGGGATCGGGAGAAATACCAGGAGCATCAAGAAGGAAAATGAAATAAACAGAATCCTAAATAAAACCAGATTTTTTAAAAAAGGAAAAGCATTTTCATATGTAGAGGCACAGTTTATTATACATGCATATTTTCTTACTAGCAAGACACTTAAATATGTATTCATAGATTTTAAAATAATTTATTAAAAATAGGAACACAATTAAAGGGAAAAAAAAGACAGTTGTGCAGCATACTCAGAAAGCAGTAAGTTCAGATTAGCGGGATAGAAAAGCCTGAAGAATTCCCTAGGAAGGAAGAAGACTCGATATACTGGATGGGAAAATGAAAACTTTGAAAATGCAATAAGAAAAAAACCAAGGCAATTTGAGATGACAGGAAAATCAGAAAGCAGAACAAGGAAGTACAAAAAGGAACTCTATCCATAACTAGTTACCTTAAAGAATGTCAGTCAGACACACTTGATTTTCACTTTTAGACAATTTTAAAACACAGAAGGCAGATATTAATATTACTCATCTTCACAATGTAAAATACATAGAATAGAGGTTAGATAGTGAATTTTTGAGACAGATTCTCACTCTGTCGCCCAGGCTGGAGTACAGTGGTGCGATCTCGGCTCACTGCAACCTCCACCTCCTGGGTTCAAGCGATTATCCTGTCTCAGCCTCCTGAGTAGCTGAGATTACAGGCACTCGCCACCATGTCCAGCTAATTTTTTTGTATTTTTAGTAGAGATGGGATTTCACGGTGTTGGCAGGCTGGTCTCGAACTCTTGACCTCAAGTGATCCACCAGCCTTGGCCTCCCAAAGTGCTGGGATTACAGGCATGAGCCACCGCTGCCTGGCCAGATAGTGATTTTAAGAGAGTGAGAGTATTATGGTCATATTACAAAGCAGAGAGTGGAAAGTGTCTGCATTTGATGCAGTAATAAAAAGTATGGCATAGGCAGAATACCCAAAGTTGAAACTGACACCAACTGAATGCCGATAATTTGCATACTAGCATTAGGACTGCTGCTGTATTATTATGATCATTTAAAAATCTAACGTTCCCCCAAATCTACCTTTTTATAAAAGTTAAATTGATTGGTATAAAGAAATTTTACATTACAATACTAATTCAAAACCACTAATCTGATGTTTCTCTTATATAGAAGGTAATCATAAAAATGTTACTAAATTCTAGTTAAATTCTGCCAATCTTTATTGAACACACTATCCATCCAACAATAAAAGGTACAGCCTTAAAGAACACAGTAATCACAGTAAGAATGACACAATCATTATAAGAAGAACGTATAAGTACAACAAGGAGACAAAAAAGAAATTAATTTCTGAGAGGATTCCTTAAAGAAACATTTATTTATTTTAATGAATAAATAGGAATGCAAAAAGAAGAATGTGCGTGTGGAAATGAAAATCAGCATGTGTATAGTAACTTAAAGTCTGGGAATTGTTTATATAGTTTTAGAAGAGATGGTAGGAGAGAAGATTGGATAAACACTAAAATCTTGAGAACAATAAGGAGATTAAAATTTATACTGTGGAGAATAGAGTACCACTTAAAATTTTAAAAGATGTGATCAGATTTGCATCTTCATAAGATTGATCATGCTTGCATTGGTGTGGAACAGACAGAAGTGTAATTAGGCTTAGGAAGATTATTTTTGGTTGATATATTGGTACAGAGGAGGGAGAATCAAGATGACAAGGTGGCTGATTAGAAATGGAAAATGAAGATATAATGGAGGAAGAGAAGTCTAGGATGATTCTCAGAACTTTCCAGTTTTGTTTTTTAGGGGCAGGAAAAACGGTTAGGTAGCGAGACTTCTTGAAATAGATCTATCTATAGCCACAAAGAAATTTAAGTTATCCCAAATTGATCATTCAACTTCAATTTGAGATTTCAGATGGGTGCAGTGGCTCACACCTGTAATTCCAGCACTTTGGGAGGCCAAGGTGGGTGGATCACCTGAGGTTTCAAATTTCATTAAGAATTCTGATTATATTCTTTCTGAATTTCTCTTATATTCATTTCCCTTTCCCTTTCCAATTATCAAGCTCCTTATTGCATAATACAGGAAAGGATGTATTTCCTACTCCTCTGCCTTATGATTTCTCTGGTTCCTATACTTCAGAAAAATAAATGACAAGTAGCACAATGGATAGAATAAAGGAATTAAGAATATACTGTTACAAGGTCCTTATACTAATCTTGAAGGGTGGAATATTATTTGAAGGTAGATTAATTTAAAATGTATATTATAAGCACAAGAGCAACCACTAAAAAATATTAAAAATAAGATACATGATCAGGAGTGGTGGCTCACACCTGTAATCCCAACACTTTGGGAAGCCAGGAAGGGCAGATCACTTGAGCTCAGGAATTCAAGACCAGCCTGGACAACATGGTGAAACCCTGTCTCTACAAACACATACAAACATTAGCTGGGCATGGTGGCAGGCTACTCGAGAGGCTGCGGTGGGAAGGTCACTTGAACCCGGGAGGCAAAGATTACAGTCAGCTGAGATTTGCACCAGTGCACTCCAGCCTGGGTGACAAAGTGTGACTCTGTCTCAAAAAGAAGAAGAAAAGAAGGTACTTATGAAGCCAATGAATAAAAAGAGAAATGTTAAATTAACCCTAAGGCATAAAATTTTTTTTCTTTAAAGGAACAAAGAGAAAACAGTAAGCAACAGTATCAGTAAAGCTATTACATTTACATGGCCTATTATAATAGGCAAACTTCAAGAAACTGTATAGCAAGAGAGTAGATGATCTAGATAAAATGGAAAGCAATTCCTAGAAAGACATGAACTATACAAACTGTATTGGTCAGTTTCCATGCTGCTGATAGACATATCCAAGACTGGGTTTAACTGGACTCACAGTTTCATGTGGCTGGGGAGGCCTCAGAATCACGGCGGAAGGCAAAGAGGAGCAAGTCACATCTTACATCAATGTCAGCAGACAGAAAATAAGAACCAACCAAGCAAAACAGTTTCCCCTTATCAAACCATCAGATCTCATGAGACTTATTCACTATCATGAGAACACTATGGAGGAAACAGCCCCGATGATTCAATTATCTCCAGCTGGACCTGCCATTGACACGTGGAGATTATTACAATTCAAAGTGAGACTTGGGTGGGGATACAGAGCCAAACCGTATCAGAAACTGACTCAAGAAAACAAACAAACAAACAAAAAAACCAGAAAATCTGAATAGACCTATAACAAGAAAGGAGACTGAACTAGTAATTTAACAAACTTTCCACAATGAAAAGCCCAGGCTCAGATCACTTCACTGATGAGTTCTATAAAACACTTAAATAATTGACATCAATTCTTCACAAATTCTTCCAAAAAATATAAGAGGAATTCTATGAGGCCAGTATTAACCTAACACCAACACCAGATAGAGACATCACAAGAAAACTAAAGAACAGTATCTTGGCCAGGCATGGTAGATCATGACTGTAATCCTAGCTCTTCAGGAGGCCAAGGCAGGAGGATTGCTTCAGGTTAGAACAAGACCAGCTTGGGCAACACACCAAGACCCTGTCTCCACAGAAATTAAAAAAAAAAATTAGCCAGGCACGATGATACACACCTACAGTCTTAGCTACCCGGGAGACGAGGTGGGAAGACTGCCTGAGCTCAGGAGTTTGAGGTTACAGTGAGCCGTGACTGTGCCTCTGCACTCCAGCCAAGATGACAGAGCAAGACTGTCTCTAATAAATGAATACATAAATATTTTAAAAGAGCAATACTCCTTATAAATACAAACACAAAAATCCTCAACAAAATACAAGCAAACCAAATCCAGCAACAACTAAAAAGGATTATTTCCCATGGTCACATGGAATTTATCCCAGGAATGCAAGGTTTAACATCCAAAAATTAGCAGAGTACATCCCATAGAGCACAAAGTCCATACGATTATCTCCGTAGACACAGAAAAAGCACCAAAGTCCAACATCCTTTCATTTTTTAAAAAAACATTCAACCAGCTAGGAAAAAGGAACATCTTCAGTTGGATAAAGGACATCTAGGAAAACCCCACAGCTAACATTATACTTAACCTTATTAGTGCAGATGAGGATGTAGAGAAATTGGAACCCTCATTCGCTGCTGGAGAGAATGTAAAATGGTACAGCCACCTTGAAAACCAGGTTGGCAGTTCCTTAAAAGGTTCAACAGAATTACCTTATGACCCAGCAATTTCACTCTTTAGTATCTGCTCAAGAGAAATTAAAATATATATTAATATAAAACCTTATAAATGAACGTTTATAGCAGCATTATTCATAATAACCCAAAACTGGAAACAACACAATTGTCAATCAACTGATGAATAAACACAATGGTATCTCCATACAATCAAATATTACTCAACCATAAAAATCAAGTGCTGATCCATGCTATAACATGGACGAACATTAAAAACATTACACTAAGTGAAAAAAGCCAGTCACAAGAGACCACGTATTATATGGTTCCACTTATATAAAATGTCCAGAATAGGCAAATCTAGAGACAAAGTAGGTTAGTGGTTATCCACACAACTGAAAGAGTTGAGGGGAAATGGGGTTTTCTTTTTTGGAGGAGGTGATTAAAATGTTCTAAAATTTAGTACTGTGATGGCTGTACAATTCTGAATATACTTTTAAAACCACTGAATTGTATATTTTAATCAAGTGAATTGTATAGTATGTGAATTATTTCAATAAAGCTGTTTATAAAAATGCAAATGGTAAGTTAACAATAAAATAATGTAAACCATCATCATATAGATTTAAGAACTGCCGGCCGGGCGCGGTGGCTCACGCCTGTAATCCCAGCACTTTGGGAGGCCGAGACGGGCGGATCATGAGGTCAGGAGATCAAGACCATCCTGGCTAACACGGTGAAACCCCGTCTCTACTAAAAAATACAAACAACTAGCTGGGCGCGGTGTTGGGCTCCTGTAGTCCCAGTTACTCGGGAGGCTGAGGCAGGAGAATGGCGTGAACCCGGGAGGCGGAGCTTGCAGTGAGCTGAGATCCGGCCATTCCTTCCAGCCTGGGCGACAGAGCGAGACTCTGTCTCAAAAAAAAAAAAAAAACTGCCATATTTAGTCAAACCTATAGTGCTTCTAATCCAGTGTTCTGTCTCAGGGCCAGAAAAGAATATATACACAGTGAGAAGAAATGGCCCACTTCATTTAGGAAGAATAGGAAAGATAGTTCTAAAACCATACTGTCACCCAACATGAATCTCGATTATCCTGATCCTTTTGAAAACTGTTAGCAACCTCTCTTTTCATTTGGGATAATTATTTCCAATGTTTACTACCAGTTGAAAAAAGAAATACTATCATTATTTTTTACCTAAATTTACTATTTAGCTCTTGTAGGCGGTCTCCTTGTTTTAATGTACATTAATTAGGAGCACCAACAGGTTTTCTCCTTTTTAACTTTACAGGCTTTTCTAGTCACCCAACTTCAGTAAACTCTACTTTATAAAGTTCTTCCATAAAACAGCTAAGATTATGGTATCTCAATGATTCTAAAAACTACAGAGGAAACGTCTGACTCATTCATTCATCGTAAAAAGCCTGTTATTTGGTAGCAGTCATTTTTACTGGGCCACATGAAGATGTTATTCTCTAAAATTAAATGGCTGGCTGATTGTGCTCTATTGCTGCAAGTTTATTTCTTAGGTACAGGAGGATCATATAGAAGTATGTTAGCCTTGTTTATTAATAATAGCAGCTACCGTGACTTGGTTACCCAGACTTAATTACCACACTAAGGTGTCCATATGTAGTCTCATTTAAACCTTGTAATAACCTTAAAAGATAGATGTCATTACCCTCATTTTACACATGAAGAAAACAGAGGCTTAAAGGTATTTAAATCCAAGTTGTGTCTCTTGTCCTGAGTTCACCAGATCTGATAAGAATTCTATGAATTAAAGCAAAAAAAAAGTCATAGAATATGTTTACGAGTATATATATATAAACATATATATATATATATTTTATGTGAGTACGTATTTGTGTAAGAGCATGAAGAACTGGAAATACATACAAATATATAGTTGCCTCTAGGCAAAGGAATAAAGGAGGCTAGGGTCAAGAAGGAACTTTCACGTTCTGCTGTAAATTTTTTATATGGCTTTAATCTTAAAACAATGTAAATGTATTCCTCAATGTAAGCTTTTTCATTATAAGAATAACAGTATCGGCTGGGCGTGGTGGCTCACACCTGTAATCCCACAACTTTGGGAGGCCGAGGTGGGCGGATCATGAGGTCAGGAGTTCCAGACCAGGCTGGCCAACATGGTGAAACCCCATATCTACTAAAAGTACAAAAAAATTAGCCGGGCGTGGTGGTGGGTGCCTGTAGTCCCAGCTACTCAGGAGGCTGAGGCAGGGAGAATCGCTTGAAGCCAGGAGGCGGAGGTTGCAGTGAGCCCAGATCACGCCACTGCACTCCAGCCTGGGCAACAGAGTGAGACTCCCTCTCAAAAAAAAAAAAAAAAAAAGAATAACAGTACCACAAAAATTGAAACATTTATTAATCAGAACTAATATATATACTACTGTAGTTCTGTGCCAAGCTCTCTCTCACCTTTAGACCTTTGCACTTCCTAAGCTTACAATATACATTATTTCCCTCTCCCACTTCATGTGGCTTCTTCCTTCAAAAAACTTTGCCTTGACAAGCTCTCTCACTTTTGCAGGGCTAGGGTGGGGGAGTAGCAATGTTTAGGTATGACCAAGATAATTAAAAGGTTCCTGTATTTAGGTCTATGTGGGGAAGAAAGGCAGGAAGGCCGACCAACAGTTTGGTATACTGGGAACTCCTGCAATTCCCCTCATCTGTTGTGCCCCCTCTGACAGGCCCTGGGTAGAATAAAACTGCTATTTCCTATTGGAGCCTGGGAAGTGGAGGCAGTGACATTATGATGTGTTCTAAACCTGGGTTAATACATGACTCTTGGACCACCATATGTATAAAAATAAAAAGGTTAAAAAGAAACATCCTCCCCCAATTTAAGATTAGAGATAAAAAAAAATCATCAAGAAAGGGCATCATTTATATTAATGTCATATATTTTAAGCACAATGTACTGTGCTAAGTAAGCTATAAACAACAATTTTATCTGCCCTCTTAAATATCTTTCACAAAGTGAAACCATTAATAAATACCTGATGAACTAAAATGGATTTCCACCTTAGGGTGGCAGGCTAGATATAAAATGTCATAGGAAATGTAGTTTTTTAAAAAAAGAAGCTCTCTCAAAGAACCTCTTGGGTCAAGTATAAGCTGAAACCTATAAGAGACTAGTATTAAAGAAAAGCAAAGATCTATGTTTTAGATAAATTAAGAATCATACTGTACAAAAAACAATTTTCACATACATGGTATAATTTATAACATCACTTTATGATCATTATTCGTAATAGCACTCTGTTACCACTCAAATGTTGTGCATATACATGAAAATTTCCAGATAGGCCTCTTTATTCATTTAGTAATTATCTCTTTTTCTTAGTTATGAGAAAGTCCTTTACTATGTGTTCATAATTGTGTGTGTGTGTGCGTGTGTGTGTGTGTGAGAGAGAGAGCGAGAGAAACAGTGAAATTCTGTTACTGACATTTCTAGATTTCTATTCTAAGCATGTTAATTATTATACCTTGCGGTACTATGACATCCACAATATTTACTACGATCTGCCAACCCTTAAAAAAAGGTTTTATACCCCCTTTTTCAAATATCAAGCTGTCTTGGGTTTAGAAGATTTTCTATTCTAGAGAATTGTCTCTAGTATCTAAACATAGCACATTTCCCTTATTTTTTCACTATCGCTATAATTCATTTCTGTAGAAGACCTGATTAAACCTAGCTTTCCTAGTCAAATGATCAAGTAAATCCTCTTTGGACTTCTATATCTTCATTTCTAAAATTAAGAGGGAGAGATCAGGCAGAAAGAACCAAAAGATGTACTGAAGTTCCCTTCCAAAATAAAAGAAAGAAAAGGAAAGGAAGGAAGGAAAAAAGAAAGGCAAGACAGAGTAACCACTAAACAAAATAACAGGCTATAAACTCATAGTAACACTAAGATATGAGACATCAAAAGATTATCTTTTTAAAACTGTGATTAGCACTTTCTTATAAGCCCTTAATCTCAGAGCATGTTGCATTCAACTGAACTGGTTATTATATGTTCTTTTTCAAAAAGTCCACAACGCAGCTTTTACACACACATACACAGGTCAAGACAGATTCCTTGGGAAATGTTAAGTACATTTACTATCCTTAAAAATAAAAACAAGCAATGGTACCCATAGACAACCAAGGGCTCAGAAGGATAAGGAAAAGTCTTTCTCCCTAATAATCTCCATTTGTCCACAAAACTTAGTTTACAAATCACTTTCTCCAGACTGGGCACAGTGACTCATGCCTGTAATCCCACCATTTTGGGAGGCCGAGATGACAGGATGGCTTGAGTCCAGGAGTTTGAGACAACCTTGGTCAGCATAGCAAGACCCCATCTCTAAGTAAAACAAACAAACAAAAAAAAATTAATAAAAAATAAAAATATGAAAAGATAAAAAGAAATCACTTTCTCCAAAAAGTCATTTCCTTCTATTCTACTATAGCCCCAACCCTCAAGACTGTGTTAAGTATCTTACTTCCCCGTCTCGCAAGATTGAGTTAAGTAGCAGACACTGTTGGCAGTCTACTACTGGGTCATTCCCAAACCCCCTCCTCCTTGCTAGCCATAATTCTTTATTTGGTTTAAGTATCTATCTTGTACTAGAGGAAAAGCAAGCCCCATCTTCAGTCAAGAAAGTCATAATTGGCCTAACCCAGTCAGAGAAGTTCCACGTTCAGTATTTGATCTACATAAAGCCATGTGACCCACAACTCTGACCAGTAAGATGTGAGGCGTTGTAAATTGTAAACGAAACTGCTGCTCCTGCTGCTGAATGCTATCCAGGATGCATGTGATGGCGGAAAACAGGGCCACAAGGGGCATTCGCCTGAAACACATGCTGAGAATGGCAGAGAGACATTTGATGACATAACTGAATCAATCTGACACTGCCTTACTATGAAAAATTATAAAAACATCCTGAAAACTCTGTGCTTTCAGAAGATGCTTTATCAAGGCAGAAATATCACAGAAAATATTTCTATTACAGGATTTTTCTCACTCCATTTTAACAAAGATTACTTGCAACTCAAAGGCAGAGAATAGCCTCTGGATCCTTGCAGCATCTAAAATCAGAGTATACATCCTCAATACATGTTCCCTGAATAACTACACTAGTGTATGTGTGTACAGTGGGAAGAGGAGTTGAGGCTAAAAAATGCTGGTTGACTGAAAAAGACTTAGCTAAGTTAAGCCAGGAGTTCAAGACCAGCCTGGGCAACGCAGTGAGACCCTATCTCTAGAAACACTATTGTTGTTTTTTTGTGCTTTTGATTTTTGAGACAGAGTCTTGTTCTGTCACCCGGGCTGGAGTGCAATGGCGCGATCTGGATTCACCACAACCTCCGCCTCCCGGCTTCAAGCGATTCTCCTGCCTCCGTCTCCCGAGTAGCTGTGATGACAGGCACACACCACTACGCCCAGCTAATTTTTGTATTTTTAGTAGATACAGTGTTTCACCATGTTGGCCAGGCTGGTCTCGAACTCCTGACCTCATGGTCCGCCCACCTCGGCCTCCCAAAGTGCTGGGATGACAAGTGTGAGCCACTGCACCCATCCTAGAATTTTTTTAAAAACTTGGCCTGGCGTTTGGTGGCATACACCTGTAGTCCCAGCTACTCAGTGGGAGGACTGCCTGAGCCCAGGAGTTCGAGGCTGCAGTGAGTACTGAACCACTGCATTCCAGTCTGAGTGACAGAGTGAGACTCTGTCTCAAAAAAAAAAAAAAGAAGTATAACCACACAGTTTCTACTAGGACACCGAACAGAGAACAAAGGACTAATAATACAGGTAGAACTGGGGACAAAATCTAAATTTTATGACTAGCAGGGTGTAACATTTATTAGTATAGTACTATACTATACTAGGTAAAAATTATTCTTTCATTTTTAACAGCAAATAATTCTATGTCTTTTACTTTATTCTTATCTACCTATACATAGTACACTGTTAAGCTTCTCACAGAAGAACTAGAATGGAAAAACACTGGGGTTTTGTACTTCAGACTGTAACTTTTATCAAATTTATGATTCTTTATCATAAATCAGGAGCCCTGTTTGGTGCCATCAACAAAAGACTACTTTCTCTCAAAATTAGGGGCTAAGAATCTTACCTCTCCACTTCCCAATCTATATCTGTTCTAGTTTCTACCCTTTCCTCTACTCCTGATTTCACCAACAAAGATGTAATGTAGCCTCAGTATATTCTTTCATTATTATGCCTTAATTGAAGGAAGCATGTGGCCTTCATATTTGAGAACCAACTAATAAACTTTCCCACAAAAACTGTTACAAGCAAAGGTTACAGTCTAAACTATTAACATTACTGGCACCAAATAGATGTACAGTGTTTAACACTGCTCTCTTTCTTCCCCCCACCCCTTCCCCGAGACGGAGTCTTGCTCTGTCACCCAGACTGGAGTGCAGAGGCACGATCTCGGCTCACTGCAACCTCTGCCTCGTGGGTTCAAGGAATTCTCCTCCCTCAGCCTCCTGGGTAGCTGGGATTACAGGCACCTGCCACCATGCCTAGCTAATTTTTGTATTCTTAGTAGAGATGGGGTTTCACCATTTTGGCCAGGCTGGTTTCAAACTCCTGACATTGTGATCCACCTGCCTCGGCCTCCAAAAGTGCCAGGATTACAGGCGTGAGCCATCTTGCCTGGTCCTCTCACTTCCATTTTTAAATATGTTTTCCATATGTAATATATTTCAGATATACTGTCTGGGTATCAGCTTTTGCTGGTTATTCTGGGAACAATCATTTCCAGTACTGGAATTATAGTCCTTTTCTCTTAAGTCAACAAACAACTCACAAACTTTTAGAAATATGATCCATTAGTGCGTAAGCTGATTTCATGTTAGCAGAGTATAACTATAAATTATTATTTTACTAAAAATATGGACAATGTTTAATTTCCATATAGTATTACACGCAGTAGCTTTTTTTTATTTCAAGAAGCTGATGTGAAGGACAATCTATCATGAAACAACATACCCATCTATGATAGTTAGTTTTATGTTACAATTTTGCTACAATACTCAATTATTCTATCAAACACTAACTAGGTGTTGCTATAAAGGTATTTTTGTAGATGTGGTTAAACCTACAATCAGCTGACTACCTGTAAAGGAGACTACCTTCAATTATGTGGGTGGGTCTCATGTAATCACTTACAATACAGTAAACTGGGATTTCCTTAGAAATCCTGGCTAAAGATTGCAGCATCAGCTCCTGTCCTAGAGTTTCCAACTCAACGGCCAGCTCAACCAGAAGACAGATTGCAGACTTGCCAGCCCCAACAACCAAGTAAGCTAATTCCTGGAAATGACATATAATATCTATCTGTTATATACAAAATCTTCTAATGGTTTTGTTGCCTTGGAGAAACCTGATACCATTTTTCACACTAACATTACACACACACACACACACACACCACGTAAAGCATCCACATATCAATGACAACATTCAAGTTTTTAACATTTTTTTGTTGTGCCTGTCCTGAGATGGAGAAAGAGCGGAAATGCACAGAGGTCCTCAGCCCAGCAGAAGACAGACGGTCTTTATAACAGAACAGGCTACACACATTAAAGTGTGTAAGAATAATGAAAACCAACTTACAAAAAGAAAGAATTTTTTTAAACGCACAGAAAGCTAATATGGGTTAAGAACCAGGCAAGTATTAAACACAGGAACCCAGAGAAACTACACTAATAATGTAGTTTCAAGCTTTTGTTAATAACTGACACCTAATAATAATAGCTAACATTTATTGACTTCCAGACCCTGTTCTGGTGCTTTACATATATTAATATATTGAAACTCAACAACACCTCTGTGAAGTAGGTACCTACTTGGGCTTGGTGGCTCACGCCTGAAATCCTAGCACTTTGGGAGGCAGAGTCAGGAGGATCACTTGAGCCCAGAGTTTCAGATCAGCAATAGTGAGACCCCATCCCTACTTTAACCAAAAAAGAAATGGATGCACAAGAGGATTACAACAAAAAAGTGGCGAAGCCAAGCCAAGATGTAAACACAAGCTGCCTTGTTCTAGAGTCTGTGCTTTGCCATTCCACAATATCACCTATGAAAGTAGAGAAATGTTATTTTTTAAAAGTAGATTTACAGTCTAATGTGTAGGTGTTTTAAAAAATAATGAAAATTACACAATTTCATTTAAGTCACTTAAATAACGAAAATTGCATGAAAGATAGACTACTAGGTGTAAAATGCAAAGAAAATAAATCTATCTAAGAAAGGCAAGGCAGAAACAAAACACACAGAAGGCAGGAAGAAGACCAACTCCAAACATACCAATTATTACCATAAATGTGAATACGTTAAAGTTCTCTCTTACAAAAAACCCATAGAACAGGCTTTAAAAAAAAGTCTAGCTAAACACTGTTTATTTATAAGAAACACATCAAAATTAAAATGACATAAAAAAGATAAAGGGCCGGGCACAATGGCTCACACTGGTAATCCCAGCACTTTGGGAGGCTGAGGTGGGTGGATCACCTGAGGTCAGGAGTTCGACACCAACCTAATGAACATGATGAAACCCCATCTCTACTAAAATGCAAAAATTAGCCAGGCCTAGTGGCGGGAGCTTATAATCTGAGCTACTCAGGAGGCTGAGACAGGAGAATCGCTTAAACCCCGGAGGCAGAAGTTGCAGTGAGCCAAGATCGTGCCATTGCACTCCAGCCTGGGCAACAAGAGTGAAATTCTGTCTCAAAAAAAAAAAAAAGAAAGGAAGATACAGGAACAAGTAAGACAAATGTGAAAAAAGAATGACAATATAAAAAGGGAATGTGTTAAGCAAAGAGAATTATTTAAGAAAATGCTGCATATTTTATATTGATAAAAAGTGCAACTATTTAAGTATATAACATTCATGCTTAACCCAGCCTAAATATAAAGCTATATATAAAGCTATGAATATGTAACATAAAAACTGTTAGAAATACAGAAATTAACAAATCCACAATTATTTTATAGGGCTGACACGTTTATCAAATATCAGCTAATCAAGTAGTCTAATGCAACAAAAATATATGAGATTTAAGCAATACAATTAACAAATACAGAATTTTTTCCCTTAATAGAATATACCATTTTCAAATAAACATAGAGTTTTAATTTTTCAAACACCATACATTACACTATAAACAAAAAGTTTTAATAACATCTCTAAGGTAGAAATCACACAAAGCATAAGTTATACTTTGGCGTATAAAACGAGGGTTCTGAGTAGCATACATGAACAGATCTAAAGATCCCAACATCTGCATTTTGTAAGATGCCAGAACAGCACAGATTACAGTGAGCCTCACAATCAGGAAACCCCATCCACAGTACTTACCAGTTTTCAGTGCCCAACTCAAAAGCGACAACCAAGGCTCATGGGATTACTTGAATAAAGCTTTTAAAATTAAAGAGCATCCAATCGACAAGGGAAGCAAAAAAATAAATAAAATTAAAGAGCAACTAAAATCAGTAACAAATAACAACAACCAAAAAAAGGAACCTGGAAAAGGCAGGGTCATGTGGTGGCTCACGCCTGTAATCACCGCACTTTGGGAGGCTGAGGTGGAAGGATTGCTTGAGCCCAGAAGTTTGAAACAGGCTTGGGCAACACAGCAAGACCTCATCTCTAGAAAAAAACTTTTTAAAAAATTAGCTGGGCATGGTGGCGGGCGCCTGTAGTCCCAGCTAGCTGGGAGGCTGAGGCGTGAGATTCACTGGAGCCCAGGAGTTCCAGTGAACTAGCTGCAACCAACCGTGATCAGGCCACTCCACTACAGCCTGGGCAGCAGAGCAAGATCTCGTCTTAGAAAAAAAGGAAAAGCAAGCGAGGCGCAGTGGCTCACGCCTGTAATCCCAGCACTTTTGGAGGCTGAGGCGGGCGGATCACGAGGTCAGGAGATCGAGACTATCCTGGCGAACATGGCGAAACCCCGTCTCTACTAAAAAATGTAAAAAAAAAAACTAGCCGGGCGTGGTGGTGGCGCCTGTAGTCCCAGCTGCTCGGGAGGCTGAGGCAGGAGAATGGCGTGAACCTGGGAGGCGGAGCTTGCAGTGAGCTGAGATCCGGCCACTGCACTCCAGCCTGGGCGGCAGAGCGAGACTCCGTCTCAAAAAAAAAAAAAGAAAAAGAAAAAAGAAAAAAAGGAAAAGCAGAAGCTATGAAAGGAAGTGAAAACTTCGAGAAGGGAAAAAACCCTCTAAGAGGAGAAAATCTTGTATACATTAACAAGAGGCTATTAAAAATGAAAAAAAAAAAAAGCCAGGAGCAGTGGTTCACACCTGTAATGCCAGCACTTTGGGAGGTCAAGGAGGGCGGATGACGGGGTCAGGAGATCGAGACCATCCTGGAGAACACGGTGAAACCCCGTCTCTACTAAACATACAAAAAAACTGGCCGGGCACGGTGGTGGCGCCTGTGGTCCCAGCTACTCGGAAGGCTGAGGCAGGAGAATGGCGGGAACCCGGGAGGCGGAGCTTGCCGTGAGCTGAGATCGCGCCACCGCACTCCAGCCTGGGCGACAGAGTGAGACGCCATCTCAAAAAAAAGGAAAAAAAGAAAAAAAAATCTCTTGGAAGTTAAAAATATATAATGGCAAAAATGAAACTCAATAGGATAATCAAGCCATGATTTTCCATTAGGAAATCTCATGGAAAACAAAACCAAAAAATAATGTGAAAAAAGGAGAAAAAGATATGGGCAGGCTGGGCGCGGTGCCTCACGCCTGTAAGCCCAGCACTTTGGGAGTCCGAGGCGGGTGGACCACGAGGTCAGGAGTTTGAGACCAGCCTCGTCAACATGGTGAAACCCCCATCTCTACTAAAAATACAAAAATTAGCTGGGTGTGGTGGTGGGCGTCTGTAATCCCAGCTACTCGGGAGGCTGAGGCAGAACCGCTTGAACCTGGGAGGCGGAGGTTGCAGTGAGGCAAGATCACACCATTGCACTCCCGCTCTGGGTGACAGAGCAAGACTCCATTTCAGGAGAGTGGAGGGGCAGGGAGAAAATGATATGGATATTAGACCATTCGTGTGGGAGAACCAACATATATGTAACAGGAGTTCTACAAGGGGCAACATAAAAACAGAGGGCAAGAAATGAAATGAGCAGAAGGTAAATCTTCAGAATTGATGGCCAGTGAGTTTCCAGACAGAAAGCCACAATACCCCATACCAAGGCACATTGCTGAACTTTCAAAACGCTGAGCACAAGACAAAAAACCTGAAAACTTCCAGAGGGGAAAAAAAATAGGTTACCGGGAACACAGAATCCTATTAGCCTCAGACTTTTAACAGCAGTACCGGAAGCTAGAAGAAAATAAGAGTAAATGTCTTCTTTTTTTTTTTGAGACGGAGTCTTGCTCTGTCGCCGGGGCTGGAGTGCAGTGGCACCATCTCGGCTCACTGCAAGCTCCGCCTCCCGGGTTCACGCCATTCTCCTGCCTCAGCCTCCCGAGTAGCTGGGGACCACAGGCGCCCGCCACCTCGCCCAGCTAGTTTTTTTTTTTTTGTATTTTTTAGTAGAGACGGGGTTTCACCGTGTTAGCCAGGATGGTCTCGATCTCCTGACCTCGTGATCCGCCCGTCTCGGCCTCCCAAAGTGCTGGGATTACAGGCTTGAGCCACCGCGCCCGGCCTGAGTAAATGTCTTTAAAATTCTGAAATAAATTATTTCCAATCTAGAATTTGTTATCCAAACTACCTATTAAAGAGGAAAGGGAAAGGAAGATGAAGGAAGATATTTTCAGACATGCAAGTTCTCAAAAATATAGTTATCTCCCAAATGACCTTTCTCAAAGAGTTACGAAGTTATTCTTTCACAAAAGAGGAGACCAAGAAACAGAATGAAATGGGATTCTGGAAGCAGGATCAAAAACCAGCTAGATGTAAGAAGAATCTCCAAAATGAGAATGAATGAAGATCCCCAACCTAAACAACAACCTAGAATGCAACCAGTACAAACGGTGAAGTTTAGAAGTTTAAGAGAGGTTATCTCCAAAAAAGAAGAATATCTAAAAGTTTTAATGTAGTGACAGGAGATTTACACAACTAGGAAGGAAGACTTCAGGAAAATAGTAATAAATATCTTGACTGTGGTGATGGTTTCATGGATGTGGACAACTAATTAAATTTGTACCTTTTAAATATGTACATTTTATTATGTCAATTATACTTCAATAATGCTATTTTAAGAAATAAATGTCAACAAAAATATTCATATTAAATGCTAACATAAAATAAGACACAATTACATCAAAGGCAAAAATTTTAAAACTGCAATTCATTATTGATAATTTTTATCACCAACTTTTTGGGATAGTAGGGAAAGGTTGTTGAAGAACAGTTTAACGAGAGGTACTTGGCATTCAGAAATTGAGCTGTCCAGTAATAGTAGCCATTAGCCAATTTAAAAAAATTCCCTCAAGATTCACACATCTGGACTGTAAAAATAAAATAAATAAAATACAATTTCTTTAGAGATGGGAATCTTGCTCTGATGCCCAGGCTGGAGTACAGTGGCACGATCATGGCTTACTGTGGCCTCAAGCAATCCTCCAACCTCAGCCTCCCAAATAGCTGGGACTACAGGCACATGCCACTGTGCCTGGATAATTTTTTATTTTTTTGGTGGAGACAGCATCTTGGTTTGTTGCCTAGCCTGGTCTCAAACTCCTGGGCTCTAGCAATCCTCCCACCTCAGCCTCCCAAAGTGCTGGGATTCAGGCATGTATGTGTCACCATGCCTGGCCCCAAGTATGGTTATTGAGTACTTCACTGAAATGTTGCTGGTGTGAACTGAGATATGTTAAATGTAAAACACACAGCAGATTTTGAAGATGTAATAGAAAAGAATATATAGTATCTTTATAATTTTTATATTGATTATATGCTGAAAGATGTTTAGGCCAGGATGGTAGCTCACACTTATAATCCTAGCACTTTGGGAGGCTGAGGCGGGAGGATCACTTGAAGCCAGGAGTTTGAGACCAGTGTGGGTAATATAGTGAAACCCCCCCTGTCTCTACAAAAAAAATTTAAACATTAGCAGGGTGTGGTGGCACGTGCTTGTAGTCCCAGCTTTGGAAAGCTAAGGCCGGAGGATTGCTTAAGCCCAGGAGTTTGAAGCTGCAGTGAGCCATGGTTGTGCACCCGTCACTGCACCCCAGCCTGGGTGACAGGGCAAGACTCTGTCTCAGAAAAAAAAAAGAAACAATGTTTGGATACACTGGGTTATATGAAACATATTACCAAATTAATTCCACCTGTTTTTTTTAAATGTGGCTACTAGAAAATTTAAACTAGGTTAGGCGCAGTGGCTCATGTCTGTAATCCCAGCACTTTGGGAGGCTGAGGCGGGTGGATCACTTGAGGTCAGGAGTTCGAGATCAGCCTGGCCAACATGGTGAAACCTCATCTCTATAAAAATACAAAAATTAGCCAGGGGTGGTGGTGCATGCCTGTAATCTTAGCTGCTCGGGAGGCAAAGGCAGGAGAATCGCTTAAACCTGGGAGGTAGAGGTTGCAGTGAGCCGGTATTGCTCACTACAATTTTATTTCTATCACTTTCTCCTTGGATTTCAATTAGATTTCAAAATTCCCATTAATTCATAGACTCAGGAACCCCAGAGTAATAAATCCCATGTTATTCAACTACACCTTCTAAGATTAGATCTCTGATTTTGGAAACATGATTCTATCAACTAGTTCCCTTGGTTTTCTCATCTATAAAACAGGAACGACAACATACTATGCAGCTATTGAGAGAACTCAGGAAGATGTACTACAGGACAGCTTAGTGGCACTGTTAGGGACTTGCTACATCAGGCACGCAGCAATGTCACTACTTCCACACTGTTTTCTCTCAAATGCAACATTCACATTCAGGCCTAATAAAATGACAATTAGGTCATAAACTTTCAGGGTCACTTCAGGCCAAAAATCTCAGAAGTCACTTTCCAAAGTCAGTCTATGACAATGATTTAAAATTATATGACACTTCAAACTGTACTGTTAGTCTACCACATTTTTTATTTGTTACTTAAAATAATCCAGCCAAGTATACAAAATTGTCATTTTCAGATGAAGAAAAAGGCGTAGAAGTTAAGTGAGTAGGAGATCCAGATTCATACAAATATTAATATTGCCAGAAAACTTCATTTTAATCATTAGATTTTAAAAATAAGCCAAAAATCCCATAAGAACTCAACCACTGGGGAGGGGGAACAAAGAAATCTGACAGAACTAGAGAAAACTGGGAATTTTAAGTTCTCAAAAAAAGTTATCTCAATCATTAGAACACAAAGTATAAAGCCCATTTGTTTAAAATAAGAACACATTTATACTTTAAAATTAAATCTGTAGTCTCCACAAAATATCTTTCAAAAACTCAAATCCAAAAAGGTTCTGAAGATTTTTAGTGCCATTGGTTTGTGTTATGGCTAATGCCAGTATTGTGCCTATTAATAAGAGACTAAACAAAAAGCAAAAATAAAACAGATCATTTAATTAACAGATCATTTAATTATAATTTATCTAATGAAGACCAGCAATTATAAAACTTCAAACGCACCTAACTTCAATTGTTACACAAAATCATAATCATTTGTTCCTTTCTAAGAAGGAACACTATGTTCAGAGCTTATGTTATGGACAATGAACAATGACAGGAGCTAAAATTCATATAGCCACTATATTTTCATTTCGTGGCAAATAGCTATCAACAACTTACCAAATGATTTAATTAAGTGGTTAAAAGGATCTAGCTTCAAGTTTATGCTCTGAGTAAAATGTTTTTCAAAGAGTGGGCAGTAAACAGTTTTTTCCCCCTGTGGAAAAGCAGTTTTTCATTTTTCCAAAAATAGTACCAAGGTAAAGCAAAGCTCTAGATGATGCAGGCATGTTGTGTAGGCGTTAGCAGTACTGCCCTCACTATGTGCTCACTGCACAGTAGTGCAACCCCAAGAAAAAGATGGTTAACAGTTTTTGTTGTTGTTGTTAATGAAATAAAACAAAAAACGGCTCATCGCTAGTAAGGAAACTATTTTGTGAAACTTTCTTCTTTTTATGTGTGCATATACTAAGTCACAATGTAAATGTATTTCTTAAAATGAGTCTCAGAAAGGTTTGAAAGCCACTGCAAAGTAGTCTGTCTATAGCAAACTACTATACATTCAGCAACTGGAGGGGTGTTGCAGGAATCAGACTGTACCAAGGTAAAAATTCTTTTTGACTGTGAGAGAGTAAGAAGCATATTTAAGGCACGGGCCTAAAGCTGACTGGATTATCCAATTCTACCACTTAGTTTACTAATTAGACAACAAACTTACCCAAGGTCATTCTTCTATAGTTTGCATTAGAACTAAGTCTCCCACTCTAATGCTCAAAATAAGCTCCACAAAGACACTTTAGCATGTAAGTATTAATTCAGAATTTCCTATTTGGTTTTCAATAACCAAAAGAAACTGCAGCTTAACACATGCAACTGTTTCCTCAAATACTATTCTACCAGATTAATGACCATGCCAGCTCTCCCATTAAAAGCTTTTTCTAGCTAGTTACTTGGTACTTAGGATTTTATAGCACTTTTCTTTTCCCATTATGCTCAGTAGTGCATGCAACACACTATACTTAGGAATGCAACACACTTCCTTTGGGAATGCATAACTGTGGCCATAACTACAACTGAAACTTTCGTGAATTTCTATCATCTGTCTAAACTTAGAAGCAAAGTACTACAAAATCAAGTTAAATCAGACCATATTTTTGTGATCAGTGTACCTCACTATTAAAACACTGTATGTATTTTAACAGTTACCATTCAAAACTTGAAGTATATCCAAAATACTCCATTCCCATCTCCTGATAAATAAATCTTCACTGACAACTGAAGTCAGTAAGAAGAGAAACATGTTAAGGACAGATGTTAAAACGGAATTAGACAAAGATGGGGCAGATTATCACAGCTTCATACTACAAACACAGGTTTGTTTCCACATCCTCTTTCCTAAAGATCCATAATAAACTCATAACATTACTTGCAAAGAACCCCAGAGAAGGTGCCTCAAATTATTTCCATAAAGAAAACAACATTATTACCCATTAAGCAACTCTGTTAATGATTATCCAACAAATTCCAAATATTAAAAAATTGCTTAACATTGGGAATGGCAGAGGTACTGAACCTTACGATGTCTAATCAAGTCAGTGAAGTACACAAAAAATGCAGGCAAGAGAAAAAGGAAGCTGAGTCAGGTACAGAGTTCTTTGCATCCACAGATAAAATGCTTTATTCTTTATTTCTCAAACTTGCAGTATAAAGACCAAAAAAATCCACTATTTTAATTTCACAGTCCAGTCAATTCACAAGGCTGTATGTGGATTTTTCTTTCAGAAAATTAAGGGAAAGGAGCCAGGCACAGGGCTTATACCTGTAATCCCAGCACTTTGGGAGGCTGAGGCAGGTGGATCACTTGAGGTCAGGAGTTTGAGACCAGCCTGGCCAATATGGTGAAACCCCGTATTTACTAAAAATACAAAGATTAGCCAGGTGTGCCACGCACCTGTAATCCTAGCTACTCAGGAGGCTGAGACAGGAGAATTGCTTGAACTCAGGAGGTGGAGGTTGCAGTGAGCCCAGATCGCGCCACTGCACTCCAGCCTGGGTGACAAAGTGAAACTGTGTCTCAAAAAAAGAAAAGAAAAGAAAAGAAAATTAAGGGAAAGGGAATTCATAATGTATCTGTGCATTTTAATATTATAGTCACAGCAACATAACCTAAATTACTTTCCCAACAGGGAATCAGAAATCTGAAAGCAAATACTACTCACATCTCAAATAAAATAACTGCCAAAAATTTACTCATTCATTTTTCTAAAATGTTATGAAAACGTGTACATTATTCAACTCTCTTGGAGAAAAGTAGACAACATAATTTATAAAAAACACACAATTAGTGGCAATTTTAACAGAAGAGAATGCTCTCCCACTGAACTTCGTAAAAACAAAAGAAAATCCAGACTTCATCTGTTTTACTTTCACATTTTAGAGCAGTAAAATTCTTAATTTCTTATTTCCCAAACAATACTCCCCATTATTGTTTGCTTCCCCTGTAATGTTTATTCCTCCCTGAGTTCTGAGATTCCTAGGTATGGAATTTGAATTTCCTGGTAGTACCAGCTTTTGCTCTTATTTTTAGAACCTTACTGTGACCCTGTGATGGTGTTCACCAGAAAGAACATGAGACAGAAGTCATACCTGTATTAATAACTACTACCAGTATTACTAAGAATTTAAAATTTTTGTTCTAGTTTACATGTCCTGTCCTTACAATTTTATATTTTAATAAGTCACTCATAATCTCAAACTCTAATAACAATGACTGTTAGCATGATAGATATTTCGTTCCAATTTCTACGAATTACTTTAAAAAAAAAAAAAAAGACCATTGGCAGGGCGCGGTGGCTCATACCTGTAATACCAGCACTTTGGGAGGCTGAGGTGGGTGGATTGAGGTCAGGAGTTCGAGGTCAGCCTGGCCAACATAGTGAAACTCCATCTCTACTGAAAATATAAAAATTAGCCAGGCGTGGTGGCACGCCTGTAATCCCAGCCACTCGGGAGGCTGAGGCAGGAGAACTGCTTGAACCCGGGAGGTGGAAGTTGCAGTGAGCCAAGATCGCGCCACTGCACTCTAGCCTGGGTGACAGGGCAAGACTCCATCTCAGAAAAAAAGAAAGAAAAAGAAAAAACAATTAATAAAAAAATTAAAAAGATGATTTTACATAAATTTCAAGATTTTCAATGCCTTTTAAAACTAAAACATCAAACCATAATCACAGGTATTAAAATTCTAAATATTCAATAGTATAAGGGAATAGCCTTCTTCTCGTTTCCCACAGGTCAAGTAAACAGTTTAAGCAAAATTTAACCCTAATTATAAGCAAAGAGGTGAAAATTGCTTAGGTTGGTAAATGAGTCCTTTTCGGTGAAAATATCATCATTTAAATCATTTAAGTAACCAGGACTCAGCTACTACTTATAGATTTGATAGCTCGAGCACTAAATACAAAGTGAGGTTTAAAGTCCTTCTAAAGCAGTTAACAAGGCATCCATTGCCAAAGTTTTGGATTATGTTTTAGAGTCACATTTACCACATGAAGCTTGTGTTTAATATAACAAATCCACCATATCTGAACAGCAAACAAAGACAGATGATAAATACTGTAAACTGTTGGAAGTCAAACACTGTAAAGTTTCCTGAGTCTGTGGTAAGTTATTTTTCTTAAATAGCTACCACGTATGATGTGTTTCACTGAGCAACTACAGTGAACTTTAATAGGTACTATTTACCACTTGTCATTTCATGAAAACTACCAGGAGCTTTGCTTTCACTGTTTCTCTTCAAATGCTTCCCAGTTCATAATATACTAATACTTAAGAAATTACATAGCTGAATTATAGTTCCATGGTAGATCATATCTACATATCTAGCTCTGTCTCAAAATTCTAGCAGACTACGTTTGGTCCAGAGTAACCCAAGTGCCTAACTCTATGACAAAATCATATCTTTCACATAAAAACAAATCTAATTCTTCAGCTACTTAACAACTCCAGGATGGGTGCGGTGGCTCACGCCTGTAATCCCAGCACTTTGGGAGGCTGAGGCAGGCAGATCACGACGTCAGGAGAACGAGACCATCTTGGTCAACATGGTGAAACCCCACCTCTACTAAAAATACAAAAATTAGCTGGGGGTAGTGGTGGCGCCTGTAGTCCCAGCTACTCGGGAGGCTGAGGCAGCAGAATTGCTTGAACCCAGGAGGCAGAGGTTGCAGTGAGCCGAGATCGCACCCCTGCACTCCACCCTGGCAACAGAGCGAGACTCCGTCTCAAAAAAAACAAAAAACAAACAAACAAAAAACCCTCCAAATGATAAGCACAGATGCTGACTAATTTTATCCAATAAGAAAAGTAACTAAAAAGTTAACACTGCACATCATGGAGTTTAAATATACACATAATTCTCAATAAATCACAGAATAGTAACAATAAAGGGACCAAGAACTCATTTAGTACAGTCTATTTATCTTCAACACTTCTGAATGAATACTTACTCTGTGTGAAAAAGTCTTCGTAAACACTCTAGTCGGTTATTATGAGTCAAACATAGCATTATGGGTCATTTCTTTATAGTTCACATTCTAATTTATAATAAATCCTAATTTTCTTTTACTGTCTCTTAGAAGTTCTTGAACAACCATACAATGCAACTTCTCTCCCAAAGCACCAGCCCAGGTACAAATACCATATAGAGCGAGAACACACTGAGATCTGGGCCAGGCATAGTGGCTCACACCTGTAATCCCAGCACTTTGGGAGACCGAGGTGGGCAGATCACGAGGTAAAGAGAGAGCAAGACCATCCTGGCCAACATGGTGAAACTCCGTCTCTCCTAAAAATACAAAAAATTAGCCGGGCATGGTGGTAGGCGCCTGTAGTCCCAGCTACTCGGGAGGTTGAGGCAGGAGAATCGCTTGAATCTGGGAGGCGGAGGTTGCAGTGAGCCAAGATCACACCACTGCACTCCAGCCTGGCGATAAAGTGAGACTCTGTCTCAAGAAACACACACACACACACACACACACACACACACACACACATTGAGATCTGACTTTAACTTCACATTTTTAAAATGTAACAACAAACAGAAGCTTAAAAACTGAAAAAGGCCAGTGTCTCACACCTATAATCCCAGCACGTTGGGAGGCTGAGGCAAAGGATCACTTGTGGCCAAGAGTTCGAGACCAGCCTGGGCAAAATAGCTTGACCCCATCTCTACAAAAAATTGGAAAAATTAGCCAGGCATGGTGGTACATGCCTGTAGTCCCAGCTACTCGGGAGGCTAAAGGGGAAGGACTGCTTGAGCCCCGGAGTTCAAAGCTGCAATAGGCCATGATCCTGCCACTCAACTCCAGTCTGGGCCACAGAATGAGATCCTGTCTTTATTGTCTTTGGGGTCACAGACAACCTGACCTATTAGTTTTAACGTGTACTACAAGGTAATTATGACGTTTGAAGAGAAGCATGCTCAGCTTTTAAAACAAAAATGAAAAACAAACAAACAAACAAGAATGATCTAGGCTCCACTCCCACTTCTATGTTTGTTGAATGTAAGTTTGGCAAATTATTTCATTTCAGTCTCTTCACCCTGTAAAATGGGACTAATACCTTATTCAGGTGACACAAGAATATATGAGAATATATATAAAACACAGTGGTTCATAAATATTATCAAATCGCCACCCTTTTCTCACCATTTTGAGAACACAAGTCCTTCAAACATACACAGTTCAAACTTTTTTTTTTGAGACAACATGTTGCTCTATTGCCCAGGCTAGAGTACAGTGGCATGACCATAGCTCACTGCAGCCTTGAACTACAGCCAGGACTCCAGGCATGTACCACCTCACTCAGCTAATATGTTAAATTTTTTTGCAGAGATGAGGTCTTGCTATGCTGCACAGGCTGGTCTCAAATTTTCGGCCTCAAGTGATCCTCTGGCCTTGGACTCCCAAAGTGCTGGGATTACACGCCAAACTTTTGATCAAACTTTACATTAGGCCCTAAAAAAAGTTGCCATTGAAAACACAACTTGCCATAACAAGACAAATTTAAAGACAACTGATCTAAGAACTCATTTGTGTTACAAGAAAGACTATTACTTGATACGCCATTTATCTTATTGTATTCAGTAATGTCTTCATTTACTCTCTACTAGTAAATACAGAAATAAGGGAATAACCATTATTGTAACTGCAAAAGTCAAATTTTAAACATTGATAAGGAGCTAGCATAAACATTTTAAAAATCTATTTTTTGTATATTAAGTTCAATTTTAGATTTTAATACTATAACATAAAAATATCCATGAAGATAAATCAATTTTAAACACCAATAGCAAGAAGATAAAATATAAGAAATTCACCTATCAAGTTCAGAGATAAGATTCACTATATTTAAATGAAAAAAAAAAAAACAGAATTAAGATGATTAACCAATTTGATGGTATAAACAGTGCTATACTACTGACATTAAATTCTCGCCATTGAAAAATATTTGCAGAAAATATAAAAGGATTCATTCTGATATAAGGAACTTATGAAAACTGGTTAGGGGAGAAAAGCACCTGAAGGCAAAAATATACCAAAAGACAAAAGAGGAAATACAATTAGTTATTATTATCAAAGCATATGGGGGAAAGTTCTGCAGCCATAAACTATAGTTTATGAAATATTTAATAGTATTGATAAATAGGGTTAGTAAAATAACTCTCACTTGGGTCACTGAAAATCTATATAACTCTTTTGGAAAACAATCTTACAATGAATTGAAAGTATTTAAATGTTCATGCCCTTAGAACCAGTAATTCCATTTCTGAAATTTAATCCTAAGAAAATAGCTCTAAACAGTGAAATCTGAGGTATTGGTGTTTTGCTCACAAGGCTAAGTAGGTAAATTCCCTTCTCCTATTCCAAGCCCTTGTGGGCCTCTAGCCTCAAGACTGTTGTTTTAGAACCAACAATTAGAAGACAGTCTCCTCAGCTGGCTTCTGTCTGAGAAAGTCCAGGCCCAAACAAAGGAGTTTGGTTGGATTATATTCAAGAGGGAGGGGATGAGAATGGAGTTTGAGAGGTAGGTGCTGAAGGAAAGGAAGGGATTAGAGGATTCATCCAGACAAGATCAATACACTCAACCTCCTTGTGAGCTGCAGGGAGAAGGGAAGACAATGGTGAGACAATAATGGTAAAAACTTTCCTTTGGAACATGATGCAAAGATCCTATTACCCAATATTCTCTGTAACAAGGCCTTAAAGAAACCTTCCAGACTTACATAAATGGGCATGTCAATGACAAGTGGTGTAGGTGAAAGACCGGAGGAAAGCCCTTTCCTGATAGAATGTATGAGGCTCACCAAGGATATGGGGGAGGAGGATTTGTACAGTGAAATAATGGCTAATTCAATTAGGTAAGGATACAACACAGATTAAATTTGGTTTTTTTTTTTTTTTTTTTTTTTTTTGAGACGGAGTCTCGCTCTGTCACCCAGGCTGGAGTGCAGTGGCCGGATCTCAGCTCACTGCAAGCTCCACCTCCCGGGTTTACGCCATTCTCCTGCCTCAGCCTCCCGAGTAGCTGGGACTACAGGCGCCCGCCACCACGCCTGGCTAGTTTTTTGTATTTTTTAGTAGAGACGGGGTTTCACCGTGTTCGCCAGGATGGTCTCGATCTCCTGACCTCGTGATCCGCCCGTCTCGGCCTCCCAAAGTGCTGGGATTACAGGCTTGAGCCACCGCGCCCGGCCAAATTTGGTTTTCATAAAATATTATTTCATGGTTACAACCCTGTGGAGTAAGACCCTCGCCCACTATATTTACAATAGAAAAAATAACAATACCTAACACTGCAGGGAAACGAAGGAAATTATGGTATATGCACATAAGGAACTGTCAAGCAGCTATTAAAAATATTTATACTAATTCTTATGTTACACTGAATTATAAAATTTTCAGGATATAAAATTGCAAACACACATCTATGATCCCACTAAAACATAAGTTTCACGAAGGCAGAATTTTTTCTCTATTTGCTACCTAAGACAGCCTTAAGCACATAGGAGTACAATAAACATTTGGTGAATAAATTTTAAAATCCATCATGAAAGGGAACAGGCAAACATTCTAAATCATATATCGACATTGTCTTTTTTGATGAAACTTCAGTGGGGTTATTTTGGTTTTTATTTTTCCTTGTTTCCTAAGATATCTCTGAGTACACATTACTTCTATGATGGGAAAAAACTGACTGGGAAGTAGTTCCTTTTAAATGCATTAAGAATTTCCTATATTTTCAAAATATCTTTGGTATGCTCTAGAGTAGATTTAACAGTTTAAATAAAGGAAGCCGACTTAGGATATCTTGAGAGGGTAGGAAGTAGAAAACGCACACTAAGGCTTTTCCTCCTATAGCTTAGTCAATATACGAAACTAAACTTCCTCAAAGAACTTTTTTTTTTTTTGAGACGGAGTTTTGCTCTTGTTGCCCAGGCTGGAATATGTAATGGCACGATCTTGGCTCACCGCAACCTCCGCCTCCTGGGTTCAAGCAATTCTCCTGCCTCAGCCTCCCGAGTGGCTGGGATTACAGGCATGCGCCACCATGCCCTGCTAATTTTGTATTTTTAGCAGAGACGGGGTTTCTCCATCTTGGTTAGGCTGGTCTTGAACTCCTGACCTCAGGTGATCCGCCCGCCTTGGCCTCCCAAAGTGCTGGATTACAGGTGTGAGCCACTGCGCAAGGCTCCTCAAAGAACGTTCAATGTAATGTTATTCAAGTCCCTAACACTTGGCTTTTACAAATTTCTGAACCACACAGTACCACTGTTCTAAAAACAAACTACTGAATTATAATATTCTGATAATACCCCAAATTATATGCGAAGCAGTAAATGCACTTTCTTGCAAATCTCTGAACAAAGGCTGGAAGTGAGAAGACTAATTTAGCTTTCTAATATATCAACCATGACTTCTATAACTTCTGTTCAGAGTGATCAAATGTATTAATGATCAATTTACTAGATTTAGTTCTAACTAAATGTTTGCATCTGTGGGACAAACATTCTAATTTTCTCTTACTGAGAATTAAAAAAATAATATATACTCAATAATTCAAGTGTTTTTTATACATAACTTCAAAATTTTAACGTGGGAAATGGTTTTCCTCTACGGCAAATCTGGCAAATTATGCCACCACACAGCAACATAACTATGTGTGTGCATACCTATGTATACACATAATTACGTTGCTGTATGGTGGCATACATATATACATACACATACACACACCCCTATACATACATACACACACATATACATACACACACACACCCCCATTATGATTACTGTGTAAAAATATTTTGCTGTTTTTTAATCTAAAAACCTCAAATTCTTAAATGGGAAAATGCTTTTGCTATGTGGTAAAACAGGCAAACTGTACAACCATACAATATAATGATAACTATAAAAACAGAGTTCAAACACACAGAAACCAGTATGTCATACATAGTAACAATGCTTATCTCTGGATAAAGGTACTGACTGCAGGTGGTTTTTTATTTCTTTTTTCCTCCTCTAATTTCCTAACTTTTATAATGAGAGTGTTTTACTAATTTTTTAAAGCATCTTTTTTGTGTATGATTTAAGGATGGTTACAATAACAAAGGTGGAAATAAAAGAAATTTATAACTCAGATAATTTAGTCAAAATCAAATTAATTTGTAGCCATAAACAATGACTATCAAAGGCCCTTATGCAAAAAGAAAGTAAGCTTCTGTAGTCATTAAATTAAGAGGGTTTCTCAAGCCTGTAATCCCAATACTTAGGAGGCTGAGACAGGATTATTTGAACCTAGGAGTTCAAGACCAGCCTGGGTGACAGTGTGTAACCCAGTCTAAAAATAAAAAATAATTTTAAAAAATTACCATCAACAGTTTGAAGAGAATGGTCTTGCCACCTCAAATATATTACAACTTTATTAAAATAAATCAGTTAAGGCTGGGTGCACTGGCTCACGCCTGTAATCCCAACACTTTGGGAGGCCGAGGCAGGCAGATCACCTGAGGTCAGGAGTTCGAGATCAACCGGGCCAATACGGTGAAACCCCGTCTCTACTAAAAATACAAAAATTAGCTGGGCGTGGTGGCACACCCCTGTAACCCCAGCTACTCAGGAGGCTGAGTCAGGAGAATCACTTGAACCCAGGAGGCAGAACAAGACCCTATCTCAAAAACAAAAAAATTTAACTCTTCTAGAAAAACTCAATGCTAATAAATAGCTGAACTACAAACAGTTTTATCTTTCATAAGCAAGAGCCAGACACCAAAAACCAATTGAAACCATTTCTCAGTATCATTAAGATATGAATATGGACACTAAATTAATTAACAAGCTTAAGGAGCCACAATGGCCAGAAATTACTAAAGAATATAAAGCGCCGGGCACAGTGGCTCACGTCTGTCATCCCGGCACCTTGGGAGGCCGAGGTGGGCGGATCACAAGGTCAGGACAGGAGACCAAGACCATCCTGGCTAACACGGTGAAACCCCATCTCTACTAAAAATACAAAAAATTAGCCGGGCGTGGTGGCACGCGCCTGTAGTCCCAGCTACTCAGGAGGTGGAGGCAGGAGAGTCGCTTGAACCCAGAAGGCGGAGGTTGCAGTGAGCCGAGATCACACCACTGCACTCCAGCCTGGGCGACAGAGCGAGACTCCGTCTCCAAAAAAAAAAAGAAAAGAATATAAAGTAGTAAGTTTACGCATTTAATGTATTCCAAACACACACTAGCAGTTTATCTGAAATAAACCAAAATATTTACCAAATATTTCAAGATATTTACAGTAAACACTTCTAGTATTCTCTTAACAGCGACTAAAGTACTCAAAGAACAAAGCCATAAAGAAATGCCATTTCTGGCCGGGCGCGGTGGCTCAAGCCTGTAATCCTAGCACTTTGGGAGGCCGAGACGGGCGGATCACGAGGTCAGGAGATCGAGACCATCCTGGCTAACACGGTGAAACCCCGTCTCT
>NW_012108585.1:798748-800408 GCF_000951045.1 Mandrillus leucophaeus | reverse complement strand
AAAAAAAAAAAAAAAAAGAAATGCCATTTCTGATTACTGGACATACTGGCAAATAACAAAAGATAATATTTTAAAGGATGAGGATTCTAATGTTCTTAACAATCTGCTATTAAAAGCATCACAAACCACTAAGAGTTTAAAACTCCAAATTTCTGTATTCAGCAACAGCAAAGAATTATGGCTTGTAAAGGATGCTAATGCAAGAAACCACAAAAAGGAAGGTGTTAAGATATTTTTTAAAAGGAAGTAGTAAACTTACTGTAGCATCAACTTTCACAGCATTTTAATAGAATAGTCTAAATTAGCGATGGTCAACAGAAACATAATGTGAGCTAAATGCAATTTAATTTTCTAGTAGTTACATTAAAAATGTAAAAAGAAACAGATTGATATATTTAACAAATATACCGAAACATCATCATTTCAATATGTAATCCAATTTTTTGGAAACAAATGTTTTTCTTTTTTATACTAAATTTTCAAAATCCAAAACACACATGTTTACTTATAAATATTTCCTAACTGCTACAGTCTAAATGCTTCCTCCCCACCAAATTCATGCATCAGAAACTTAATCCCGGGCTAGGCGCAGTGGCTCACGCCTATAATCCCAGCACACTGGCAGGCCGAGGCAGGTAGATCACCTGAGGTCAGGAGTTTGAGACCAGCCTGACCAACATGGAGAAACTCCATCTCCACTAAAAATACAAAATTAGCCAGGTGTGGTGGCGCACGCCTGTAATGCCAGCTACTCGGGGAGGCTGAGGCAGAAGAATAGCTTGAACCCGGGAGGCGGAGGTTGCGGTGAGCTGAGATCACACCATTGCACTCTAGCCTGGGCACCAAGAGTGACACTCCATCTCAAAAAAAAAAAAAGAAAAAAAGAAAAAAGAAATTTAATCCCCAATGCAACAGTGTTTTCGGAAGTGGGGCTCTGCCTCCATGAATGAATTAATGCAGCTGTAAAAAGGGCTTTTGAGTGTGGGTTCACACTCTCTTGCCCTCAGGCCCTCTGCCATGTGAGCATGTGGCAAGAAAGCCCTCAACTTCCCAAGTTACTCATGATGCCAGTGTCTTGCTTGGACTTCTAGGCCTACAGAACTGCGAGGAAACATACTTCTGTTCTTTATATATTATGTTAATAGTAGTGCAAATGAACTAAGACACTAATTCTTCACCGAAAACAGGCCCAGTAGCCGAGCACACCTGGCACCCATATTTTTCTGAACACCTTTCTACAACAAAAAGAACCAGGGCTCTAGGAGAAATGGCTGGCGCAGGACTGGGGTGGGGAAATAATAAAATGAACTGAGAACATCTTGTACAGAAAGTAAGGATGTCATCAAAAAATGGTAGGGACATGTTAACAACCAGGACGCAGAAGGGGCCAGGCATGGTGGCTCACACCTGTAATCCCAGCACTTTGGGAGGCTGAGACGGGATTACTTAAGGTCAGTCAGGAGTCTGAGACCAGCCTGGCTAACATGGCGAAATCTGTCTCTTCCAAAAACACAAAAACTAGCCGGTCATGGTGGCATGTGCCTGTAATCCCAGCAATTTGGGAGGCTGAGGCATGAGAACCACTTGAACCCAGGAGGCAGACATTGCAGTGAGCAAAGATGGTGCCTCCAGCCTGGGTGACAGAGTTAGACTCTGTCTC
>NW_012108585.1:796158-797938 GCF_000951045.1 Mandrillus leucophaeus | reverse complement strand
CAGGCCGGGCATGGTACCTCACGCCTGTAATCCCAGCACTTTGGGAGGCCAAGGAGGGCAGATCACTTGAGATCACGAGTTCTAGACCAGCCTGGCCAACATGGTGAAACCCCATCTCTACTAAAAATACAAAAATTAGCTGGGCGTGGTTGCAGGCGCCTGTAATCCCAGCTACTCGGGAGGTTGAGGAACGATAATCGCCTGAACCCGGGAAACGCAAGTTGCAGTGAGCCAATGTATCTCTCCACTGCACTCCAGCCTGGGCCTGGACAGAGAGAGACTCTGCCTCAAAAACAAACAAACAAACAAACAAAAACCTGATACAATGCAACACAAACAATTTGTCACCAAACTAAAACCTAAACTAGCCCCTCTATGTAGTAGGGTGCCTGGGTAGGCAGAACAAATATTTGAGTTGATAGTTTACCATGTATTAATGCTGGTGGCTTTTTTTGTCTAGGTAGAAAAGAGCATGTCTACGTAGAAAGGAGCCACCTAGAGTGGTCCTTCTGTTACGTCACTGAAGCAAACAGACATGAATTGAAAGGGAGTAGCAGATCCTATGTGTGACTTGATAAAAAGCTGTCTCTATCAATAATATTAGGAAGGGAGTTAAGAGGTGTGTAGAAGTATGCAGAAAATGCCAAAAACTCCTCTGGTAAACAACTGCAACTCCAAGGCCTTCCATTTTAAGTTTACTATTATTAGAAATTCCCTGATAAACTTCCATGTACTTCAATGACATAAACTGGCAGAAAAGTTTCCCTCACCTGAATCCACACAGAGTAAGGCAACTCACCTTGAAGGACAGAGAATTAGTCTAAATTTGGGGATTACAGAGGGAAAGGAGATTTGCATGTGTAGGTAAGGCTGAAAACCCCTATCAACCCGGCCAGGCGTGGTGGTTCAAGCCTGTAATACCAGCACTGTGGGAGGCCAAGGCGGGTGGATCACGAGGTCGGGACTTTGAGACCAGCCTGACCAACATGGTGAAACCCCTTCTCTACTAAAAATACAAAAATTAGCCGGGCGTGGTGGTGCGCGCCTGTAGTCCCAGCTACTCCGGAGGCTGAGGTAGAAGAATCATTTGAACCCAGAAGGCAGAGGTTGCAGTGAGTCGAGATTGCGTTACTGCACTCCAGCCTGGGCGACAGAGCGAGATTGTCTCCAAAAAAAAAAAAAAAAAAAAAAAGAATAATCAAAGCTAAAGCAGTAATTGGCTTGGAACAGACTTATGATACAAAAGCAGACAAAACATTACAGTTCAATGCTTCAACTTTTAAAGACCTTTTCCAGCTCATCTATTCATCTCATCCTTGACCGTGCTTTCTACTTACCCAACCTTCCCTGATCTTATTCGTTCAAAATTACCAGAAGAAATGGCCTACACTTATTTTGTTCATGGTTTTATTTTTTAATTTTTATTTACATACATATATTTTATTATGGATTCAGGGGGTACATGTACAAGTTTGCTACATGGATATACTGCATAATGAGGTTAGGGTTTCTAGTTACTTAACCTTATCACCCAAATAGTGAACATTGTACCCAATATGTAATTTTTCAACCCTCACCCCAGCCTACACTTATTGTCTCTACTTTCTAAACTTCCTCTCGTCCACTCATTAAACCCACTGCAAGGTCACCAAATATTCAGTAACTATGACATATAGTTAACCTTTATTTTTTATTTTTTTTATTTTTTATTTTTTTTTTGAGACGGAGTCTCGCTCTATCGCCCAGGCTGGAGTGCAGTGGCCGGATCTCAGCTCACTGC
>NW_012108585.1:787529-795358 GCF_000951045.1 Mandrillus leucophaeus | reverse complement strand
AAAAAAAAAAAAAAAAAAAATTTTTGGAGACTCACATCTTGCTACATTGTCCCAGCTAGTCTTAAACTCCTGGCCTCAAGCAATGCTCTCAGCTCAGCCTCCCAAAAGTGCTAAGATTAGAAGTATGAGCTGCCATGCCCAGTCTTGATATAGTTATATTTTTAAAAAGCACAACTTGACCCAAGATCTGATACAGCGCATTCCAAAAGAATTTTCTGCAATGATTAAAAAAAAATTTGTTTTTGAGACAGGGTCATAGCTCTGTCACCCAGGCTGAAGTGCAAGTGGCATGATCAAGCCTCACTGCAGCCCTGACCTCCCCAGCTCAAGCAAGCCACCCAGCTCAGTCTCTTAAAGTAGCTGGGACTACAGATGCACACCACCAGGCCCAGCTAATTTTTTAATTTTTTGTAGAGACAGGGTCTTGCTATGTTGCCCAGACTGGTCTTGTAACCCCTGGGCTCAAGAAATCCTCCTGCCTCAGCCTTCCAAAGTGTTGAGATTACAGGTATAAGCCACCATGCCCAGCCTGAAAATGTTATTTATCTGTGCAATCCAATATTGTAACCACATGTTGTCACTGAGCACTTGAAATGTGGCTAGTACAAGAAAATTAAGTTTTAAAAATTTCATTTTAATTCATTTAAATTTGATAGCCACATAAAGGCTGGATACAGTGGCTCACACCTGTAATCCCAGCACTTTGGAAGACTGAGGTGGGTGGATCACCTGAGCTCAGGAGTTCCAGACCAGCCTGGCCAACATGGCAAAACCCCATCTCTACTAAAAATACAAAATTAGCTGGGCATGGTGGCACGTGCCTGTAATCCCAGCTACTCAGGAGGCTGAGGCAGAATGCTTGAACCTACGAGGCAGAGGTTACAGTGAGCCGAGATCACGCCACTGCACTCCAGCCTGGGCGGCAAGAGGGAAATAGCCACATGAGGCTGGTGGATACTGTATTAGATAGTGAACAGTGCAGAAATCTAGGGCATTACCAGTGACTTACATGTATTTATGTGCTTCTCTCTTATTCAACCTCCCCCTTACTTAGGCAACCTTAAATTTAATTGTTAATGACTTTTTTTAAAATTTCTTTTTGTCAGGGCAGTTTCTCAGTGTGAATGTTAATGATTTCTTTTTTTCTTTTTTGAGACGGAGTTTCACTCTTGTTGCCCAGGCTGGAGTGCAATGCTGTGATCTCGGCTCACCACAACCTCCGCCTCACGGGTTCAAGCGATTCTCCTGCCTCAGCCTGCCGAGTAGTTGGGATTATAGGCATGTGCCACCGGCCCAGCTGATTTTTGTATTTTTAGTAGAGACGGGGTTTCTCCATGTTGGTCAGGCTGGTCTCCAACTCCTGACCTCAGGTGATCCGCCCACCTCAGCCTCCCAAAGTGCTGGGATTATAGGCGTGAGCCACTGTGCCCGGTTAATGATTTCTTAATAGCCAAGTGCAACAATTTCAACAGCCTAACTACTACACTTCTTTACTACCTGTTAAATTCATTCTCCACAATTACTACTGTGAAAACAGAACTTCTCTTATGTATTATTTTCCTGAAATTTTATTCCCTTGGTAATTGTTACTATTTTGCCTAAGGACCATTATTCTTCCCTCTCCCCCTCTCTAATTTTTCTGTAACTTTATATCCTCTCCCTAGCTTATCTCATTTACTTCCATTATTCCAGCTACAACTAATACATACGTTTTTGGGAATCATTAGCTTTTATCTCCATCTCAGGCCTCATCTTCAAGTTTCAGTAATATATCCAACTGCCTATTGAACTTCCTCCTGGAGATTTCACAAGAATCTCAAACTCAACATGTCCAACTGAATACATCTCCATACCTCCTCCCATCTAAAAAACAAAAAACCTTAAAACTTAAAAAAAAACCTTTGATTTTTCTCCCTCAGTTGACAGCACTATCAACCCCTAACCTCTTAACCATGCTTCATTTTTCCTCCAAACACCAATTAATCACTAAACCCTAAATATTTTATCTCCTAAATATTTAAATGTTCTGTTCCTTCTATTATCTCCCTAGTTTAGGTCCTAAAAATCTCACATTCATATCCTAACTAGAGTAGCCCTCCCTTACTTGATGCTTCACTTCCCACCATCCAAAAATATTAAATGGAAAATTCCAGAAATAAACAATTCATAACTTTTTTTTTTTTTGAGATGGAGTTTCCCTTTTGTCGCCCAGGATGGAGTGCAATGGCGCAATCTTGGCTCACTGCAACCTCTACCTCCTGGGTTTAAGTGATTCTCCTGCCTCAACCTCCCAAGTAGCTGAGATTACAGGCACGTATCACCATGCCCAGCTAGTTTTTTTTGTATTTTCAGTAGAGACAGGGTTTTACCATGTTGACTAGGATGGTCTCAAAGTTCTGACCTCAGGTTATCCACTAGCCTCAGCCTCCCAAAGTGTTGGGATTACAAGCGTGAACCACCATGCCTGGCCAATAATTCATAACTTTTAAATTGTGTGCCATTCTGAGTAGTGTGATGAAATCATGAATGGGACACGTATCATCCCTTTGTTCAGCATATTCACACTGTTAATGCCACCCACCCATCTTGTCCTTTAGTCACTTAGTCGAATGGGTTATGGGATGGAAAATGCATAGTATGCATAGGGTTCAGTAGTGTCTGTAGCTTCAGGTATCCACTGGGGGGTCTTGCAAACCGCAAAGAAAACAGAATCAAAAGATAAAAATATGGACCAGGAGTGGTGGCTCATGCCTGTAATTCCAGCACTTTGGGAGGCCAAGGCTGGTGGATCACCTGAGGTCAGGAGTTGGAGACCAGCCTGACCAACATGGAAAAACCTCATCTCTACTAAAAATACAAAATCAGCCGGGCATGGTGGCGCCTTCCTGTAATTCCAGCTACTCGGGAGGCTGAGGTAGTAGAATCCCTTGAACCTGGGAGGCAAAGGTTGTGGTGAGCCGAGATCGCGCCACTGCGCTCCAGCTGGGCAACAAGAGCAAAACTCTGTCTCGAAAAAAAAAAAACAAAAAAAAAAAAAAAGAAAAGCAGGAGAAAAAAAATAATCATTATTCCCTAAGAAGAAGAAGAGGGGACTACTGGAATCTCTACACTTCCCCCTGTATGCCTTTAATCCATTCTTGGACAATTACTGCTATGCAAATCTAACCAATTAATTTCTCTGTTTAAAACTCAACTCTTCAGTTACTCTCTACTTTCTTTTTTTTTTTTTGAGATGGAGTCTCGCTCTGTCGCCCAGGCTGGAGTGCAGTGGCCAGATCTCAGCTCACTGCAAGCTCCGCCTCCCGGGTTTACGCCATTCTCCTGCCTCAGCCTCCCGAGTAGCTGGGACTACAGGCGCCCGCCACCTCGCCCGGCTAGTTTTTTGTATTTTTTAGTAGAGACGGGGTTTCACCGTGTTAGCCAGGATGGTCTCGATCTCCTGACCTCGTGATCCGCCCGTCTCGGCCTCCCAAAGTGCTGGGATTACAGGCTTGAGCCACCGCGCCCGGCCAGTTACTCTCTACTTTCTATACATAAGAACAGTCCGCCCTCTACATCCTCAGGTTCCATATCCACAGGTTCTGCATCCATGGATTCAACTAACTGCAGATGAAAATATTGGGGGAAAAAACAGTAACAAAACTCAATAATAAAAAACAACATGAATTTTAAAACACTACAGTATAAAAACTATTTACATAGCACTTACATTGTATTAGGCATTACAAGTAATTTAGCGATGATTTAAACTATACGTGAGGAGCCACACCTGTAATCTCAGCATTTTGGGAGGCAGAGGCAGACGGATCACTTAAGGTCAGGAGTTCCAAACCAGCCTGGCCAACATGGTGAAACCCCATCTCTACTAAAAATACAAAAATTAGCCAGGCATGCTGGGATGTGCCTGTAATCCCAGCTACTCAGGAGGCTGAGGCATGACAATCACTTGAACCCAGGAGGCAGAGGTAGCAGTGAGCTGAGACTGTGCCACTGCACTCCAGCCTGAGCGACAGGGCAAGACTCAGTTTCAAAAAAAAAAAATTAAATTAAAAAAATAAACTATACAGGAGGATGTACTACTGTAGGTTATATGAAAATACACCATTTTATTTAAGAGACTTGTGCATTCATGAATTTTGGTACCCTGTGGTGGGGGCTGTCTGGAACCAATCTCCTACGTATACTGAGGGATGACTGTGTGTGAGAGGAGCAGTATGAAGAGTTCAAAGAACATTTTAATACGACAATGATACCTAGTAACTCTTTAGCATGTTAAAGAGATAAATCTGTTGCATTTCCCAATTTACCTTAATCCACAATAATCTACCAGTCCATGTAAGGAGATTACCCACATAAAGATAGATATATCAGGTTATATAGCTCAAAACTCTTAGCCATGAAAATGATCTTATCCCAAGAAATCTGTTAATCTCTATCTAGTAATAGAGAATGTGCACATTAATAATTTGATTCACTAATTAATTTCACCTCTCACTGTTTGGTTTATACATTAGTGTGTGTTTGATTAACTAGACCATCTATCACGTATATACTGACAAAAATAATATTGTCTCTGAGAAGGTGAACCTCAGTTGCACAAAAGGTATCTACAGGAAAGACAGTATGCTTTTTCTTAACTAACCTGAGTATGATGATTTTAACAAGCAAATTTCCAAACACTCCTAAATTCAAACTGTTAAATTTCTTAAGAATTCTTACATTCCTGAGAAAATTATTTGCTTGTAATGACTAATAGCTTATCTGAGGACTCTCTTCTAAAAAAATCATTCAACACATTCATTTAGCATAATGTATTTAATATGGTAATTTGGCAAGGCCAAGATTCAAGTCACAACACTAAAAAGAAAATTATTTATGAAACCCCACCTGAAAAATCTAAATTAATATAAATGAAGGTGGAGATATTATATGATCAATTAAGTTGGTCACAAAACCACAGCTTACTGATGCTTTTCCTCTTATGTAAAAAGTACAAGTAACCAATCTTTTAAAAACTACATATAGGCCAGGAACGGTGGATCACACCTGTAATCCCAGCACTTTGAGAGGCCAAGGCAGGAGGATCACCTGAGGTCAGGAGTTTGAGACCAGCCTGTCCAACACAGTGAAACTGTCTCTACTAAAAATACAAATAAATAAATAAATAAATAAATAAATAATTAGCCGGGTGTGGTGGTGGGTGCCTGCAATCCCAGCTACACTGGAGGCTGAGGCAGGAGAATCACTTGAACGCAGGAGGTGGAGGTTTCAGTGAGCCAAGATCCCAAGATCACGCCATTGTACTCCAGCCTGGGCGACAGAGCGAGATCCCATCAAAACAACAACAACAACAACAACAAAAAACCTACATATAAAATTAAGTCTGCTACCTGTCAAAGGCATAATCCTCTTCCAAACAAAATATTAAGAGCTTCTGACAATTTCTCTTCAAACTGAAAAGCTCCCCTTTTAAGATTTGAGAAATTAAGTTGACAAAGCAAAAAGCTCCCCAAATCCAACTAAGTTTAATACATTCCATTTGTAACAGGTGACAACGTATAGCCTTCTAAATGAATATTTAAGTATCCTTTGTTATATTTTATATAACACTTAACATTTTTCAAAGTACTTTCACATAGTATTTCAGTTGATCTTCAACAATCCTAAATCAGTAAGACATATCGCTAATAAATGAGCATTACAGATTAAGTTCCTTACTCAAGGTCAGAAAATTGGGTAATCTAGAACTCAAGGGTTCTGCCTTGGTGCTCCTTTTCATTGTATAGTATTCTATTACACCATAGTGAACTTTCTAAAGACTAATGGATTAGACAAAGTATATAAACAATTTCAATATAATAAATAAATACTGTAAGAATTATATATGAGATCCACCAAAAGAAAATCTGCTTTCCAGATTCATGCAAAGAAGATGAGACGAGGAACTTAGCAGATTCTGAAAATCAGCAGTTCAGAAAGGTTGGCATTTGGGTGATGGGTCACAGAATTAGAATATTAGGAAAGGCCAGGTAAAGCTAAGGAATTTAAAAGCACCAGTACATAAAGGTCAGTACCTGCTTTCCTCCTCCTCCAAGAATAGTAGTTAAGTTTGGCTCTATGATTTTTCAAGCATAAATATAAACAAACAAAATCTTCACAGATTCCCTCAAAAGGACATCCTAAAAAAGATGCTGTATCATCACAGTTAATATTTATGTGGCAGGCCCTGTCCTACATGTTTTATATATGTTCATTCATTTAATCAGCACAACTCTATAAAGTGGGTGCTCTTTTTTACACCCATTTTACAGACAGGAAACTGTAGCACAAAACTTGCTTATTGAATCCAGGCAATCGAGTTCTTAACTACTATGTTACAAGGCAGAAAAATGGCCTCTTCAAACATAAACTGAGGTCACGCTAAGTCTTACCTATTCCTGCAGACCAGGTTTTAAAACAAAACAAAACATCTGGGCACAGTGGCTCAAGCCTGTAATCCCAGCGCTTTGGGAGGCCAAGGCGGGCAGATCACGAGGTCAGGTGTTCAAGACCAGCCTGGCCAACATGGTGAAACCCTGTCTCTACTAAAAATACAAAAATTAGCCGGGCGTGGTGGCGGGCACCTGTAATCCTAGCTACTCAGGAGGCTGAGGCAGGAGAATCACTTGAACCTGGGAGGTGGAGGTTGCAGTGAGCTGAGATCTGGCCACTGCACTCCAGCCTGGGCGGCAGAGCGAGACTCCGTCAAAAAAAAAAAAAAAAAACAACAAAAAAAAAAACAAACAAAAAAAACAAACAAAAGAAAAAACTCAAATAAAATACAAGTTACTAAATATATAATTTAAATTATCAACATAATTTACAGAACTGGTATAGCAAAGGTGTACTAATTATAATTATGAATTATTTCATAGTATGCTAAATATTTTCAGAAACGATAATTGAGTATAGCTACTCTTGCTGCTTTTACAGCTTTATCTAAAAAAGTGTAAAAACTACCAGAAAACCCAAATAACAGGTTTAGGATGATTTCTGAAAATGAGAGCCCAGTTTTAATTGAATGTTTCCATAGGGACGAACTAAGATGTATTTTATTTATATGTATATACATATATTTTTTATTTTTTTGAATTTCTTTGATAAGCTGCTGGTGGAATAAGATGAATTTTAAATGAATTTGAATGCCAAGAAATGAATTGTCACCAAGCAACAATAGATTCCTAGTTTGTTTTACACAAAAACAACCTCTTCCCAGGTTTGTAGATTACTTCTCAGACTGTGTTACCATGGGTCAGAAAAAAGGTAAGAGAAAAAATTTTGCCAATACTCCTAATCACTGACTTTGAGGATTTAAGAACAAACTCCAAAAACTATTCCCTGAGATGGAAAGTTATGCTGATTCTCATCCTAAAAAATAAGGAATGTGGCACAAATTTTAAAAGAGGGAAAAAAATCACCAACATTCAAATAGAGAGACTCAGTTCAATGAGATATTTTAAGAACTATAGCAAAGAAATAAATTATGGTTTCTTAATCACGGAACCACATCCCATTTCTGTAACACTGCTAAACTTTTCACAAAATATTAATGTCATATACTCATGACATATAGTCTTAATAAAAGACAAAGAAAAGTAAGCAGTTAAGTATATTGAAGCTTCGACAAAAATATGATTTGCTCCCTTTTCAGGTAGATGTGGAAACAATCTCATCGACATATAATGCATCATGTGAACTCTTCAAAGGCAACTTGGGGGGAAGGTGCTTAAAATAAATCATTCTTAAATCTGTGCATCAATGTTTTATTTATTTCTTTTTTTTTTTTTTTT
>NW_012108585.1:783702-786964 GCF_000951045.1 Mandrillus leucophaeus | reverse complement strand
TTTTTTTTTGGGAAAAAAAAAAAAAAAAAAAGAATTGATGCTTGTTTTACTAAAGAGCAGTGCATAGTATAACATAACTCTAAAAAATAAGCTTGGCAGAAAACAGCTTGATTTGTATACCACATTCACCCATCCACGAAAGCCTATTTATATCTCAATTTGAAGTGATGAAAATCAATACCCAAAACAGAAGCCTGAAATTTGCCATGGGTATAGGACCAGGTTCCTCCAGAAATCCAACAGCCACTTCCACACCAAAACAATATTGCTTCATTTGAAATTACTTATTAGCCATCTACTGGACTACAAATACTTTATCATCTCCCAAATTATTAGATCCTAACTAGCTTTTGTTCTTCATCTACCTAATCAAGTTATTTACCTGCTCTATGATTTCACTTTTCTTATTTGTCAAATAAATAGCTGGGCAGGATAACCTAAGATTTCTTCCAGTTTTAATACACTAAGATTTTTAAGTCAACAACTTAACACAATATTCTCCTGTCTTGCTTCAGAAATATGTGTATATTAAAAGGATACATTTAGCGAAAAAGTTTCTATCTTCCCAATGCTTTAGTAATCCCTTGGGGTTGTCCTTTAATTTGGCTCCAAAGATAAAAGTTCAAACACTGACCCAGTGAATACTTTATTAGGCATATAGTGCAACTGTCCTGGTCAAAAAACCAAAAATACTTCCTAACTGCTGCTATAAAGGATTTTTCAGATAGGATAATCTTTTCAAAATCAAAACAAAAAATTATAGAGGCACAGACAAATGACATGGAAGTTTCTAAATCAGGTACCACTTAATAAGCTAGGATTCATCTAGTTCTGCAGCCAAATCCGGAAATGATTCAAAAATAATATGCAATATAAGATTTTCTTTAGTTTAGTCATGCCCATGCCTAGATAATTAAAAATCCAAAAAGCTACCAGTTCTAAGAAAACCTGAGAAGCTTAGACAAAGTTTGTATCATGATATTAGACAAATTAAGTTTTTTTCACTGTATTATCAGTTCCAAGATAATAAAGTATCAGAAAATTCCAGGTGATAAAGGGAAAACACACATCACATTCTGAAAAGTCTCAGAAGTGAAATAATTAAAACTAACAAAATTAATTCATAAAGTGCTCAACAAGTAATTGGGTCCGGTCTCAAAAAAGTAAGGTAACCGGTTAAGGAAAAAAAAAAATTGCTAAAAAGCACCTATTCAAATATAAAACTATAATGGAAGAATAAAATTCCAGCATCAGTAGCAATAGGCGTCGAAAGAAATGTAAATTCTGTAAATTTCTGCCTGTAAACCAAAAGGAATCAGACATAAGTTGTTTCTGTTTTTGAGACAGAGTCTCGCTCTGTCACCATGCTGCAGTGCAATGGTGTGATCTCCACTCACTGCAACCTCCGCCTCTCGGGTTCAAGCTATTATCCTGCCTCAGCCTCCCGAGTATTGGGATTACAGGCGCGTGCCACCATACCCGGCTAATTTTTGTATTTTTAGTAGAGTCGGGGTTTCGCTATGTTGGTCAGGCTGGTCTCAAACTCCTGACCTCGTGATCCACCCGCCTTGGCTTCCCAAAGTGCTGGGATTACAGGCGTGAGCCACCGCGCCTGGCCCAGACTAAGTTTTTTGAGTATGACTGACGAAAAGGAATAGTTTTCGTTGTTTTTTTTTTTTTTAAGATCTGTCACCTTTCCAATTCTAAAATACTATAAAATTAATGAGTACTTTTAATTTCACACTACCTTAGAAGTTCTACATCATTAACTGTAAAAGTTAAGAAATGATTATGTTTGTAAAGAACTTCTTAGTTTTTAAGTTTACTTCCACATGCTGTGTTAATTTCACATTTGATATGGCCTTAATTATTTGGAACCTGACATTCAAAGGGTTACATGTTAACATATTAGTTCATGGATAAAACAAGTTCCAAGATCATTCAGTTATTTTTATATCCTGTATCGGGCTGGTCTAATGACATTTTTTTTATGTATGCATAATGTGGCTGACTTTTTTCCTTCAGTATAACCCTGCTCCTACTAATAACCTATGTTCACCCATGCCCAGTCAGGGCAACATTCAAGCAAGCTGCTTCAGTTAGTCAAGCAACAAGTAGCGCAAACTCAGCTGTTTAAACCTAGAATGTACTAGTCAACCAGAATGACACACCATTATTTACACCACTAGAGGTTAAAAAAGGAAGTATTGCGACTCCTTTGGACTCTTGGGAAAGTTTAGCTTAAAAATATTTTATAAGATTAAAATAATGATGATGACATTACAACTCTCAAAGCACTTACACAATTTTGCATGGGCTCCTGTACTATTCGCTGTATAGTGAATGGGCTGAAAGACGTTAGTTTAACGAACGATGTCAGAGCAATGCTGCTACTGTAAGGCTTAAGCATCATTAGGTAGAACAACATCAAACATTTATTTGCACGTCACTACTGCCAAGGCATTCATCCAAAAGGGGCAGAGAAGAGTCTTTTTTAATACTTATTTTATACTAAATGCCTGTGCAACCATCAAGTAAGAGATATCCAAAAGTACAAGGTCGTTCTCATTTAAAAAGAACAGCCTGATCTCAGGAATGGAAACACGCTTCTACGCCCAGAGGCAGCTCATCACTGCAGAGCCTTTGATGAGACTGAAACGCACAGAGGAAGAAGCATCCGTACTTTCACCTTCCCCACTCATTCCAAGTTCCCTGCCAGACGCTAAACCAGGAGACAATTCGTTTATACTAAGATGACCTTCACCACCCCTGCCCGGTAGCAAATCCCTCTGGCTACCAGCAATTCTTATCCTATCCCAACACCGAGGCACATGCTCCACATTCTCCTAATTTCAACCCCTTTCAAAAGTTGACCTCCCCCTCCCACTCGGAGTCCAACAGTTAGAGAACGCCCAGTGAAGGGTGAACTCGACCCACTGGCTTCGCCAAGCCAAATGTGGGATCCGGAGGACCTTCCAATAAAGAAGTAGGTGGGGCTTTACCTGCAGCTCACACCAGGCGACTTCCACAGTGGTTTCCGTGTCCAGACCTTTGTAGACCGTCTTAAAGGAGCCTCTGCCGATTTCGATGTCGAACTTGAGAAAGCGGCCATCGTTGGACATTCCCACGGCCTTGGTCTCCAGCTCTTCGATATCATCCTGCTGCTGGCTCCGTTCCTCCTGCGGCTCCTTGGCGCTGCCGCCGCCGCCGCTGCCACTTCTCGCGGGCGGCGGCTCCTCTTTGCTCCCCGCAAGGCTCGGCT
>NW_012108585.1:774080-778612 GCF_000951045.1 Mandrillus leucophaeus | reverse complement strand
TGGGAGTTGTAGTTTTCTTTAGAAACCGTCCCTTCTGAAAGGCTGATGGGAGCGTCATCGCGGGTCGCTCAACCCCATCCCGAAGTCCGCGCGAGCTTAGGAAAATCATTATTTAGGGATTAATTGTGGAAGAAGGGAAGGAAGGGAAAAAAAAAAAAAAAAAAAAGAGGAAGGTGGGGGGGAGATGGAAAGACTCCCATCATGCTCTGCTAAGCGAGAGAGCTCTTAGGGTTGCCATGCAATGAAAAATGATCTGTTGTTCATCTTTAATGGAGAGAGCCGCAGTAGTGTTGAGTGACTGCAGGGCTGTGGGGGTGGAGGGGAAGGGTAAAGCCGGATAACCGGAGCCTGAGTTCTGAGTCGGAGGAGGGGAAAAGAAACTTTGTGAAGATGGTGCATGAAATTAGTATTGATTAAATGGATTGGAGGAGGAGACAGGGAGGATTATCTTCCATCCTCCTCCCCTCAACAATTAAGGCCACATTCTCAGCTCCCGCCCGACACGGATATTCTGGCTCTCAAAAAAGGGCTGCCTGACTGAAATCGGGGATCCTAGTGAACTCTCTCTTGGCTTTGCCTGAAAGATAACAAAAGCGGGGGTTGGGGGAGCGGTGGATTCAAGAAAAGATAAGGTCTACGGATCTATGGGTCTTTGGCCACACTTGGGGGGCTGGGCTGACTTCTGCCTTTGTAGTTGGTTGAAACTTATTTTCCACCTTTCTTCTGCTGGGTGGCTCCGTGAAACAACACCCCCTCTTTCTCCAGAGCTCCTCAGTGTCCACATGCGACGTCTACCAGGGCCCTGGGCCCGGGAAAGGTGGATCCCTGCGGCTCGCCGCCATGGCATGTTTTTCTTGAAAGCATCCTTGTCTCCCTGGACCCCTGTGCTCCTCGCAGCTCCTCAAGATGCGGAGGGGACGAGCACCAGGGGGCACCAGACGGAGTAGGAGGCCGGACTCGGGAGCAGATGGCAGTTGAAAAGCCTCGGTCCAACCGGTGGAGAGCGGGAAGCGCGGAAAACGTACGCAACCGCATCAGAGCGTCCGGGCGCGGCCGCCTCTCTTGGGCGCCCGCTGCGGAACCAGCTCGGAAGCGCGCGTCCCGGGCCGAGGACCACGCTGCGAGCGAGCAGCCAGCGAGGAACTCGGCAGGAGGTTCCTTAGCACAGTTCTCGGATGAGCTCCACCTGCAGAATTCTTGCCGTGCAGTTCATGTTAATTCATCTGATACATAAAATGGTTAATGCTGTTTTCTTTCTCTTTTTTTTTTTTGTGGTTTATCACAAGCTACCCTTTCAAGTTTACAACAATGTTTGAAGCCAATGATTGTGAGGTTTCATGAAGCTGACAGGTTGTGAACATTTTAAAATGCCAATTCAGGAGGGACAACTAGAGTACTAAAATATTAGTGTTCCATTGCTCTAGAAAATGTATCTTTCATTCGTTTGCTGTTGGTAATGGTAAATAATCTCATTATGGTAAATGGAATTAAGAGTGTATTTCCAACCGTAAACCTACTGTAAGCAAGGGAAGAAATGGCCGTAAAATACATTTTTATTATACTTCTTGAGTCAAATAAAACTTGCCCAATTGTTGCTTCAGGAGGAAAAATAGTCTGATTTTAAACATAAGGCAGCTAATTACAAATTGGCAAGTTAAAAGAAGATCAGTAAATCACAATGTTCCCTTTTGGCACCATAAAAAAATTAGGATATTTTTGTGTGAGTGGTTATTAAAGGATTTTATTATTGCCTGTTCCTGTTTACTGAGCCCTGAAACTTTGGCCACACTGCATTGGACACAAGTCCCTTGATAATCACCATGCCCTATCAACATGTCTTTTCAACCAGGAACAACTAAATTCATTGTAAGTAATTTAATTAACTGTTGACTTAGAACCACACTTGCCTAGGAGACAGCTTTTCCCACTTGTGTAATGTTAGCTTTACAATGAAAACAGATACAATTTTAAGTTGAATATAATCTTATTACGTACAATGATTAGATTTAAAGGTTATGTTGTTTAGTGTGCGCATTTTACTAACACTTTTTTGTTCAGTTTTTTTTTTTTTTTTTTTGAAAGAGTCTCATTCTGTTACCCAGGCTGTAGTCCAGTGGCTTGATCCTGGCTCACTCAGTTCTTTTTAATGCTTACCAACCTATCTCCAAGTAAATGATATTTTCTGTTACTCATTACTATAATTCCTAATAGTACTTTTCCTTTCTCTGTTGTTTCAATTATCGAGTAAAGAATCAACCTCTCTGTATTCCATATAAAACATCAAGTGACTGTAAACAGAGGTAACAAAGAAACCAGGATACAATGAATGCACTAAGCTCAGAGGTTTGACTTCCTGACATTTGGTTCCACAAGGATACAAGTATGCTATTCTCTCTCACCATTTCTCTATTCTCTCTAGTTCTTGTTCATGTTCTCACATTGATTGATTCATGTTTCTTTCTATTCCCATCCATTCACATTTTTCGTTTACATGGTTTCTGCCATTGGTAACTAGCTAGCAATGAAAGAGACACCTTTGATTTAGACAGTGACTGAAATATTCTGAACACACAAGATCTACCTTACTTTGAATGTGGCATAATATTAATACATAAAGTTGCTTCTTGAAGTGTAGGGGAAAAAATTGTCCCATCTTCAGAGCATTTCTCTTTTTTTCTTTGTCTCCTTCCCCTCATTTTCCCATGCTCCTTTGTCTTGCCTATGGGTAATTTTTATTTTACCTCTTTGTCATCTGGAACCCTGTCATCTGGAAGTAGGCAGTGAAAATCAGGCAGCTAAACAATGAAGAATAGTTTTTAAGAACTTTATATTATAAATGAAATAGAGGGGATGGGATTTTACCTATATCAAAGTATATTATAAAACCACAAAATTAAATCTGTATGGTATTGAGGTAAGCATAGGCAATGGAACAGGAGAGAGAGTACAGAAACAGTCTCATGTATGTATGGGAAGTTCATATATAAGGAAAATTGCATTTGAAGTCAGTAAGGCGAAATAATAAACAGTGCTTGGACAATTAGTTATTCATTTGAAAAATAAATGAGGTCAGTGTACTTCAGACGGTTCACAAAATTAATTTCCACATAGATTGAATAACTAAACTTTTAAAAAAAATCTAAAGAATTTTTTAAATATAGGAGAACATAAGGTACTAAAGGGCTTCAAAGAACAATCCAAGAGCCACAAAGAAAAATATTTGACAATATCAAAATTGATAATCTATTCAACAAAACACAAGCTGCCAGAAAAACTCTGGAGACTGTATAACAAAAGATTAATATCCAAAAGATATGGGAAAAAAAACCTCTTAAATCACTGAGAAAAAGGCAAACCACTGTATAGAAAAGGAGGATATGAAAAGATAATTTAGAAAGCAGTAAATGCCATGGTGGCTTACACCTGTAATCCCAGCACTTTGGGAGGCCTCAGTGGGAGGATCACTTGAGGTCAGGAGCTTGAGACCAGCCTGGCCAACATGGTGAAACCCCATCTTTACTAAAAATACAAAAATTAGCTGAGTATGGTGGTGCGCGCCTATAGTCCCAGCTACCCGGGAGGTTGAGGCATGAGAATCACTTGAACCCAGGAGGCAAAAGTTGCAGTGAGCCAAGATTGCACCGCTGCACTCCAGCCTGGGCAACAAAGCGAGACTCTGTCTCAAAAAATATAATTAAATAAAGCAGTAAATGCAAATAACAAAAATAAACGTGAAAAAAATGCTGAAACTCAGTAACTAGCAAAATGCAGATTAAAATATATTATTTTCTCTCATAAAATTGAAAGATTATCTTTTATTGAGACAGAGTCTCACTCTGTTGTCCAGGCTGGAGTGCAGTGGTGCAATTACAGCTCACTGTAGCCTCATACTTCTGGGATCAAGCCTGCCAAGTAGCTGGGACCACAAGTGTGCACCACCATGTCCAGTTAATTTTTAAGTTTTTTGTAGAGATGAAGTCTCACTATGTTACCTTGGCTGGTCTGAACTCTCTGGACTTCTCCTATTTCAGCCTCCCAAAGTGCTAGGATTGCAGGTGTGAACCACCACACCTGGTGTAAATTGAGCACAAAAAAAAAAAAAGTTTTTTTTTTCTTTTAGTGTCCCCATCATGGCAATTTGCAAAATTTTTAAGGATTGGTAATATCAAGTGTTGGCAAGGATGTGGGGAAACGTGCTGTTAATGGTATGGTAACTTAGTACAGCCTTTTTTGAGGGCAGTTTGTCAGCAATTATTAAAATGTACGATGTGCATCGCCTTTTTCTTTCTTTTTGGTACCTATCTTGGAAAAACACCTGCACGTGTTTCCTAAGAAATATCTATAAGAGGCTAGGTGCAGTGGCTCACGCCTGGAATCGCAACACTTTGGAAGGCCGAGGCGGGTAGATCACAAGGTCAGGAGTCCGAGATCAATCTGGCCAACATGGTGAAACCCCGTCTCTACTAAAAATACAAAAAATTAGCCAGGTGGGGTGGCGGGCACCTGTAATCCCAGCTACTCGGGAGGCTAAG
>NW_012108585.1:772036-773350 GCF_000951045.1 Mandrillus leucophaeus | reverse complement strand
AAAAAAAAAAAAAAGGAGATAAATATCTATGTGGTGCCATAACTACTAAGTGAAAGACTCAAGTTTCAGGATGATATGCACTAGATCACATCTTGTATTTTTTTTTTAAAGTTATGTTTCTATGTGTATTTAAAGGCATGCAGAAAAAGTCTAGTTAGTACACACCAAAATGAAAAGGGGGGTTACTTCTGGGGAATACTCAGATCTTTTTTGTGGTTTCTTTTTTGGAGATGGAGTCTCGCTCTGTCACCCAGGCTGGAGTGCAGTGGTACAATCTTGGCTCACTGCAACCTCTGCCTCCCGGGTTCAAGTGGTTCTCCTGCCTCAACCTCCCAAGAAGCTGGGACTACAGGCATACACCACCATGCCCGGTTCATTTTTTGTATTTTTAGTAGTGATGGGGTTTCACCATGTTGGCCAGGTGTGAGCCACTGTGCCCAGCCAAATACTCATATCTTTATTTTGTGAATTTCTTAATACATTCTCACTCATTGCAGATAATTTGAACGTTACAGAATAAAGTATGGAAGAAAGTGAAAATTACCAGAAAATCTACCCAGCCATAGATAGCAACCTTTAATATGTAGGTGTATTTCTTTCCAGACAGATAAAAATTTTATAATCATGTCATAAGCTTTTCCAGTGTATTACATACTCTCTGGAAACATCGTTCTCTAATAACTGCATAGTATTTCACCATATGACATTACCAAGTATAAGTCTTTCACATTATCTGGAAGAAACATAGGGGAAAATATTTTAAATGTCCCAGGCTTTAACATGCTCTGACAGGAAAAGATTTATCAGAATCACCTAGGAAGCTTTTACAAAATACACCTGTTGGACTCTTTCACCACTACTCCCCATGCAATCTAGATATATTTTTTGGTGAGAGAATGCATTGCAAGCAGACCTGTGTTGCAAGAAATTTTTAAAGGAAAGTATTAGAATATTAGTAAAAGGATTAGTAAATTAGGATTTAAACAAGGAATGAAAATACCAGAAAAAAAATATGTTGGAAAATAAAAAGGCCAGAAAATAAAAAAGAAAATAAATAAAAGAAAACATAAAAGGCATTTTATTAGTCATGTTAAAAGGTAAATGATGGCTTCAAGCAAATGTAATAATAATGTATGATATGCATTACAATATATGAAGAAGTAAGCGGGACATGGTGGCTCATGCCTGTAATCCTAACACTTTGGGAGGCCTAGGTGTGAGGATCACTTGAGGCCAGGAGTTTGAGACCAGCCTGGGCAACATAGTGAGACCTTGTCTCTAAAAAACAAAAAATATTTTGAAGTAAATAAAATT
>NW_012108585.1:769114-771631 GCF_000951045.1 Mandrillus leucophaeus | reverse complement strand
CAGACTCGCGAGTAGCTGGGATTACAAGCACCCGCCACCACACCTGGCTAATTTTTGTATTTTTAGTAGAGACGGGATTTTTCCACGTTGGTCAGGTTGGTCTCGAACTCCTGACCTCGGGTGATCCGCCCACCTTGGCCTCCCAAAGTGCTGGGATTACAGGCGTGAGCAACCATGCCTGGCCAAAGACGTACGTTTAAAAATTACATTATCTCTTCAACGGCCAGAAAATCATGGTATTTCACTTTTTTTTATTGTACTCTTTTAAAAAGTAACTTTCATTACTTTTTCATTCTAGCAGTAATACATGTCCTTTTTAGAAAACTTTAAAAATAAGAATAAGGCGGGGCGCGGTGGTTGACGCCTGTAATCCCAGCACTTAGGGAGGTGGAGGTACGAGGTCAGGAGATCGAGACCATCCTGGCCAACATGGTGAAACCCCATCTCTACTAAAAATACAAATATTAGCTGGGCGTGGTGGCACATGCCTGAAGTCCCAGCTACTCAGGAGGCTGAGGCAGGAGAATCGCTTGAACCCCGGAGGTGGAGGTTGCAGTGAGCCGAGATCCTGCCACTGCACTCCAGCCTGGGGGACAGAGTGAGACTCTGTGTTGAAAAAACAAAAAAACAAAAAAAAACAAAAGAAGTAAAAGTTACTCATAATTCCTACCACAAAGAGATAACCTCATTCACATTTAATATATTTCTTTGCAATATTTCTCTATGCTTTTATGTATGAGTATTTGTTTCTTCTTTTTTTACTGTATATTATTGTCTTATAATTTTTATCTAACAATATACTTTCATTTTGCTAAGTTTTTAATTATAATATTTTAAGTCATAGCATAGTCTTCCATCATATTGCTGAACCAAAACATATTTTATTTTATTTTTATTTTTATTTTTTTCTGAGATGACCTGCCAGTCTGTGTTGTTTTTGATCGCATTAAGGCCCTCAAAGTAATTTTTTTTTTCCGTGACCACTGAGAATAACAGGAGTTGACAATGGGGAAAAGGTGGGGAAGGAAATAAGTAGGAAATTGTGACAAATGGACATGAGAGCCAAGCTCCATTTTAAAGGTCAACAGATCCATTTAGATATTATGATAGCTTGTCAGCTTCTAACACACTATAAGCTTTTAGTATTTACATGATATTAACTGGGGTTTTAAAGGGCCTTCCCAGTCAGTTTTTATGTTTTTTTAGGTAAAAATAAAGGCACAAGGGACAGTCAATGTTGTGTCAAATAAAGTCTGACCTGCTTCCTGATCCTGACAACAGTCCACTTCACCGTTAAAATCCCTCATTAACAATAGTCCCTGAAGTTACAGCTAGCAATTTATGTGACTCTTAATTTAAATGAGGCTGGCAGGCCTAATCCTCATGTTAAATTTAGGATTCGTTTTCTAGCTGGGCTTGCATGTCTGTATTTTTAAAAGGTGATGCAATGGCCCACTCAAATTGGTTATTTTACTATAGTTTTAATTCCAAAACTGTGTTTTCCTTTTCTTTTCTTTTTGCCAGGGGCAGGCAGGGTCTCACTCTGTCGCCCAGGCTGGAGTGCAGTGGCGTGATCTCAGCTCACTGCAGCCTTCAACTCCTGGGCTCAAATGATCCTCCCACCTCAGCCTCCCCAGTAGCTAGGACTACAGGTGCCTGACACCACACCTGGCCTGTTTATTGGTCTGTAATGGCTTATCGTTCAGGACAGATAACTTCTAATGGCACCTTGTATTTTTCTAGTATCTTTTTCTCAAACTCATATACTTATCCTCCTTCTCCCACAGTCCCTTTGAGGAAGGATGCAAACTGGGATAAACTAGATGGGGAAACTGAGACACAGAAAGGGGATGAGTTCGGCTGTAGAGCCACCTCCCCAGTGACTAACTTTACTAGTAGGTTATTGTATGTCCAAATATAACCTCCATCTAGACCCAAGACACTGAATCTTAGTGAATCTTAGGATTTTTCCCCCTCTCATATTTACTGGTTAGAAAGGAACTTGCCTACCTTACAACATATTTTTCTAGGCAAATAGCAAGTGCTAAGGATGCTCTTTGACAGGTAAATAGCGTGGAACCAGGATAGACATCCTGAGAGAGGAAACCAGATTTGCAGATCATTATTAAAAGTTCAGTGCTCCTCTAAGTCTGAGATTGTAAAATTACCAGGCTGTATATGCACATGAATTCTCTAGACAAACCCTGGGTTCAAACCCTGGCTCTGTCACATAGTAGCTCCTTAACTTGTCCAAGCTCCTTAATCTTCCTCCGCCTTTTCCCTTGTCTATAAAATGCGGATAATAGTAGCACCCACGGCATCAGTTGTTAGATTAAATTAGCAAGTGGGCGTAAATCCTTTAGAACAGCCCCTATTAGTAAGCTCTATATATGTTGGTCATTATTAATATATTATTTGTACAAATCTTAGAAGCACAACTGTTGCATAAAATGATAAATATGGTATCAACCCTAAAACTCCTTGTTATAATGCCCGCTTCCTTTTCTTTTTTTTTTT
>NW_012108585.1:765848-767434 GCF_000951045.1 Mandrillus leucophaeus | reverse complement strand
AAGTATACATTCTCTTAAGACAGTAATAATGCTCTTTGAGTAGTAGTCTTGGCCAGGTGCAGTGGCTCACACCTGTAATCCCAGCACTCTGGGAGGCCAAGGTGAGTGAATCACTTGAGCTCAGGAGTTCAAGACAAGCCTGGCCAACATGGCGAAACCCTATCTCTACTAAAAATACAAAAATTAGCTGGGCGTGGTGGCAGGCGCCTATAGTCCCAGCTGCTTGGGAGACTGAGGCGGGAGAATCACTTGAACCCAGGAGGCGGAGTTTGCAGTGAGTGAAGATTGAGACACCGCACTCCAGTCTGGGTGACAGAGCGAGACTCCTAAAAAAAAATAATAATAATCACAAGGCTCATGAAATTATACCAGGAGACAATAGGGGAAGAAGATAAAGAAAAGGAACCTGGACCACTGAGGTCCGTAGTGGATGAGATCTTAGCAAGCTGACCTTCCCAGAGCTGGGCCCTTCGTTGAACTGAATTAATAAGTTGGCATTCCATTTCAGGGTGGCAAGTTACCTCACCCTATTCCCTTTGGAACCCACTTCCTGTGAAGTTTCTTACTAGAAAAATCCTAAAATGATTATTTATTTCACCCTCCTGTGTTTTCCCTCCCCCACCCTTCCTAAGATACTCCGAAATGTCTTTCGTACGCATATCTAGATGAGGCTCCCACTGGAGAAGAAGCAGGTTGAATTTCACATCTTGTGTGCTGTGCAATTTTCACTCTTCAATAAGGGTGCTAAGCAATAATTACAGTCATGATGATAAAGGGGCCAGGCTATGGATATGCATGTGTACAAGGAAACTAGATATGAATGTGGGGGTTCCTAGAGAAAAACAAGGTAGTGTGGCCTCCTAGCTTAGTACAGGTAGGGAGTAGCTTCTCAAATTAGACCCTGTCAGCTGCCAGGCTGATTCCAGCTCTCTATCTATGCATCTCTACGGCTCTCACCATGGAGCTCTGACAGAGGTATTACCTTATGACAGGATAGAACTGGGGGATCTTATCACTTGTCTCTGCCTATAACAAGCCCGGACAGGTTGAAGTGTTGGATTGGCTTTCAAAAAGAATCAGGACACCAGGGCCAGGTCTTGATTAGAAAAATAAAGTCTGTGAGACTGTCTTTGCCCACAGGTAGTTATTAGGAGGAAGCTTAGAGGGCTGAACACCGGCCCAAAGAGCAATGTGAAGCCCCTGTAAAGACTTAGCCCTTATTGCCAAATCAATTCTGATTCAATTTTTGAAATGGAAAAAAGGTGTTACTTCTGTAGACACCTGTGATACCTGGCCATCACCTACAGATGGATGATATTCCAAAATAGATTTCCTAAGAGGTTTTCAAGTATACAGATCCTCTCAAGAAGCATCTTCTGATCATCGAGTTATATGAATGAAAATCTGTGTAGCAGTTTGTTGAAAAACTTATCAGCTAACCGGGAGGATCATTGTTGACATTCCTACATATTTCCACAATCAGAGGTAAGCCGGCTGAGAATAAGGTCTAGGCCTCATGCTTACTTGTGTTCTAAGGCCTTGGGCACAGCAGATGTTGATTAACTACGTGATTGACTCAAAATGTT
>NW_012108585.1:756424-759828 GCF_000951045.1 Mandrillus leucophaeus | reverse complement strand
TTTTGAGACAGAGTCTCGCTCTGTGGCCCAGGCTGGAGTGCAGTGGCGTGATCTCGGCTCACTGCAAGCTCCACTCCCGGGTTCAGGCCATTCTCCTGCCTCAGCCTCCCGAGTAGCTGGGACTACAGGCGCCCGCCACCATGCCTGGCTATTTTTTTTCATTTTTTAGTAGAGATGGGGTTTCACTGTGTTAGCCAGGATGGTCTCGATCTCCTGACCTCATGATCCGCCCTCCTCAGCCTCCCAAAGTGCTGGGATTACAGGCGTGAGCCACCGCGCCCGGCCCGCACCCCCACCCCCCACTGCCACCTGCTTCCTTTTCTGATATGAACAATAACCTGCTGAATCAAGGAAATGCTATAAGACATGGTGTCCTTCTATTTTCATCAAGGCTTATTACGAAGTCTTTTAGGATATTTTCATGGGCATGATGGAGAAATGTGAGCTGGCAGATATCAAGAGCACAGCTGTGTGGAGGGAGGACCTCAGGCACATGCCAAATGTTGTCCTTGATCTGTACTATTCAACATCTTAATGACTCAGTAAGCACTAAAAGAAACACCAACCAAATTTTCAGAGCCATGGGCTTGGTTGGTTTGTTGATTAATATTAATACCATGCCTCAGCAAATAAAGAATGTTGTGTCTCTATTCCTTTATAGGAAGGGTGGATAGTTTTCACTGGACTCCCAAAGGTGTATTTGACCCCCACCTCCTCAAAAAAAAAAAAAAAAAGATAGAGCTTAAGAACCATTAATCTGTAGATAGTACGATGCTGAGTTCTGGCCACTATATATTTTTTTAATTTTAGAGATGGGATCTCACTATGTTGTCCAGGCTGGTCTTAAACTCCTGGGGTCAAGTAATCCTTCTGCCTCAGCCTCCCAAAGTACTGGAATTACAGGGGTGAACCACTGTGCCCAGCCTTGACCACTATTAAAAAAAAATTTTTTTGGAAACAGGGTCTCGCTCTGTCACAGTGATGCGATCATGGCTCACTGCATCCTCAAACTCCCTGGCTGAAGTGATCCTCCCACCTCAGCCTCCCAAGTAGCTAAGACTACAGGCACACACCACCATACCCAGCTAATTTTTAAATTTTTTGTAGAGACAGAGTCTCGCCATGTTGTTCAGGCCACAATTCCTGGGCTCGAGAAATCCTCCCACCTCAGCTTCTGAAAATGCTGGGATTATAGGTATGAGCCACTACACCCAGCCTGACCGCTATTTTTAAAGATTAAATTGACAAAATAAGTGCCAAATATTGGAGCCTGGGAGGGCAAAAGATTTGGAAATCACGTCCTGTGAAAGTTGTTGAGGAAACCTGGGAAACATAGCATGGATAAGATAATTTGCGTTGGGGACAAGATGACATTCTTCAAATATCCAAAGGACTTGTGTATGTAAAATGGGTGAGATTTATTCTGTATGGCTCCAACAGGCAGAAGGGTGGAAGTTACAAGGAGGTAGGTTTCAGCTTTAATATAAGCAACAATTTGCTAATGATTAAAGCTTCCCTAAATTGGAATCAACTGTTGTGTGAGCCAGTGAACTCCTTGTTATAGAAAATGTTCGGCCGGGCGCAGTGGCTCACGCCTGTAATCCCAGCACTTTGGGAGGCTGAGGTGGGCGGATCACAAGGTCAGGAGATCGAGACTACCCTGGCGAACATGACGAAACCCTGTCTCTACTAAAAATACAAAAAATTAGCCAGGCGAGGTGGCGGGCGCCTGTAGTCCCAGCTACTCGGGAGGCTGAGGCAGGAGAATGGCGTGAACCCAGGAGGCAGAGCTTGCAGTGAACCATTGCACTCCAGCCTGGGGGACAGAGCCAGACTCCATCTCAAAAAAAAAGAAAAAAAAGAAAATGTTCAAGCAGGAGCTGGATCATCAGTCAGCGATACCAAGGGAAATTTCCACGTTGGACCTTAGGCCAAATGAATGGCCTCTAAGGACTCTTTCAGCTCCAGGAGTCTGTCATTTCCTTGTCTTTGTTAGACAGATTCCTTAGCACCCCTTCCCATCATCCCAAAATAGGAATGAAAAGTGTTTTTTATCTACCTTGTATTTTTTCGGTTACATTTAATGGAGCATATAAAATAGTACCTTCCTGGAGAAAAAAAGTGACTTAAATGGAATCATAAAACAGGGTCTTAGAAGAAATTTGTGGAGCACTTAGAGTTAAATCTAGTTCTATTTGGGATCCCAGCCACTTTTCAAAAATAGATAAGGAAACTGTGGCCTAAGGAAACAAAGTTATTTGCTCAAGATCCTGGAATTTATTGTATTGTAATTCCACTTATTTATTTATTTATTTACTTATTTATTTGAGACAGAGTCTCTCTCTCTCTGGAGTGCAGTGGCGCCATCTTGGCTCACTGCAGTCCCCGCCTCCCAGGTTCAGGTAATTCTCATGCCTCAACCTCCCTAGTAGCTGGGACTCAGGAATGTGTCACCACAACCAGCTAATTTTTGTATTTTTAGTAGAGACAGGGTTTCACCATATTGGCCAGGCTGGTCTCAAACTCCCGGCCTCAAGTGATCCACCTGCCTCAGCCTCCCAAAGTGCTGGGGTTACAGGTGTGAGTCACCGTGCCTAGCCCCTGTAACTCCATTTACAATAGCATAAAAAAGAATAAAACACTTAGAAATAAGTTTAACAAAAGAAGTATAAAACTTGTACTCTAAACTTATTCTCAAAACTTATACTGTAAAAATTACAAAACTTGACAGATCTTGTAAAGTCCCTGGTCTATTCTTTCCCCTTCTCACTGCTGGACTCAACTAGTCTTAAAAAAAAAAAATCACAAAACGTTGCGAAAAGAAGTTAAATGCCTAAATAAATATAAATAGAAAGACATATCATGTTCTGTTTAGAAGACTTAATATCGTTAAGATGGAAATACTTCTGAATTAAACTACAGATTCAGTGTGATCCCTATTAAAATTCCACTTAGCTTCTTTGCAAAAATTGACAAGCTAATACTAAAATTTGTGTAAAATTTCAAGAGAATCATGAACACAATTGTGAAAAAGAAGAACAAAGTTAAAGCACACTTATTGATTTCAAAACATTCTACAAAACTATAGTAATCAAACAGTGTGGCATTCGTATAGAATAAATGTAGAGATCAATGAAATAGAATTGAGCATTCAGAAATAATTCCTCACATTTATGACAAATTCATTTTCAACAAGGGTGACAAGAAAGAATCCAATTCAATGGGAGAAAGAATAGTCTTTTCAACAAATGGTGCTAAGGCAATTAGATAGCCACAGGCAAAAGAATGAAACTGAACACCTACCTCACACCATACATAAAAGTTAACTCAGAGGCCGGGCGCGGTGGCTCAAGCCTGTAATCCCAGCACTTTGGGAGGCCGAGGCGGGTGGATCACAAGGTCAG
>NW_012108585.1:742396-755984 GCF_000951045.1 Mandrillus leucophaeus | reverse complement strand
TAAAACAGGAGTAAATCTTTGTGACCATTAGGCTGTTACCTGAGAGGCTGAGGTGGGAGGATTGCTTGAACCCAGGAGTTCGAGGATGATTGTGCCACTGCACTTCAACCTGGGTGACGGAGTGAGACTCTGTCTCTAAAAAAAACCTATACACACACACACACATGCACACAAACTATATATAATACATATATACACACAAATGTTCAATTAACACATGAAAAGATGCTACTGGATTGATGATAGTCAAAACCATAATGATGTACTGATCACATCCACTAGGATGACTATAATCAAAAAGAAAGATAGGCCGGGCATGGTGGCTCATGCCTGTAATCCCAGCACTTTGGGAGGCTGAGGTGAGTGGATCACCTGAGGTCAGGAGTTTGAGACCAGCCTGGTCAACATGGTGAAACCCTGTCTCTGCTAAAAATACAAAAATTAGCCAAGCGTGGTGGAAGCTACTTGGGAGGCTGAGGCAGGAGAATCGCTTGAACTGGTAGGTGGAGGTTGCAGTGAGCCGAGATTGCACCATTGCACTCCAGCCTGGGCAACAGAGTGAGACTTCATCTCAAACAAACAAACAAACAAACAAAAAAAGATAATAATTATTGGTGAGGAGGTGGAGAAATTGGAACCCTCATTTACTATTGGTGGGAATATAAGGTGATGTACGTTCCACTGACTTGGAAAACAGTCTTGCACTTCCTGAAAAGGTTCAACACAAGTGGGGGCAGTTACTTATGCCTGTAATCTCAGCACTTTGGGAGGCTGTGGCAGGAAGATCCTTTGAGCCCAGGAGTTCAAGACCATCCTGGTGAGACCCTATCTAAAAAAAAAAAATTAAAAATTAGCCAGATGTGGTGCCACACACCTGTAGTCCCAGCTACTTGGAGGCTGGGGTGGGAAGATGGCTTGAGCCCAGGAGGTCAGAGCTTCAGTGAGCCATCATTGTACCACTGTACTCCAGCCTGCACAACAGAACAAGACTCTGTCTCAAACAACAAAAAGGCTCAACACAAAGTTGCCATACAATTTTGGGAAATCTAGCTTGTTCCAGCAATTCCACTCCAAGGTACATACGCACGAAAAACAAAAACATATATCCGCACAATAACTTGTACATAAATGTTCATACCAGTATTATTCATAACAGCCAACCCAAATGTCCATCAATTGATAGATAAATAAAATGTGGCATATCCATGCAATTGAATATTATTCAGGCATAAAAAAGAATGAAGTACTGTTACAGACTAAAACATGGATAAACTTTTAAAACATGATGGATAATCTGTCATTTATCCCATCCAGTATAGTGGTCATCTCAGACACTGTAGTTTTCATTTATAAAAGTAAAATTTGGGTCTTTTAATATCTTCCATGTCTCTACTTAATATATTTAGTCTTTCCCCTGGCTTTATTTATTTATTTTTTTCAAGATGGAGTTTTGCTCTTGTTGCCCAGGCTGGAGTGCAATGCTGCAATCTCGGTTTACCCCAACCTCTGCCTCCCAGGTTCAAGCGATTCTCCAGCCTCAGCCTCCCAAGTAGCTGGGATTACAGGCACATGCCACCATGCCCGGCTAATTTTGTATTTTTAGTAGAGATAGGGTTTCTCCATGTTGGTCAGGCTGGTCTCGAACTCCCAACTTCAGGTGATCCACCTGCCTCAGCCTTCCAAAGTGCTGGGATTACAGGCGTGAGCCACTGCGCCTGGCCATGTTTAGTAATTTCTGATGGGGATTACTATTATTCCATCTGGATCAGAAGTAGACATCCAGACTCATGCCATGTTTAGCAAAAAAGGTAGAATTAATTGGCTCACGTCATCCAGCCATAGCAAGGAAGAAAATACACTGGCCTTAAGGTTAACAGGATAGATCATCTCAAATTAGACCAGTGTGCTTTCTCTTTCACTGTCTCTCCAGCTGATCTCTACTTCTATATGTTGACCACATTCTCGTGGAAGATATGGCTACTGATAGTTCTAGAATCCCAACCACATAGCCAGAATGCCAGAGGCCACAGACAGAACTCCTCTTCTATCTCTGGCTTGGATAATTCTATAGGAGTGGCATCTCGTGTCTGTGTCTTGCAGCAAACACTAAGGTCAAGAGGATATTACAAGGATTGACGGAACGAACCAACAAAACGTACATGTTGACATGGTTTGGATGTGTGTCCCCGCCCAAATCTCAGATGGAATTGTAATCCCCAGTGTTGGAGGTGGGGCCTGGTGGGAGGTGACTGGATAATGGGAGACGGATTTCCCCCTTTGGTGCTGTGCTGGTGGTAAAGTTCTCACGAGGTCTGGCTGTTTAAAAGTGTGTGGCACCTCCCCCCAACTCTCTCTCTTCCTTCTGCTCTGGCGTGCCCAGCCTAGCTTTTTGAACATACAGAATAGAGTTCTGTATGTTCTCAGATACAGACAGGCCTGCTTTGAATTCACCTTCCACCATGATTATAAGTTTTCTGAGCCCTCTCCAGAAGCAGATGCCACTATGTTTCCTGTACAGACTGCAGAACCATGATCCAATTAAACCTCTTTTCTTTACAAATTATCCAACCTCAAATATTTATTTATAGCAATGTGAGAATAGACTAATACATATATCATCTACATTGCCATCGTACACAAAGGTTTGGGCATTTGTAAGTGTTCTCTCGGAATAACTACCTCAAAATGAAATCGCTGTGTCAAAGGTTTTGGACAAGCTTTTTTCACATGTTGTCAACTTGCCCATCAAAAAGTTTATACCGCTTTACGTTCCCATCAACAATGTGTATATGGCATATTTCTCCTCACCATTACCGATACTGGGTATTAATGTTTTTCACCATTGCCAAGCTGACAGGTGAAAATGATATGTCATTGTTATATTTTAATTTGTCATTCTTAGATCAGTCCTGAAGTCAAACATTCTTTCATAGATGTTTATTCATGCGGTGGCTATTTACTGTATGTGTACTATGTCACATACATAACAGTATTTTCAAATTTAAGTCATCTGCCTTTACTTTGTTTTTAATATCTTATTTTTTTCTTTTTAGAGGTGGAGTCAGACTATGTTGCCCAGGCTGGACTTGAACCCCTAGCTGACCTACTTTTTATAACTTTGGTGCACAACTTTTGAGTATCTTGGGTCAAGTCTATCAGTTGTTTTCTTTATGATTTCTGCCTTTGATGTCGATATGGGTTTCATTCACTTTTATCTGGCCCCATTTGGTAAGACAGCCAGATTCTGTTAAGACTTGCCAAGTCATATGTGAAAAATCAGCTTTTGGCATATATCTCTTCTAGATCTTAATCAGCTCCTGCTCTTAAAAGATTCCCAGGGCTATAGGCAGCAATTCAAAACATGGTTTCTCCCAAAAGGCTAATTAAGAGAGGCAATCCTTCTGCTGTATTTACCAAGTTAATCAATGACTTGGGCTTTGAACAGATATTCTAGTTGATGATGCTCTCTGATTATTACTTTAAGAAAATCTATGAATAATAATACTAGTAAGTGATATACACTCGTTTTTCATTTAGGAGCTTTTAAAATTTTGGTTGCTTTGGATGGATAGCTAGCTTATTTTCTGGTAGTCCAGAAGGAAAGTAGAACAATTGCCTCCACAAACGTAGATCCACAAAAGCTGCTTCTTTCATATCAACTTGGATTTTTTCTGGAACAAAGATTCTCCCTTTTCGTCAAACACCTTGCGTATTCAGTAAGAGTAACAGATGAACAGGAAGACTGTGGCTTGGCTATGTCAGAAGGGGCCTTCTAGGGTTTCCTGGCAGTTTCCCAGCCTCAAACACAGTTTTTTTAACAAGCTGTAAAATAGTTTCTTACAAGCCATCTTTTGCTTGGCAAAAGTGATGTCCAATGGAACGTTCTGTGATGGAAATGTTCTATATTTGTACTGTTCAAGATGGTAACTGTTAGCCACATGTGGCTACTGAGCGCTTAAAATGTGACTCGTAGACTGAGGAACTAAATTTTAAATTAAATTTTAATTAAGTTAAATTCAGATACTCATGAGTAGGGTTATTAGATTTAACAAATAAAGTACAGGATGCTTAGTTAATTATCACTTATTGATCAGCAACACACAATTCTGTAGCTGAAGTACACTCCAAATCTTGCATGGAACACACTTATACTCTAAAATTATCCTTTTTTATCTGAAATTCAAATTTAACTGAGCATGCCATATTTTACCTAACAACCTTATACATGTGGCTAGAGGCTATATACTGGGCATTGCAGGTACAGAGTGTCCTGTTTTTTGCAGAGTTCTTCGAAATTACTCACAGACTCCTGTAGAATCTAAATCAAGGAGGAAAAAAAGTCATTATGATCATATTTTGACAAAAAAATAAAAAGCTGCCTGACTTCTGAAAAAAGGCCATTAGATACCACAGCCAGGTCTGCTAAACCAATAACATTCAATTCAAAATTGCTTTTGGATGCCTTCTATGTGTAGAACAAATATTCAGTTCTGTACACCAAGACTGCCATGCAACTTGCTTAAGACCTCTGTCAGCTTGAATTGGTCGGTGTCTGCGCTGTACTGAGTGTCAACTAGTATGAATATCATCCTTCACTAGGAGGAGATGGGATAGGTCTTGAGATCTTTCCAGGAACTCACAACCGGTGGTGAAGTCAGACACCAGCTCCAAAAACAAACAAACAAACATTTGCAAGCAATGGATTTCTGAAAAACAAACAAAAATAAAAAGTTATTTAATATAAGACAGATTCTGAGTGCTATACACAAGAAAAAATGCTTTGGGAAAGTAACGGGTCAGCCATAGAGGGGAGTCACTGGGTGGGTGATATTACTTGACTATTTCTTTTTTTTCTTTTTTTCCCCAAGACCTAACAAACTCTCATCTTTTCTTCCAAGGGCTTCCAAGGGCTTGACAAATGAGGGTATTTTGTTGCTGTTGTCACCCAGGCTAGAGCGCAGCGGCATGATCATAGCTCACTGTAGCCTTGACCTCCTGGACTCCGGCAATCCTTAGTTGTGAGGCTGAGGTGGTAGAGGCTTGTTTCAGCCTAGGAATTCAAGGTTGAATTGCCTCCGCAGTCCAGCCTATGCGACAGAGAGAGACCTTGTCTCTAAAAAATAAAAAATAGGCCGGGCGCGGTGGCTCACGCCTGTAATCCCAGCACTTTGGGAGGCTGAGGCGGGTGGATCACGAGTTCAGGAGATCGAGACCATCCTGGCTAACACGGCGAAACCCCGTCTCTACTAAAAAACACAAAAAATTAGCTGGGCGTGGTGGCGGCGCCTGTAGTCCCAGCTACTCAGGAGGCTGAGGCAGGAGAATGGCGTGAACCCGGGAGGCAGAGCTTGCAGTGAGCTGAGATCCGGCCATTGCACTCCAGCCTGGGCGACAGAGTGAGACTCCGTCTCAAAAAATAAAAATAAATAAATAAATAAATAAAAAACCAACAAACCAACATTTCTCATAGATTTTGAGTTTTAAATATAACTCAGAGTTGCACAGCAGGCTATAGGGGATACTCGGATCCTCACACCGGTAGCTGTTGGCACCTCCTAGCTGAGTCCATCTCCTGGAATGGCTCTCAGCAAGGGCCTTGCACGAGGCTACACCCCTTCCCTGGGGTCACACAGCATTGAATGATCGCTAATGGATACAAAGGCCCACACCTTGCCTCACTGGGGGTAACTTAGCAGTTTTGTCACTCTGTGCCCCGTAAGCCCAGCTGAAGCCTCTAGAGCAATGACACTATACTTCAGCTTCTCCCCCTGCCCAGTTCTGCTGCCCTGACTCCCAGGAGCTGTCACTCTGTACTCGCCGTGAACAGCAAACCAATGAGCCCTGCATGCACACCTCTGTCCAGGAGTCTGTTTCTGGGGAGCTTCACCTAAGACATGGGTTGTTGGACTAGCTTTTAAGTAACCCTCCAGATTCTTAGGACAAACTTCTAGCTTTACTGAGATGGGCTTCTCCTACTGCTTGGGAAAAATGAGACCTGAACTGTCTTTTTCCAGACAGATGTGCAAACTTCACAGAGTCAGGAGACTTAGTGGTTTCTGGAATGAGAGAGGAATTTTCTGGGGCTGGTTACATTAAGTGGGATGACTAGACTGGCAGGTGCCCACAATTAATCTTCCCATTCCTCGGTAAAATGCAGACAACTCAGTGAGCTCTGTAGATCTTTGAACGCCCTTACGCTAATCCAACTCTGGCCAACACAGTAGTCACTCACCACAGTGAAAGAATCCCAAGGACGAATTTCACCCTCTGCTAGGAATAAATACTTCCTCTTTCTCCCATTAGGCCTCTCACTGATCCCTCTCCTGTCTCGCTTTTCCTGCAAGACTAAAAGCTGCTCTTTGGAATCTCGGGAGTGGACCTTGACACCTCTGATTCACAATCACGTAACCCTGGGGAATCCGACCAACATCTCTCGTGTTGCCAGCTGTCATCTCTCATCTCTCCTCTTGGCTTTGTGCCTTCTTTCAGCTTAGCTGCAAAGCAGGGATGAGGCTAGAGGGGAGGGTAGTGTTAACGTGTGAAGTTCTTTCTATGCACCAAGCCCTGTTCTGGGCACTTCACATTATCTCATTAAACCTCACCACAGCCCTACAAGGTAGAGATGGCTGCCCCACCCCCTGACACACACAACAAACACCACAGTTCAAAGGGTTACGTAATTTAGTTCTCTGAGATGTGTAACGTCTCCTTTTTAGGAAGTCATCAGACTCGGCTAGGTCTGCATGGCACTGTGAAGCTGTGTCTTGGGTTAACTCTAATGTTACTAATGTTAGTCTTGGAAGAACTCAGTTTGACAGTGGTTTGGATATGAAAGGATCTCACCCGATTTTATTCCTAAGTCCTTTATGGTCTTAGCCATCCTAAGGTGTAGGTCAGAAGAAGTGTCTGAAACTGGGATGGTCTCCTAACAGCTGCCCAACATCCTTGGATCATGGATGAACTGATTAATGAATTCATGTAACAGGTGTCTGCTGCATTTTTACTGGAGACGATGTGCAGAAAGCGTTATTCAGGGATGCTGTGGCCCAGTGGTTAAGAGCATAGATTCTCAAGTCAGGCCACTTGAATTCAAGTCCAGGCTGTACCAATCAGTAGCTGTGTCACATTATGCCAGATATGATATTAATCTTTTGGGACTTCAGGTTTATCGCTTGTAAAATGAAGATGAAAATGCTTCATGGGAAGCAGGTGTGAGGCTTAAACAGCATTGTCCGTGTAAAGGGCCTGGCCCACAAGTAACTGCTTGAACCATGTTATCTCATCATAGGACAAAGCGAGCCATGGAAGAATGGATCCGAATCTTAGGGAACACAGAGTCCAGGAGGGGAGATGAGCTGTGTGCATAAATAACTGTAACACAAAGTTAGAAAGTGATGGTGATGTGGCAGTGGGGAGAGATGAGAGATGACAGCTGGCAACACGAGAGATGTTGGTCGGATTCCCCAGGGTTACGTGATTGTGAATCAGAGGTGTCAAGGTCCACTCCCGAGATTCCAAAGAGCAGCTTTTAGTGTTGCAGGAAAAGTGAGGCAGGAGAGGGATCAGTGAGAGGCCTAATGGGAGAAAGAGGAAGTATTTATTCCCCTCTGGACATGTCTGCCTGGGAATGCGATTTGGCTTCAAGTACAGAGAAGGGAGTTATTTGAACGCTATTTCAGGTTCTCAGTGTAGCCGTCCATCAACAGGCAGCTCTGCGAAGCCTCCTGCTTCTTCTGCAGGTAGGCCTCTGGGCCTGGTGCTACCACATAAGGCAAGGAGAAAGGAAGCAACTCACACAGCCCTGCACAAAAAACCTAAAGCACTGTTCGCATTTGGGCAGGGGAAGGGTCAACACATATTATGTTCCATATAGGGAAACGGTTTCCTTCCATAATACAGCTCCAAATTATACTGTAGGAGAGAGAGAATATTAATTGGGCATGCGTGTGTGTGTGTGTGTGTAATCCTGGATGACTAAAATGAAATCTTCATTCTGCATCACTCAGTGGCAGTGAGATCTGAAAAAGGACTCGTAGGCCATTTCGGACTGACCTGCAGAAGGGAAGGCCTCCTGTGGTGGTGGTCTAGACCAGAGATCCCAAACCAGGCGCCCCACGCTGTGTTGGCTTGAACAGTGTGTTTAAAAATCAAATTAGTTTTCAACATGAAACCTTCAGGAGACATCGTATGAAAATTTGGAATTCCAGCTTTGAAGGGAAGAGAGAGAGCAAGACAAGAGAGAATGAGAGTAAATGGATCTGACAATCTAAGGAAATTAGGTCTTTGGGTGCGTTATGTTTTCCCAACTTATTATTTGTTTTTCGAATTGGTTGGGGGAGCTTTTTATTGTTGCTGCAGTTTGTTTTTGTCTTTATGCAGAAATTTTCCATTTTTATGCAGTTAAATTTCTCAATCATTTCTTTTACTGCTTCTGAACCTTGTATCTTGCTTGGAAAGATTTAATCCCCATGTTGGTTGGCTAGGGCTTCCATAATCAAGTACCATAGGCTGAGTGGCTTCAACCACAAAGAGATTTATTTCCTCACAGTTCTGGAGGCTAGAAGTCCACGCTCGAGGTGTCGGCAGGGTTGGTTTCTCCTGAGAACTCTGTCCGTGACTTGTAAGGTGCCGTCTGCATGTGTCTTCACACGGTCTTGTCTCTCTGCTTGCCTGGGTCCTGATCGCTTCTTATAAGGACACCAGTCACGTTGGATTAGGGCCCACCCTCACAACTTCATTTTAACTGAATTACCTTTCCGAAGACCCTATCTCTAAATGCAGGCACATTCCGAGATACTGGGAGTTAGAGTTTCAAACATGAATTTTGGGGAACACAATTCAGTTGATAACATCCCTCGGAATTATTTTTTTTAAATTCTCCCGTGTTTTGTTTCGGTACCTTTATGGCTTTATTTTTAAATGTTAAATATGTGATTCATCTGAATTTCGTTTGGTATAAGAAATGAGATAGGGATCCGATTTTATGTTTTTCTAGATACTAAGGTAAATGGTTCAGCTCCATTTATTAGTAAACTTTTCCTTCAGATCTTAAAATTCAACCTCTGTCTTACACTCCATTCTCCTGTATATTTGGGCTATTTCTATATACTGTTTTGTACCATTAATCTGTCTATTCCTGTGCCACTACCAAGCTTTTAATTATGATACTTTTACATTTTCACCTTCTTGGGTAAATCTTCCTCTGCTGTTTTCTGTTTCCGAATTTTCATCGTGTTTTTGCACATTTACTTTTCCCAATATACTTTAGTGTTGCCTTGTGTGATCCTAAAATATTCTGATAGCATTTTTTACTGGGATAGGGTTAAAGCTATAGATGAATTTAGGAAGACTTTACATGTTTATGTTGTTGAAAGACTTCCTTAGCATTGCATATCCTTTGTACTGCTGGAATTTTTAACCCACATGCACTATTTTTATGACAAGGAAAAATTTAATTTCATTCTTAAAAAAAAATAAAAAATGAAAGAACACAGCAGAGGTAAACAATGATTAGTAGAGATAAATTTATCTAGAGGAGCCATTTTGGAGCTCCTTAAATTCTAAACCCCACAATTATAACTTCTCCTCTGTTTACGGATGTCTTACTTTCTCACGGTTAGAATAAAATAGATTCGGCCACTCATTCTGACAGTCTGCATGGTGTACTAAGGAGAAATGTTAGTTCTTCCCCTGCTCTGTCTCATATCTGCCAATTCAAGAGGTACACTCCTCCGTCAGAGATGGTCTAGGCTGAGAGGCAGACTGCACACTTGGCAAGTTTCCCTAACATTCCCCAACCAAGGCGGTCATTGTCTGGCTAAACCGAAAAGGGTCAGGTTTCCAGTGACGGTGAAGCTGCCTCAGGTCTTCCTCCCACCTCACCAGCAGCCAGCTGCTTTTCTCTCCTGAGCTCAAGTGTCTTCCCTGCCCCTCCTACAGAGCTGCAAGCCTAAGGAGAGAGCTGCAGCAAGCAAACGCCGGCACCTTAAATGGTCTTCATGTATGTAATGTGGTGAGGAAGTGACCCTGGAGTTATATTTCTCTATGAGTCCTCCTTCCTTCCTTCTTTCCTTCCTTCCTTCCTTCCTTCCTTCCTTCCTTCCCTTCTTTCCTTCTTCTTTCCTTCTTTCTTTCTTTCTTTCTTTCTTTCTTTCTTTCTTTCTTTCTTTCTTTCTTTCTTTCTTTCTTTCTTTCTTTCCCTCCCTTCCTTCCTTCCTTCCTTCCTTCCTTCCTTCCTTCCTTCCTTCCTTCCTTCCTTCTCTCTCTCTCTCTCTCTTTCTCAGAAGGAGTCTGGCTCTGTCACAGGCTGGAGTTCAGTGGTGCGATCTCAGCTCACTGCAGCCTCCACCTCCCGGGTTCAAGCAATTCTTCTGCCTCAGCCTCCCCAGTAGCTGGGATTACAGGCACATGCTGCCATGCCCAGATAATTTTTGTTTTCGTTTTGGACAGAATTTCACTCTTGTTGCCCAGGCTGGAGTGCAATGGCATGATCTCAGCTCACTGCAACCTCTGTCTCCTGGGTTCAAGCAATTCTCCTGCCTCAGCCTCCCGAGTAGCTGGGATTACAGGCATGTGTCACCACACCCGGCTAATTTTATACTTTTAGTAGAGATGGGGTTTCTTCATGTTGGTCAGGCTGGTCTCGAACTCCCGACCTCAGGTGACCACCCGCCTTGGCCTCCCAAAGTGCTGGGATTACAGGCGTGAGCCACTGTGCCTGGCCCTCTATTTTCTTTCTCGTCACCATTTTCTTCCATTCACTCCTCTGTTCATTCACCCGTTCTTTCACATGTAGCACATGAGAGTGATCCTACTAAGATGTAAGCCAGAACCATGGCATCCTCTGCTCATAGCCCTGCACTGGCGTCTCCCCTCGCTCAGAGGAAAAACCAAAGGCAAAGGCGTTACAATGGCTGACTTAGGCTTCACATGATCTGTCCACAGTCCTCACTATCTGTGACCTCATCTCCAGATTCTTTCCCTGTCATTGACTCACTCCACCACATTGGCCTCCTGGCTGTCTCCTTATTGCCTGGAATGCTCTTACTTCAGATGGCCACATATTCTCACCTCCTTAAGTTCTCGATGCAAATATCACCATCTCAGTGGTTAGTAAGACAGTATAAATAGAAAAGAGATGGGGGCTATGGCCCAGCCCAGTGGCTCACGTCTGTAATCCCAGCACTTTGGGAGGCCTAGGTGGGCGGATCACCTGAAGTCAGGAGTTCAAGACCAGCCTGGCCAACATGGTGAAACCCCATCTCTACTAAAAATACCAAAAAAAAAAAAAAAATTAGCTGGACGCAGTGGCACACACCTGTAATCCCAGCTACTTGGGAGGCTGAGGCTGGAGAATCATTTCAACCTGGGAGGCGGATGTTGCAGTGAGCAGAGATCGCCCCACTGCACTCCAGCCTGGGTGACAGAGCCAGTCTCCATCTCAAAAAAAAAAAAAAAAAGAGAGAGATCAGGGCTCTAGGTGATATGGTTTGGCTCTGTGTCCCCACCCAAATCTAATCTCAAATTGTCATCCCCACGTGTGGAGGAAGGGACCTGGTGGGAGGTGACGGGATCGTGGGACAGTTTCCCCCATGCTGTTTTGTGATAGTGAGGGAGTTCTCAGGAGAGCTGATGGTTTCAGAAGTGGCAGTTTTCCCTGTGCTGTTCTCTCTCTCTTTCCTGCCACCATGTGAAGAGATCTTTCCTTCCCCTTTGCCTTCCACCATGATTGTAGGTTTCCTCAGGCCTCCCCAGCCATGCAGAACTGTGAGTCAATTAAACCTCCTTTGTTTATAGATTACCCAGTCTCAGGCTGAAAATGGACTGAGCCCTGTGTGGTTTAGTTACTTTACCTATCACACTATTAGAGTTTGGGTAGAACACAAGGGCCCTGCAAAAGAGAACAAAAGGAACAATCAGAGACCTGAGAGTAAAACAAGGAGGTTGTGGTGTCGTTGAAGCCGAGAAAGGAGCTTGAAGAAAAACAGAGTTCCCAGCTACGGCGAATGCTGCTGAGAGGTCCGGTAGTAGAAATGAGTGCAGATTCATAGGTTCAAGCAACAAGCAAGCTATATAGTATTGAGAAACATGACAAAATCCGTTTTTCAGTGAGGGGATGGGAACAGAAGCAAGGTAGCGTAACCGAGTATTCACAGTTTTTTCTAAGAGATATTTAAATTATTTTTCTCTCTCTCTCTCTTTGTTTCTCACTCCCTGGGTTCCCCATTTCCTACTTAACCTTTTAGAAACGCAAAGATAGCCTTTTACTTCCCCTTCACCAGACACTCCCTACAGGGCAAGTTCATCTAACTGTGCTTCCAGATCGAACTGTCCTCGAGAGTTAACAGTCCATTTGCCGACCAAAGTATGCCCACAATGGAACGCTCACCCTCCAGGAGGTTGCCCAGAGAGATAGCAGTCAAAAAGCATGCCCACGACTCTCTCAAACTTGGGGAGTTGTCAGTCTAGTAAGATGCCAGCAGTCACCAGCTCGGCTGCCCAGTAGATAAGGCCCTACCTTGCTTGCTTCCTCCCCTGCCTTTTGAAAGTGCCTGCTTTCTGCTCCAAAAGAGAAGTGTACGTTTAAAGGCAGGATGCCTGTGCCTCTTCCCCTAAGCTAGCTTTGGAAATAAATCCCTTTCTTTCTGCCAGACCTCACTCTTGTTAGTTGAACTCTGCAAGCAGAGTGACTGACTTGCACGTCAGTTCCAGTAGGAACAGGAGGAAGGGGAATGGAAGGCGAAGGAGTAGCCTGTGAAGACTTAACTCTTCCAAGAATGTTGTCTCTGAAGAGATCAGAGACAAGGAAGGGTCCTGGAGAGAGAGGAGAAGTCAAAGGGGAGAGAAGCATGTAAATAGTGGTAGATGGAGTGAAATTAAAGACACAGGAAAGGGAAGGGATAATCAAAGAAGCCAAGTCCTTGAGAAGGTGAGAGAAGATGACGTCAGGGACACAGGTGCAGGAAGAGAAAGATTTATCACAAAGTCAGTGAAGCCAAAGACTTCGGGCTCCTCACTTACACGGGCCATCTTTCAACACTTACATTTTATTTATAATTTTATGTTCTTTTTCTTAAAGAGGCCGCTCGAGTGATGTAGGTTTCAGGCCCCCACAAAACACGGTTCTGTCCCTGTGTGGAGGGACTGGCCTTTGATAGGAAGAGAACTGCCCCAGTGTTTCTCAAACTTGAGTGATGACAGGAAAGCAACCCCAAAAAGTCTAACCGATAGAGAACTATAACAGAGGAACCCCAGGCATTGGTGTCCCCCTGTTTGAGAACCACTGATCTGCTTGAGACATTCACACGCCTGATTGGGAACCACAAGACCTGAGGTCTATGTCTGACTTTACCTGTACCATGGAAAGGGCCGGCTTCCTGGGCAAGCAGCCTGTAGAGGGCCAGAGTTCTCACGCCTGGTTTACTGCTCTGCTGTCACTGTCCTGCAGTTCCTCATAGTAATTGAACACGGGGTCCCACATTTTCTTTTTGTAAATGGGCCCTTCTGTAAATGGGCCCTGTAAATTCTGTAACTGGTCCAGGTCAAACATTATGATTTAGTAGTCTTATTTTGTGACCTTGGGCAAGAT
>NW_012108585.1:740226-741241 GCF_000951045.1 Mandrillus leucophaeus | reverse complement strand
AAAAAAAAAAAAAAATTGAGATATAATTAACATACCGTAAATACTTGAGTTGTTTGTGCCTCAGTTTCCTCATCTTCAAGAAGCCACAACAAGTCTCCCTTCCCAGGTAGGTAGTGTGACAGTGAATGCAAGTTGTCAATGAAAGGCAAGGAACGTTCTGTGGGCCCTCCTGGGAGGTGTTTTCTTCCGCGAGGCGAGTGCTCACACGTGCTGCATACCCCTGCTGATCATGCCTGGGCTTCTTGCAGCTGCTGATGAAGCTTCTATTCTTAACCCACTCTGACATGCTTTTTTTTCTTCCTTTTAACACCCAACAACATTTGCCAAATGAGACCTAAGTACATTGATCACATCATACTCTTTCCCAAGCTGTCTCTGCTCGCTAGAGTTTGAGTCTGTCAGTTGATTCTCCTGCATAGAAGGCACAGCTGATACACATTCAAGACGGGCGAGGCTTTGGGTTAAGTGCTTTGGGTTCCCTTCTTTTAATGAGAATGCTAAGACCATACCTCAGCAGAGCTGGCAAGAAGAGGGAAAAAAAAGAAAGGGAGGATTGCTTCTAACATTTGCAAGGCCCAAGGCACAGGTGAAGAAAGAAACTCTAGACTTGATATTTAAAATTCATAAATTAAGCAAGCAAATTGTTAACATGTTATATTCTTCTACCTTGACAAATATGTTGTCATAATGTTGACCAGGCTTAAATTTAGAAGTTTGGATCTCCTTGGAGTTCTTGCAGGAACACAGTTGTGTGAGGTGAGCCAGACTCTGGTCCTCTCCACTTCTTTTCCCATCCTTGGCTCAAAAATTTTCAGGGGATGATAGAGAAGTAGCCACAGAGGGCCAGAAGACATAGAGGATAAAACACTTTCAAATTTTTCCAGGGTCGGTGGCTAAATGCCTGTAATCCCAGCACTTTGGGAGGCTGAGGTGGAAGGCTCGCTTGAGTCCAGGAGTTCAAGACCAGCTTGGGCAACATAATGAGACCCCCCCCCATCTCAGTCTCTACAAAAAA
>NW_012108585.1:735907-738151 GCF_000951045.1 Mandrillus leucophaeus | reverse complement strand
GCCTCCCAATGTTCTGGGATTACACGCGTGAGCCACCACACCCCACCTTCAAGTATTTCTTTATAGCAACACAAGAGTGGACTAACACAGTCATCATTGTAGGGATCCGTTTCCTAATATTGGAAAAGACTAAGTGCTATGTTAGCACCATGAGCCCAGCAGGAATGCTGGCATCAGCTGAAGAAAGAGCTCAGGTGTGCCCTCTACACAATGCCCTGCACACCACCTGGCTCAGCCTCCTGCATGCCTGCCCAGCAGCACCAGGCCCCTGGCAGGTCAGAAGAGCAGGACCAAAGCAAAGGTATGAGAAGGAAAGGAATGGCAGGCAGTGTCAAAGAACGGGTCCCGAAACACGATTATTTTCCAAGCATTCTACAGGTGCTTTTCGCCGATGTTGCCAATACGTACAAACGGGTTTCGGTGCTTGCTATCTGAACATGAGTTGCAAGTGGGTGAGCCTAGCATTTCCACAAGAACTTGTGTGGAGAAAAGCAGTGACACCGGGCGACTCTGAGGGTATCTCCAGAGTATCCACCATGATGAGACTGACGTTAGCTGGATATTAGGTTACTATTGTTACCGGCAGATTGGTGAATACAACTTAGTTGCCTTGCTTTCTCATGTTTGTGTCAAAGAAGTAACGACGGGAAAGGGAGCTGCTGGGGAACATCTCACTGCCGGGTGAAAAGAACCTTTCTGAGAATAAAGCCAAGACAGAATAAAGCAGAGCCTTCGAGTCAGGAGGACACGGAGCGCAAGTGCACAATCTGAAGACCGTCACCCCAGCCTCGTCTGAAGCTTAGGTGCTCTAATACTGAGAGCCAAATACATTCCTCTCCTGCTTTTCTTTTTTTGGTGGGGAGCAGGGGAGTAGGCCTAAATTAGTTTAAGTTAGTTTTCTGGCACTTGAAACTGAAAAAGTCCTGACTAGCCTCTGGAATAAGGCTCCCTAAGCATGGACAGATTGAGAGGAGCTGAAGAGTGCAGGGAAGGTCCTCCCGAGTCACCACCGGTCTGTGGATGTAGCTTAAGCTCTATCACTTCGAATAAGAACAGATTTGGCCGGGCGCGGTGGCTCACGCCTGTAATCCCAGCACTTTGGGAGGCCGAGGCGGGTGGATCACAAGGTCAGGGGTTCGCGACCAGCCTGACCAACATGGTGAAACCCTGTCTCTACTAAAAATACCAAAATTATCTGGACATAGTGACACATGCCTGTAATTCCAGCTACTCAGGAGGCCGACGTGGGATAATCGCTTGAACCCGGGAGGCGGAGGTTGCAGTGAGCTGAGATCGCGCCACTGCACTCCAGCCTGGGAGACCAAGAGAGACTCTGTCTCAAAAAAAATAAATAAATAAATAAAATAAAACAAAACAAAACAAAAAAACCAAGAATGGCTTCTTCTCTCCTGGGGCTCTGGATGAACACTGTACCAGAGGATTAGGTAAACCACTCTTCCTAATCCCCATCTCCCTTACACCACCACCCGCCAACCGCCATCACCAAACTGTCTATTCCCCGTGACATACACACACCCACAGCTGCTTGAATTTCTCCAGCATGTTAAGTAAGGAAAACAAAGAAAGCTATATATATGTACATGTCCACCAGCCAGCTGACGGTAAGACTGTTTCTTTACTGACTCTCAGGATAAAGGGCATATTGTCTTAATTACACATTCACACACAAATACTAGGTGTAGGCATTAACGTAGATACAGTGGCAGATGCCAGGAAGTAGAAGACTGTTCCTTGCTTCAAGGAGTTTATGAAGTTAATTGGGAGATAAAAACCTGTGAAAGGAAAATGAAAAGCCAGCACCCCAATTCATTCTGCAGAAAGAAAAAAAATAAAGCTGAAAGCTGAGTCATGCAAGAAGCAGCCTTTCCTTTTGTTCCTACGCAGAGAGCTACAGAGAAAAGGCTAAAGACCTCCATAGGTAGCTACTCCGTGTTCACCTCACCTTATATACAGTGCCAACTTACGGAGCATCAGATGAGCAAATAATTGACTGTTCCCCTACCTGCTCCTTTTTCCTGCAACATATGGATCACCCTCCTCGTTCCTCTCCAGCCCGCTTTTCCCTTTTAACTATTGAAGCCTTCAAAATCATCTTTGGAGAATGATGTAGACCACAGACTGTTTCTGCGACTCCATGTTATTTTCTTTTGAGCATTTCCTTAACCTTGGCAAAATAAACTTCTAAATTGATTGAGACCTTTCCCAGACACTTTTTGATTTACA
>NW_012108585.1:733085-733807 GCF_000951045.1 Mandrillus leucophaeus | reverse complement strand
GTTCGCTTGAGCTCAGGAGTTCAAGACCAGCTTGGGCATCATAGTGAGATCCCATTTCTATTAAATATTAGAAGAAAAGAACTTCCAAGTCTCATCCTTGAATTGAGCTGAGCTTGCAAAGGCATCCTAGTTTTTATTACTAATTTTATTATGGTTCAGATGTTTGCCCTCTCCAAATCTTATATTGAAATGTGATTCCCAATGCTGGGCCAATGTGGGGCCTGGTGGGAGGTGACTGGATCACGGAAGTGGATGGATCCTACATTAATGGCTTAGCACCATCCCCTTGGTGGTGAGTTCTCACCCAGTTAGTTCATGAGAGATCGGTTATTTAAAAGTCTAGGACTTCCCTGCTTTCCCTCTTGCTCTTGCTCTGGCCAGGTGACAGGATACCGGCACTATGCTTTGTGTACAACCTGCAGAACCGTGAGCCAGTTAAACCTCTTTTCTTTATAAAGTACCCAGTCTTGGGTATTTCTTTTTATTATTTTTTCTTTATTTTATTTATAATTTTGAGACAGGGTCTCACTCTTGCTCAGGCGGGAGTGCAGAGGTGCCATAACCGCTCACCGTAGCCTCGACCTCCCAGGTTCAAGGGATTCTCCCACCTCAGACTCCCAAAGTGCTGGGATTACAGGCGTGAACCACCGTGCCCAGCCTCAAGTTTTTTTTTTGTTTTGTTTGTTTTTTGTTTGGTTGGTTGGTTGGTGAGATAGAGTCTC
>NW_012108585.1:724763-727725 GCF_000951045.1 Mandrillus leucophaeus | reverse complement strand
AAAAAAAAAAAAAGAAAAAGAAAAAGAAAAAGAAAAAAGAAAGAAAAAGAAAAAAAAGAAAGAAAAGAAAAGAAAAAGAAAATATATTTGGTCTTTGTTTCTGCTTCCTGGCACAGAGCTCCTAAAACCCTTGTGATAGGGGAATTGGAGTGTCTTCTGTTGTTCATAATGAACTTCTTTCAACCATACCTGAGTTTGTACTAACGAGATGCCTCTTGCTGGTGGGAGGTGGGTATTGATAGCTTCACCATGGAAGCTGGTTGCCAACCCTTGATTACAGGGTTTCGCCCTCATCTTCTACCTCTGGTCTCCAGGGAGGGGAGAAGGGCTGGAGATCTAGTTCCCAATCACCAATGGCCAACGATTTAATCCATCATGCCCATGTAATGAAACCTCCATAAAACCCCTAAACAGCCGGGCTCGGAGAACTTTTGGGTTGGTGAACACATTCAAGTGCTGGGAGGATGGTTCCCTGGAGAAGGCAGGGAAGCTCCACCCTAATGAATATGGGTTTCTGCTTGGAATGGTCAAAATGTTGAGGAATTAAATAGTGGTGGTGATTGCATGACTTTGTGAACACCCTAAAAACCACTGAATTGTACGCTTAAAACCATGTTTTTAAAGGCAAGGGGAAAGAGTATGACACAGTTCGATATGAACGATTATCCCACCCGCTCTCCGCATAGAGCCATGTCTTGTGAAGAGGGCACTGTAATGACAGACAGCAGAAATTACAGCTTCCAGTTTCCTGACAGTGACTTCCAAGTAAGAGTGGCTGTTTTCAGGCTATTGCCTTTGCTTAGCGCAACACAAAAATCAAGTATTTCTCTCTTAATCACATAGCAAATCCTTTCCAATTCCCAACAGTCACTTTCCTCTTAGTCTTCTATTACAGTTGCAGGAAATCATTTGTTATTTTCGACTTAAAAATATATGTATATGCAAGATGGCTGGGCACGATAGCTCACACCTGTAACCCTAACACTTTGGGAGGCCAAGGTGGGCAGATTGCTTCAGGCCAGATGTTCAAGATGTGCCTGGCAACATGGTGAAACCCCATCTCTACGAAAAATGCAAAAACTAGCCAGGGGTGGTGGCATGAGCCCATAGTCCCAGCTACTTGGGAGGCTGAGTCAGGAGGATTGCATGAGCCTGGGAGTCAAGGCTGCAGTGAGCCAAGATGGTGTGGGGAGCGGGAGGAAGAGACTGATCTCATGGAACTGGGAAGAGTGAAACATGAAAGCAGGAAAAACCATCATAAAGGCATCTTCTCAAATCATTCACTGTGGGCAACGGGCACTCTATTCCTCTGGGGCCTTCTGGGGAGCCATACGGAATGACCTCGGAATGATCCACCTGAGGTAAGGAAGGATTGGTTTCTGTCCCCACTGGTCAAGGTTTGCCCCATGGACATGCTTGCACGGGTGAGTCGTGGGTTTTGCAGGCGTTCCCCACCTGAGTCTTCAAGTTCTGGGACAGAACGCAGGAATTATGCTCAAGAAAAGTAGGTTGCCGGCTGAGTGCAGTGGCTCATGCCTATAATCCCAGCACTTTGGGAGGCCAAGGTGGGTAGATCACCTGAAGTCAGGAGTTCGAGACCAGCCTGGCCAACATGGTGAAACCCTGTCTCTACTAAAAATACAAAAATTAGCCTGGCATGGTGGCAATCCCAGCTACTCAGGAGGCTGAGGCAGGAGAATTGCTTGAACCCGGGAGGCAGAGGTTGCAGTGAGCCAAGATTGAGCCACTGCACTCCAACCTGGGCAACAGAGAGAGAGTCCGTCTCAAAAAAAGAAAAGAAAAGAAAAAGGAAAAGTCGGTTGCCTCAACAGTGGCTGGATTGAAAGGTTAATTTTAATAACTTGGATAGTTTAAAATTTTTTAATAATTTGAGAAACATTATAGACAATGAATGCTGAGAGCTGAATGAAAGAAAGGACTCACTCTAGGTTGAGGAGGTAGGGCATCATAAATGAGGTAAAACTTAGATTTGCAATATTAACCTGGCTCTATGTAATAGTTACCCAGTTTAATTCTCATGTTTATTTAAATATATGTTAATAGGCCAGGCACAGTGGCTCATGCCTGTAATCCCAACACTTTGGGAGGCCGAGGCGGGCGGATCACGAGGTCAGGAGATGGAGACCACCCTGGCTAACATGGTGAAACCCCGTCTCTACCAAAAATACAAAAAAATTAGCCAGCAGGCGTGGTGGTGGGCACCTGTAGTCCCAGCTACTCGGGAGGCTGAGGCAGGAGAATGGCGTGAACCCGGGAGGCAGAGGTTGCAGTGAGCCAAGATCGCGCCAATGCACTCCAATATGGGCAACAGAGCGAGACTCCGTCTCCAAATAAATAAATAATGAATAAATAAATACATAAATATATGTTGCTTATGCATTGCTTACAATTTTTGTAATTACCGCTTTTCCTTCCATAACAAGGAAACTAAAAATATGTAAATATAAAAGAAATTAAGCCTGGGAAAGGACAGTCTCTTCAACAAATGGCGCTGGGGAAACTGGACACCTACAAGAAGAGAATGAAGTTGAACTCTTACCTTACTGCATTCACAAAAATTAGCTCAAAATAGATCAAAGACCTAAAACTATAAATGTAAGCACTGCAACTCTTAGAAACTCTTAGAAGAATTAGCATAACATTTTTATGACGTTGGGTTTGGTAATGATGTCTTGCATATGACCCCAAAAGCACAGGAAGGAAAACAAAAAGTAGGGCCGGGCGAGGTGGCTCACACCTGCAATCCTAGCACTTTGGGAGGCCAAGCAGGGCAGATCACGAGGTCAGGAGTTTGAGACCAGCCTGACCAACATAGTGAAACCCCGTCTCCACTAAAAATACAAAAAATTTAGCATGGTGGTGCATGCCTGTAATCCCAGCTACTCCAGAGGCTGAGGCAGGAGAATCGCTTGAACCTGGGACGCAGAGGTTGCAGTGAGTC
>NW_012108585.1:721625-723523 GCF_000951045.1 Mandrillus leucophaeus | reverse complement strand
GGAAGGAGAGAGAGAGAGAGGGAAGGAAGGAAAGAAGGAGGGAAGGAAGGAAAACAGTACTGAAAATACTCCAAAGGGACCTCTTCGACAACATCCAGGGCAACCTGTATCATCTTAATTGTATAAGGCAATGTTTAAGGGCCTTTGGAAAAGGAAACAAGGTGGATTTATGAGCTGGACAGGTAATTGTCATCTGTGCGTCACACGGGGCGTTTCTAGCTAGGGCACCTGGTAGTGACAATGCCTTGAGAAAGTGGTTTCAGGTTGTCAGTTGACTGGGGTTACTCTGAAATTGAACCCTACAAGGTTTAGCTTTCCTCTTGATTTGTTTGTTTGGCTCCTCTTTCACTGTTGTGAGCCAAGGCCGAGGCCAGATCACCACCTGGCACCCAAGGATGCAAGAAGGACCTGGATCCATGATCACAGCATCTTCAGCTCCTGTCCTAGGCTGCACGAGTCCACACACTGATCCATGCCTGTTGTCATCTTTGTTTGCTTGTTTTGTTTTGTTTTGTTTCGTTTCGTTTCGTTTTGAGATGGAGTCTCTCTGTCACCCAGGCTGGAGTACAGTGGCATGATCTCAGCTCACTGCAACCTCTGCCCACCAGGTTCAAATGATTCTCCTGCCTTAGCCTCCCATGTAGCTGGGATTACAGGCATGTGCCACCACACCTGGCTAATGTTTGTATTTTTAGTAGAGATGGGGTTTCACCATGTTGGCCAGGCTGGTCTCGAACTCCTGACCTCAAATGATTCATCCACCTCAGCCTCCCAAAATGCTGGGATTTCAGGCGTGAGCCACCTGGCCCGGCCCATCTTTGCTTTCGAAACTTCAGTCTTGGAGCGCTTTGAGGCATTTTTCTCCTGAGGTGCTGAATGGGGTTTCCAGAACGGTTTTTTGGGTTCTTCCTGTTTAGCACCCATCGTGATTACCCTCACAACAAAGTCACAACAACTGGTTTTTCCTTCCAGTTTATTTTGGCCGTGGTATGCGACCACCTTCAGTTAGTTTGCAGCCCTGAGTGAACCCAAGTGCTTGCTCCACGCTGTTCCTCATTCTTCCCCACTCAGGTACCCTCGCAGGACACAAAAAGTGCCTGTCCCCACAGACACCACACATCAGCGCTTGTGGCTTATGGCAGGCACGCCTGCACGTGGCGCTATTTCCCCCGAGAACTTCCTGCTTGTTCTTTTTCTTCTTTGTCATGGTTCTTCAAGGCTTTGTCTTTCTCTGGTTGCACACGTTGGGGAAAAATTTACATCTCTCTTTCCAAGGCTTACAACTGGGCAAGATCTCAGATTTATTACCGTTTTCGGAGAATTATATGCCCACGAGCAAGTTTGAGAAAGGCTCTCTGAAAAAGGTTCCCTTGCCAAAATTTAATTTTGAAGTCTGTCCTCATGAAGGGTTTTTTTTAAAATTGAAATTAAAAAACACATAACATTTACCATTTTAACCATTTTTAAGTGTATGGTATTAGGCCGGGCGCGGTGGCTCATGCCTGTAATCCCAGCACTTTGGGAGGCTGAGGCGGGCGAATTGCCTGAGGTCAGGATTTCGAGACCAGCCTGGCCAACATGGTGAAACCCCATCTCTACTAAAAATACAAAAATTAGCCTGGCATGGTGGCAATCCCAGTTACTTGGGAGGCTGAGGTAGAAGAAGCGCTTGAACCCGGGAGGCAGAGGTTGCAGTGAGCCGAGATCACACCACTGCACTCTAGCCTGGGCAACAAGAGCGAGACTCCGTCTCAAAAAAAAAAAAGGAATCTTAGTTGTAGCAAAATTGAAAATTGCTTGGGATTCCCACTCTCTCTTCCTCTTTCCAGCCATCCCATTCTATTTCACCTTCTTCCTACGCATTTTCAAGCCCCAACCCCTACTGACCAATTGCTAGG
>NW_012108585.1:715309-716765 GCF_000951045.1 Mandrillus leucophaeus | reverse complement strand
AAATAAATAAATAAATAAATAAATAAATAAATAAATAAATTTAAATGTCTATCATAAAGAAAATATGCAGATGGCCAGTAAGCACATAAAAGAGGCTCAACTTCACTAGTCATTAGAGAAATGCAAATTTAAAACACAATGAGATACCACTTTATAATCATTAGGATGGCTATTTTTTTTTTAAAAACACACCACAAAATCAAAAGCTGGTAAAGATGTATAGAAGCTAGAACACTTGTGCACTGCTGGTAAGAATGCAAAATGGTGCAGCTGCTGTGCAAAGCAGTTTGTCAGTTCCTTAAAAGATTAAACATAGAATTACTATTTCATCCAGCAGTTTTACTCCTAGGGACACACCACCAAATAATTGAAAACAGGGACTGAAACAGATACCTACACACCATGTTCATAGCAGCATTATATCCACAATGTGTAGCAGCAGTCAAAAGTTAAAAACAACCCAAATGTCCATCAACAGAGGAATGGATAAACAAAATGTGGTATACACTTAGAATAGAATATGATTCAGCCTTAGAAAGGAATGAAGCTTTGATACATGCTACGTGAATAAACCTTGAAAACGTTATGCTCAGTGAAATAAGCCAGCAACATATTTCACAAAGGACAAAGATTGCATGGTTCCACTTGTCTGAGGTAGAATAGGCAAATTCATAGAGATAGAAAGGAAATGAGAGGTTACCAGGGGCTGGGGGTTACTCAGCTACTCAGTAGGCTGAGGCAGGAGGATTGCTTGAGCCCAGGAGTTTGAGTTCAGCCTGGGCAACATAGTGAGACCCTATCTGTAATAAAAAACAAAAACAAAAATAAAACCTTTTTTAAAAGTAAATGTTGATATGTATGTTTTGGCACAATAAGGAAGGAAGGAGGGAGGAAGGACAGAAGGAGGAGAGGGAAGGAAGAAAGGAAGGAAGGAAAGAGGGAAGGAGAGAGAGAGAGAGGGAAGGAAGGAAAGAAGGAGGGAAGGAAGGAAAACAGTACTGAAAATACTCCAAAGGGACCTCTTCGACAACATCCAGGGCAACCTGTATCATCTTAATTGTATAAGGCAATGTTTAAGGGCCTTTGGAAAAGGAAACAAGGTGGATTTATGAGCTGGACAGGTAATTGTCATCTGTGCGTCACACGGGGCGTTTCTAGCTAGGGCACCTGGTAGTGACAATGCCTTGAGAAAGTGGTTTCAGGTTGTCAGTTGACTGGGGTTACTCTGAAATTGAACCCTACAAGGTTTAGCTTTCCTCTTGATTTGTTTGTTTGGCTCCTCTTTCACTGTTGTGAGCCAAGGCCGAGGCCAGATCACCACCTGGCACCCAAGGATGCAAGAAGGACCTGGATCCATGATCACAGCATCTTCAGCTCCTGTCCTAGGCTGCACGAGTCCACACACTGATCCATGCCTGTTGTCATCTTTGTTTGCTTGTTTTGTTTTGTTTTGTTT
>NW_012108585.1:699615-713994 GCF_000951045.1 Mandrillus leucophaeus | reverse complement strand
TTCCCACTCTCTCTTCCTCTTTCCAGCCATCCCATTCTATTTCACCTTCTTCCTACGCATTTTCAAGCCCCAACCCCTACTGACCAATTGCTAGGAGTTGTCAAAGTGGGCACACTTCAAAGGCAAATACAGTGCACTCTCTAAACCTGACACAGGCGTCGACAGGAGTGGAAACCTGTAAACCTCTCGCCTATGGTGAGAAAATAGTCCCTCCCATCCCCTTTACACGGAGCTGTCCGTGTCCCAGAGGAAAGAGACTCCACCGGCAGGAGTGTCATGGAACCGTCAAGAGCACACAGACTCGGTCTCCATTCTGTGACAGAGGGAATGAAGACTGTGAGGACATATATAAAAATCACACATTTTCCAAGATAGAACTTAAAAACAAAAAGGTTAGAGCATCTTGGTATACTTGACTGACAATCGTCTGTCATTGCTCTGACTAAATGAGCGTCCCGCCTCTATCCCATCTGTGTGAGCTGAACTTCTTCCCAGACGTGTTAGTCCTGCTATGCTCACGCTGTGGGCTGGAGGATTCTGACGAGTTTACCCCACCCAAACCTGCGAGGATGGAGTTCTCTTTATCAGACAGGTACGGTCTGAGTTCCAGGCCATTTATTTATATTCTTCTTCTTCTTATTATTATTATTTTAGAGACCTGGTCTCATTCTATTGCCCAGGCTGGAGGGCAAAGGCATGATTACAGCTCACTTGCAGCCTTGATCTCCTGGGTTCCAATGATCCTCCTGCCTCAGCCTCCCAAGTGGCTGGGACTACAGGTATGCACCACCACACCTGGTTAATTTATTTTATTTTTTGCAGAGAAAGGGGGTCTCACTGTGTCACTCAGGCTGGTCTTGAACTCTTGGCCTCAAGTGATCCTCCCACCTCAGCCTCTCAAAGTGCTGGGATTAAGGATGTGCCACCATGCCCGACTATTTGCATTCTTAGTGTGTGCATGGTTCAAGGCTGTATTGGATACTAGATTCCTCCCCTGGCTTCCCAGAATAACTGTGTATCTTTGAAAAGTGGCTGTGCTTCTGAGAATACTCAGAATGAAAGGAGAGGAGCGGGACTGGTCCCCACGTTCAGAGCCCCATCTTTAGCTGCTGTGCCAACAATGGAAGTATTATTCTCATCCCTCCCTTAGCAGGACCCATTGTTCTCTGGTTACAACAGGAGTGAGATAAACAGCAGCTGCGAGGACCCTGCCCTTCCTCCCTCCAGGCCTGGGCACTGAACGTGAGGAGCCTGGCATTATTAGCACTGAGGGTTCTGACGGTTCTTGAAGGACAGAGTTGATGACGATGGGGGCATGAGACTCACTTTTTACAGACAAAATGTCATCCGTAAGGATAACAGGGGAAGGCTGAGATGTTCTAACAACTGTTTTCCCTGTAACCATTTCCTGTATTCCGGCGTGTCAACTAACTAGAGAAACGACACGATATGTGACATAGTGAGACCCCCTTCTCTACGAAAAATAAAATAACATTTTTATGTTACATACATATATTTGCATTTGCCAAATCTTTGAGTCAATTTTCAAGTTTTTTTCATGTTTTTCTTCTCTTGATTTTTGTGGTTCTTTCGTGTGCCTTGAGCCATCAGATTCCCTACGGTATGCAGCCGATTCTCATTTTCCATACGGTTACTGTGAATGCTGAAGTGTTGCTCCTAGGGGCAACACAGGGTGAGGTTCCCGTGAACCTCTGATCACATGTCTCATCAACCAATCAATTACGTGTGTTTGTGTTTAAAGATAATTATGTAATTATTATATATTATTGATTCATTAGCATTAGATCCATGGCCAACAGCACTATAACTCATGCCAGAATGAAGCTCATTTAACACACATCTTTTCTCCGTAAGACATATTACAGCTTTCTTGCCCTTAGGGACGGTTGACGGCACTTCAGAACTATGTTTAGGGACCATTTTTTAAAGAGCAAAATCACCAACAAAAAGCACAGAAATGTCAAAACCTGACACTACATATACTGCAAACAGGAAGTACGCTGCTTTACTGTGGAGAGCTAAAACAAGAAGGCGGGGCCTGGCTCTGTTCGACCGCCGCTGGAAATGGACATCACCGTGGTCTGAGTGACTCAAACCTTTCCCGTCTCTACGCGTGTCTGTCAACGACTGAAGGTCCTGCAAGGATGGATTTGGGGGTTCCAAATAAATTTCAGAGAGGAGGCAGATTCCCAAAGAAGCAATCCAGGAATAATGAGGATCGATTGTAACCATGCACATTCAAGAATGAAAATATTTTGTGGGTGAAATCTTGCAGTGGAATCAGAAGTCAAGAGCACGTGGTTCTATCACCTCTCAGAACATGGGGAATTCTATTTAAGGGCACTTGGGGATGCGTTAGCCTTCCCACAGGAGAGTGACACTGTCACATTCCCTGACCCCACTGTCATTAGAGTGTGAACTGGGAAGTGCTTTTTCCATTCCTGGAGACTAGCAGCTCTAAGGTAGTTCATTCATCTCAAGGTGTGGTTCTGGATGGACGGACACCTTCTTAGAAATGTAAAGTGTCTGGTTCCACTCCGGACCTACAGGACCAGAAACTCAGAGGCGGGGTCTTCCGTGTTTTAAAAGGCTCCCCAGGAGCTTCTGTGCCGTGCTTCGGTTAGAGAACAGTGCTCTAAGCCACTCAACTCATCCGGCCCCTCTAGCGGCTAACGGCCTGTAGGATGCCTGACTGATTTTCCTTTGGTGTGGAAAAAGCCAGGCCTTGATAGAAGAATCCCACTGCTGCCTTTTATAACGGAGAGAACTTGTTACTTAAATACTCTGACCCTCCCGTTTCCTCGCATATAAAAATGTGGAGATTAAAAGAACTCATGAAGGAGAAAGTGCCTAGTTCACAAAAGGACCTCAGTAAATGTCGGCATTCTTTATCCTCCTTTTATTATTCCTTCCTGAATAAGACATGAAGGGTGAAGAAAAAAATCCTAGAGAGCCAGTTTTCTTTCCTTAGCATAGAGCTCAGGTTTTTATCTCAGAAGAAACAATCATCATCGTTTATTATTTTCATCATTGTTTCTCTCTCCCCTCTTCTCACTCCCTTTCTCTCTCCGCAAGGAAAGCTGGTACTCTGGTCTCAATGTAGCTGTAGGAGGAAAAGCACACTAAAGTCATTCAAAAAGAATGCAGAATATTTGAGAGTTCTTACAGTTTAATGTACAATTAAAAGCAAGTCCTCTGAACTCATTGCCTTCTGCCTATTTTATTTTCCTTCTACCTTCACATAGCAATTTTTTTTTTTTTTTTTTGTCACTGTGTCACCCAGGTTGGAGTGCAGTGGCTAAATGCAACCTCTGCCTCCTGGGTTTAAGTGATTCTCCTGCCTAAGCCTCCTGAGCAGCTAGGATTACAGGTGCCCGCCTCCTCGCCCAGCTAATTTTTATATTTTTAATACAGATGGACTTTCACCATGTTGGTCAGGCTGGTCTTGAACTCCTAACCTCAGGTGATCCACCCACCTTGGCCTCCCAAAGTGCTAGGATTACAGGTGTGAGTCACCACTCCCGGCCCACATAGCAACATTTCTGAAAAAAATCATGGTTTAAATTATCGAAATGGGGCCTCGCTCTGTCACCCAGGCTGGAGTCCAGCCCCGTAATCAGAGCTCACTGCAGCCTCAAATTCCTGGGCTCCAGCAGTCTTCCCACCTGAGCCTCCAAGTAGCTAGGACTACAGACATGTATCACCACACCTGGCTAATTTTTATTTATTTTATTTATTTATTTATTTATTTATTTATTTATTTATTTATTTGAGACAGAGTCTTGCTCTGTCACCCAGGCTGAGGTGCAGTGGTACAATCACAGCTCACTGCAGCCTCGAACTCCTGGGCTCAAGCAATCATGCCTTCTCAGCCTCCCAAGTATCTGGGACCACAGACACGTGCCACCATGCCTGGCTAATTTTTTGTAGAGACAGTCTCACCAGCCCAGGCTGGTCTTAAACTCCTGGCCTCAATGGATCCCTCCTTAGCCTCCCAAAGTGCTGGGATTATAGGTGTGAGGCACTGGGTGCCCATCCCACAGAGCAACTTCTGTGCTCTTTTAGCCTGAGGAACTAAGAATTCCTTTCAGTTGGCTTACTAGGAGCCTCAAAGACTTAATTTGAAAAATGAGTGAGTACAGTATACCACCCCCCATTCCTCCAACTCTCCCTGGTTGTTGCTGAAGGAGAATTCAGGTCTCAATTTACCAGCCCTTAATCTTGAACCATGCAGTCAATTAAAATCAAAATACAGGCCAGCGAGTTGTGTTCAGGGATTGTAATTCTGCATATTCGAAGGATCTTTTCTTTGAAACTAACGATTCTGGCTCCTTCCTAGGTTTTAGTTCTTTCACTGCGATAACTGTCTTCCTGACTTTCTCTGCTGGAGTCAACCTTGCAGACCTGCTATGACTACCGCTGTGTAAAATTGTGTTAGAAATGCTTGTTCCCTGGTGCTGTAAAGAAATAGCACTTGAACATTAATTTAATGTCCTCAGCAAGGCCATTTTTACTTTCTGCAGAAAGGGTGCGCTCGCCAGCAGTTTTGCCACGGGAGTGCTCTGAACAAAGGAGCAGGGTCATTTAGAACCTGACGTGTCCACCCTACCACTGTGTCCGGTTTCCATTGGCTGGAACAGAACCTCACGTTCCGTATTTGTCCCGATTGGCCAGCAACTTAGAGCCTTTTAAAAGAGGCAAAGGCAGAGGAGAACAAAGGAAGGAGGAGTAACTTGTGGAATGCTGAGAAAGGTAAAAACACCTTCAAATAAGGAAGAGGAACAGGCTATGAGCTAGTGCTTGCTTGGACCAGTATAAGCATGCCACGGCAAATATTTAGGCTAAATTGTGGGAGCTAACAACATAAAGTCCATTGATTTCTTTATTATGGCTAGCAGATATTTAAGAATATTAACACAGGTCTTTGAATAAATTTTGCTTCTAAGAGAAGTTGCTATTTATTCCTAATTAGATGGGGAGGAAAGTCTGAAGAAGAACCTCTACTTTACTTTTTAGAATCGTTTCTTCTAATCCCAACTAGTTTCCCCTGAGCATTGGTAATGTCCAATAGTGGCTAACCAACATTTACAAAGAGGAAGAAAGGGCCGTAACTTTGGAATTTTAATGGTAAAAACCAAAGGGATTTTAATGGTAAAAACCAATTGCCCTGTTCCAAGCCAGGGAAATTCCTTAACACGGGTTTCAAGATACCTCACCAGCTTTCCCCAGCCTTCCTCTCACTCCAGCCCACCTTAATTTTTTTTATACTTCAACTTAGACTGCTTCAGCGAGACAGAACTGACTGCCATTTCCTTTCCCATGCAACTTCCTTCTCTGAACACCCGAGCTGGAGGAAGTTGAGACCCAGAAAAGAGAAACAAGTTACCCACACCCCATTTTGGTCCAGGTTTCTTTCTCCAGCATCACACTTCTACTCCTACTTGAGAAAAGAAAAATAGCTCAGAGGGGTCCCTAGTGGCCCTTCCCATAACCGCCTATATTCCCCGAACCCCACCTCCATGCCCCTGGGTGCAACTGTTTAAAGGCATTTTGTTCTTTCTTTTCTTCCCTGTAGTTTCCTGACTAGCTGCCTCACCCATTATCTCCATGTTCCTGGGATGTGTGATACAAATAACAATGTATATCCAGTCAATATGTTATGTTATTTTTGCCTAAATTCTTGGTAAATAGGAACTGCCTTTTTCTTTTCCTTTTTTTTCCTTTAAAAGAAGGAAAATCTACTACCACTTGTACCTGTTAGAAGAAATAAAGTTCCAGAAAAAGAAAAGAAAAGAAAAGAAAAACCCACTTGTAGGCAGGTGCAGTGACTCCCGCCTGGATTCCCAGCACTTTGGGAGGCTGAGGTGGGTGAATCATTTGAGCCCAGGAGTTCGAGACCAGCCTGGGCGACATGGTGAAAGCCCCATCTCTATCAAAAATACAAAACTTAGCCAGTCTCATAACCCAGTCAATAAATAAATAAATAAATAGATTTTTTTTAAAAACCCACAACTACTGCTACTGGGAGGAGAGATTCAGGGCAGCTTGAATCTACGTTTCTGGGTTGCAGTCCTCAAAGTTGGCCCAAGTAATTGCTCAACTCAGAAAGTATTTTCCTTTAGGTTGATATAGCGGGCGTAAGTCAGCAGGATTCAGAGTGAACCCCCCACGCCAACCACCCACTGTTTTTCTCTGAAGGCAGTGCGTGGTACTAGCACAAACCCATTGCATTCTCCACCTTCAGAAGTGTCACTGGTGTTGTGCGTGAGTTCTCCTGAATCCAGATCCCCGTTGCTTTGGTGGAGGTCTAGCTTTTGTTCGAGCGGTTTCTCTTTGACTCTCTCTGAATGAGGGTTCTGTCTCTGACTTTCCTATTTAAGTCAGGAGATCAGGACATTTTTCTGGCACCTCATAGGTCTGGAGTTGGCCGTTTGCTTTCATTTTCGGCCAAGACATTGTTGCATCATGACCTTTCATTTTGGAAATCAAACTTTTATGCGTGACCAACCTCTCTTAGATTCCCTTTTTCTAATGGATGAGAGTGGATTCTTCACTCCAAAGATAAAAGGCGCTTGCTCCCTCCAGCCCGTTAGGGACCCTGAATCATTGGAGACTTCCTGGGGGTATTGGGACTTTCGTGCCTGAAAGGGTCTCCTCTCTCAGGAGAACATCCAGAATCTCTCTCACTCTGCCAACAAGTGCACGTAAAGGCCGGTCACTAGCACTCGCGAGGACTCTTGACCCTCTGGGGACTCAGCGTTCCTGAGACACATAAAAACGTGGACACAACCCAGTAGTGACGCACTGAGGATTTACACTCACAAGCAGCACGTTTTGACCCAAAACACAGCCCAGAGCTTGCCGTGAATGATTCAGGCCTCTAAATTATGGGTAACAAAGCATTCGAGTCTGAAGACTCCCTAAGGACGCAGCTTCCCTTGGAAACATCGCTGATTTTCTGTATAGCACCAACGGAACTTTGTCTTGCAGATATTTGAACAAATGGGCCCACAGGACTTCAGATGACCCTAAATTACAAGGGCCAAACAGAGGTCCTTTGATATGCCTTAAAATAACTCATTTGTGCCTTTGATCAGAAAAATAAGATAAAATAAAATAAAAGTTGTTTTGGAACCAAACAGGATGGGGGACCTACTTTCTATTTGTCCTGGCTGAAATCTGATAAAATATTTGAGAAGTTGTTTTTTTTAAGAGCTCTATGGTTAGAAATCAGCTTAATTAAAAGCTGATATTCAAGCTATACTTTTTATTGACGAGGAGGGCCTTTCTGCTTTTTCTCCCTGGGATCCCGTTTCTGGGAATTCTTTTTTCAGTCGACTGAAACTCCCTTTGGAAAATAAAAATAAAAAATTTAATCCCTCTGTTTGCTTCCTTTCTTGTTGGCATGATTTTGCTGAGAAAAATGTAAAGCTTCATTGGCCTTTCAGAAAATTTAAAATCTTTCCAAATTACCTCCTCTAGGACTTGTTCTTCCATTTCCTTCTGCTTCTGCTCCTCCTTTCTTTGGCCATGTTCGATACCACATGAAGAAATCTAGAGGAGACTTCCAGCAGAGACTTCTGAGACCCCTTGAGGAACACAGGAAAAGGCACCGCGCACACACACACACACACACACACACACACACATACACACACACACTCTTTCTCTCTCTCTCGCTCTCGGTCTTCTCTTTCTCTTGTGGAGTCCTGAGAATTGCGGGCGTGCTTTTCTCAGGTCTAGAGCTCTTTTCTCTGTTGCACTGAGTTTCCTGATCTCTGGCTTTTGGAGTACAAAAGGATTACTTTGTCTTGAGAGAGAACTTGACCCTTGTGTGTGCAGTGGCTGGCATGTCACCGGCAAAAGCTGCAGTTTCAGAAGTAGCTGACAGCAAATGTGGCGAATGGTTATTACTGCAGGGGGCTACTGGTTTCTTTGTGTGTTTAGATAAGAAAGGTGAAGTTTGAATGCTTGGAGGCTATGAAAACACTCTCCCACAAGGGATGAGACTCCCGTGGGGGACGGGCTGAGCACAGAATGGGCTGATGGTGCAAGGAGCACTGTGGAGACATTGTGTGACCCTGGACCCACGGCACTCTTTCCTCTTTTGGGGACCTGCGATTCAAAGTAAAAGTGGGATTCTTGATTTTTAAAGATCGAGATCGCCTTCCTAGCTGTGCCTGCTTTTCACGTGTTAAATTGTGAGGCCCTGAGAACTGCAAATACTTTCTTGGCCCTATTTGTTCATGGGCTCCACCCCAAGCTCAGTCATCCAGTTAAGAAATGGAAACTAACTTAAAAAATCCACCCATCCAACGAGATTGGTCTTCAAAATACAACTTTCTGGCATTTGGCTGGCTATTTTGAAAAGGTGTTGGTTCAGGACAGGCAAGCCCCAAAATGGGGGCTTAGCCCGGGAGGGTTCCCGGCTTTGCCCAGGAACGAACTCAGCAACTTTTACTGAAGTGGCAGAGTGTACAGCAGCATCACAAGTGCGGCTCCTTCTGGAGCAGGGCTGCCCCATAGTAGCCAGAGTAGCAGAGTAGCAGCTCAGAGGTGGTTCTGCTGTCATAAGTATATCCACTGTTAATTATATGCAAAGTAAGGGGTGGTTTATGTAGAATTTTCTAAGGTGAGGGGAGTAACTACTGGGTCCTCCAGTTGTTGCCATGACAAGGGGCAGTAACGTCTGGGTGTTGCCATGGCGATGGTAAACTGACATGGCACACTGGTGGGCGTGTCTTACGGAAGCAGCTTCCTCCCTGCACCTGTTTCAGCTAGTCTTCAGTTTGGTCTGGCGTCCAGGCTCCACCTCCAGAGTTGAGTCCTGCCTCCTACCTCAGTTTCTGAAGTTTTTCTAGGCCCATCTATGTATTTCCTTGTAAAACTTTCTAGTGAGTTCCTAGGATTTTGCGTTACCTTGACATCCACTGTTAATCTTCCTTTGACACATCTGAACTCCTTCTTGAAAGTGCTTACATTCTCTCTGCTTTGAGACACAAATTCACTTCCCGGTTTTCTCTGAAACTCCATAAAGGCTTGCAAAAACTTTAATCTGTTCCATTTACGGAGACAGAATTTAATCCAACTGTCCTTTTAAACTAGTGAGTTTTACCTGTCTGATGACTAAAATTTTAAAATCAAAGCTGTAAAAATATTTTTTTTCTTTTTTTTGAGATATTCTTACTCTGTGGCCCAGGCTGGAGTGCAGTGGCACGATCTCGGCTCACTGCAACCTCTGCCTCCCAAGCTCAAGTGATTCTTCTGCCTCAGCCTCCTGAGTACCTGGGACTACAGGTGCGCGCCACCATGCCAGGTTAATTTTTGTATTTTTAGTAGAGACAGGTTTTTGCCATGTTGGCCAGGCTAGCCTCGAACTCCTCACCTCAAGTGATCCACCTGCCTCAGCCTCCCAAAGTGTTGTGATTATAGGCGTGAGCCACTGCACCCAGCCAAAGGTATAAAAATCTTAATTTGTGTCTGTGTCTATTTTTTCTTTTTTTTTTTTTTTTTGAGATAGAGTTTTGCTCTTGTTGCCCAGGCTGGAGTGCAATGGTGCGATCTCAGCTCACCGCAACCTCCGCCTCCCGGGTTCAAGCGATTCTCCTGCCTCAGCCTCCCGAGTAGCTGGGATTTCAGGCCTGTGCCACCATGCCAGGCTATTTTTATATTTTTAATAGAGATGGGGTTTCTCTATGTTGGTCAGGCTGGTCTCAAACTCCCAACCTCAGGTGATCCACCTGCCTCAGCCTCCCAAAGTGCTGGGATTACAGGTGTGAGTCACTGTGCCTGGCAGTGTCTATTTTTTATGTGTATCTGTGTACATGCTATGCTTTTATATTGTCTGCATGATACCAAGTTGACTTATAAATAAGTGAACACTCATAAATTAAGTCAACAAGCCCAAATGCTTTTCGAGTTCACGTGATTTTTAGTAACCTTTGGGAAATAAAATTAGTTTTTAAATTGTTGTTAAAATTAAATTAGAAAGTTTGAAGACTAAATATAGTTCAGACATTTTTGCCTGGTCTATTGGTCAAACAGATGTATACCGACACTGCTAGGTGTTTTAAGATTGTAAAACTGTTGCCTCAGCTGAGTGCAGTGGCTCCCGCCTATAACCCCAGCACTTTGGGAGGCCGAGGCGGATGGATTGCTTGATTAGCTGGGTGTGGTCGCACACACCTGTGATCCCAGCTACTCTGGAGGCTGAGGCACTAGAATCACTGGACCTCAAGAGGCAGAGATTGCAGTGAGCCAAGATCGTGCCACTGGGCTCCAGCCTGGGCAACAGAGTGAGACGCTGTCTCAAAAAGAAACCCCAAAAAACAACAAAAAACCCCTGTTGCTTCTGCGATATTTTTGATACCTGCTGAATTTGTCTGTGAGCTAAAGTGGTGAGGGCTGGCTGCCGGGCTTCCCCCAACCCTTGCACACATTTTACAGTGAGCTCACGTCTTTGGTTTTGAGCTGTTAGGTTCTGGGGTCTAGACAGGTGGTCTTGGTGGGACCTGAAGACATTGGTGTGTCCACAGCACCAAGGACACTAGCTGCAGGGCAGGGCCAAACCCAGCATGTCCTCCCTGGCCCAGCTGTGCCTCCTGGGGACATGCTGGGAAGGCCTGGCCTCTTTAGGCATCTTTACAGCTCTGTCCTCTGTCCTGCGCTCTGTGCCTGGTATATAATTCAGGACCCAGATGGTCCTGCCCTTTATAGCCATTCTGAGGGCCATATGGGTACTTGGGACCCAGGACAACTGAGGAACACATTAGAGAGGCTACTTGTATAATAATTTCAAAATGGCTTTCAGGAATTTAAACTCTTGAAATCATGTTATGTTAAGGCCAATTGCTACGGTTTACATCTGTCGTCTTAGCACTTTGGGAGGCCAGGAGTTCAAGACTAGCCTGGACAACATAGCAAGAAAAATCTCTAAAAAAAAGAAGAGAAACTATGAGCCAGGCATGGTGGCATGTACCCGTGGTCCCAGCTACTAAGGAGGCAGAGGCGGGAGGATTCCTTGAGCCTGGGAGGTTGAGGCTGCAGTGAGCTATGATTGTACCATTGTACTTCAGCAGGTGCAACAGAGTGAGATCCTGTCTCGAATATAATTGACCTTATTTGTGTAATCTTTTTCTTTTTTTGAGACCGAGTCTCGCTCTGTCGCCAGGCTGGAGTACAGTGGCGCGATCTCGGCTCACTGCAAACTCCGCCTCCCGGGTTCACGCCATTCTCCTGCCTCAGCCTCCCAAGGATTACAGGCTCCTGCCACCACGCCCGGCTAATTTTTTGTATTTTTAGTAGAGACGGGGTTTCACAGTGTTAGCCAGGATGGTCTCGATCTCCTGGCATCATGATCTGCCCACCTCGGCCTCCCAAAGTGCTGAGATTACAGGTGTGAGCCACCACACCAGGCTGGTTGCATTCTTTTGAGTTTCTGATTAGCCTTTCACTGAATACACATTTTACAGGAATAGTCACTTATCCTTAGTCTAGCTTAGTGAAACAATAGGACAAAGGAAGTAATTAGATGTGCATATTTTTGTCTCACGTGAGCAGAGGGATGACCGAGTTCTGGCTGCCCTTTGTCCACAAGGAATTTCCTTTTGGGCAAATTGTGATGGAGGTATGTAATTTTTATTATCTTTGTAGCTATCTTATTTAGGAATAGGATGGGGGTCATGTTAGCCAGATGCAGTTCCCAGCTTAATTTTTCCCTGTGGACTAGTGACTTTGGGGTCCCGAGGTTTGTTTTCTTTTCACAAAAGCCAACAACAGAAAAACTAATCATGATAGCTAGATGCTTAGAAACGATTCAACAGGGGTGGGCACGGTGGCTCACATCTGTAATCCCAGCATTTTGGGAGGCTGAGGCAGGCGGATCACCTGAGATCGGTGAAACCTCATCTCTACTAAAAACACAAAAAGTTAACCGACTGTGGTGGCAGGTGCCAGTCATCCCAGCTACTTGGGAGGCTGAGGCAGGAGAATTGCTTGAACCTGAGAGATGGAGGTTGCGGTGAGCTGAGATGACGCCATTGCACTCCAGCCTGGGCAACAAGGGTGAAACTCCGTCTCAAAAAAAAAAAAGAAAGAAAAGAATAAAGAAAAAGAAAAAAAGAAATGATTCAACATGCCATGGCTTGTTTGTAGGCAGATGACATGATCGAGGTCTGTTCCTTTTTTACCGGATGGAATGTCTTGACTGTGAGTTGTCTGGGTTCTTGGTGTCTTGAACAAAGAATTAAACAAAACAACAAAAGAACGAAGTAACAAAGGCACGGATTTATTGAAGAAGCAAAAGTACAACCCACAGAGTAAAAGCAGGTGCAAGCAAGCAGCTAAAGAGACGCCTCAATTAGGGTTTTTATTGAGCTGAAAGAACTTGGCAACACCCCTAGGGGCCCTTTCGAGGCCTCCGGTTGGTTAGACCCTATGAAGGATTGGCCTGAGACCAATCAGAGGCTGAAGTGGAGGCTGGGCCTGCAGTCAATCAGAAGCTGAAGTGGAAACTTCTGTCTAGTTCCAGAGACGTGAGGATGTGGCCTGCATGCTGCACAGTCGTGCCTAGTGCTGGCCGCACTTGCTGCGCTCTTATGAGAACTCACTGCACCTGCTGTTCCTTTGCTTGTGAGAACTCACCGCACCTGCTGTTCCTTTGCTTGTGCGAACTCACCGCACCTGCTGTTCCTTTGCTTATACCCCAACCCTCGGCTACCCTAATTCCCTATTCTCCTACCTCACCTTTGTGCTGCCAATCAATCTGGACTTGAGACTTCTCTATGTTCTTGAGCCATAGTACCTGTTTCCTCCTTCCCTTCAATGTGCTTTGTGGTGATGTGGGACAGACATCTAAAATGTTGATCATCAATACTTTTTTTTTTTGAGATGGAGTTTCGCTTTTGTTACTCAGGCTGGACAGCAATGGCACGATCTCGGCACGATCCCACAACTTCTGCCTCGCAGGTTCAAGTGATTCTCCTGCCTCAGCCTTCCAAGTAGTTGGGATTACAGGCATGTGCCACCACGCCTGGCTACTTTTTTCTGTTTTTAGTAGAGACAGGGTTTCACCATCTTAGCCAGGATGGTCTCGATCACCCGACCTCAGGTGGTCCACCCGCCTCCGCCTCCCAAAGTGCTGGGATGACAGGGCATGAGCCACCATGCCGGCTGATCATCAATACTTTTAGAAGAGAAAAATTCTGATCAAAAGCGAGAAATGAAAAAGAAAAATAGAGCAGTCAGAGCTATGTGAGGTATGCAAAATGTATCTGGCCCAGAGAGAAGTGAGTATGGGACTTCAATCACATCCGTGCCCCCACCCATACCCAGGAGCAATTATTTGAAGACATTTTGTTCTTTCTTTTCTTCCCTGTAGTTTTCAGACTAACTGCTTCACCCATTGTCTTCACGTTCCTGGAATTTTTGATGCAAAGAAAAATGTATAGCCAAGGAATATCTTATATCATTTTAATGTAACTTCTTGGTAAACAACTCAGGAACTCGTCTCTTCTTTTCCTTTAAAAACTTACTTGTAACTGCTGCTAATCAGAGCGTACATTCAGGACAACTTGAATCTGTGCTTCCAAGTTTCAGTGCTTACACTTGGCCCAAATTAACTCTCTGCTTACATTTTCGATTTTTACCCTTTAGATCAGCATACTCTCAAGCCATTATAGTGGGCCCTGCCTTCTACCCTAGACCTTGCCTTTTCCCCTCCACCTGTAATCAAAAATAAAATTCTAAGGCCCCCTCCAACCATCTGAATGGACCCCTCCTCTTGGCCAAGCGCATTCCAAAGTTAACCTGAAAAACTAGTTCAGGCCATGATGGGAAGCGGGGGTCTGACATTCCTCATATACGCTCCTCCCTTTTGGAATTCAGGAACAGCTGACCAGCATTAACATCAACACAGACCTTAAGTCTTGTTAGTCTAAAAAGAAACATTTGTAATCTATTCTCTGCGAAACCTGCTACTTGGAGGCTTCATCTGCGTGATGAAGTCTTGGTCTCCACAACCTCTTATTGTAACCGAGACATTTCTTTCTATTGATAGTAACTCTTCAACCAATTGCCAATCAGAAAACGTTAAAATCTACCTATAACCTGGAAGCCCCCCGTTTTGAAATGTCCCACCCTTCCAGGTCAAACCGATGTAAATCTTGCATGTATTGACTGATGTCTCATATCTCCCTAAAATGTATAAAGGCAAGCTATATCCTAACCACCTGGGGTGAGACTGTGTCACGGATGCATTCTTAACCTTGGCAAAATACACTTTTTAAATGGAATGAGATTTTCTTTTTTTTTTTTTTTTTTTTGAGACAGTCTCACTCTGTTGCCCAGGCTGGAGTGCAG
>NW_012108585.1:694674-697110 GCF_000951045.1 Mandrillus leucophaeus | reverse complement strand
GTGTGTCCTTGGGCAAGACACACTCTCTACCCTCCAATTGGGTCATAATAAGTGTGTCTTCCTTAGGATTTTGGTGAGGGCTAGATGGGTCAATTTGTGTGTGTGTGTCTGTGTGTGTGTTGTGCGTCTGTGTTTGTAGATGTGGGTCTCACTATGTTGCTCAGGCTGGTCTCGAACTCCTGGGCTCAAACGATCCTCCTGCCTCGACCTTCCAAGTACTGGAATTACTTGAGCCACTGCACCCAGCCCTCGATGGGATGATTTAAACACTGTGTTTCAACTGCCTGGCATATGCGTAACGCCTAGTAAGTACTCAGTCAGTGTTAACCATTGTTGTTGTTCCTGCGCTCTCTATTTCTTCACTTGCTCTGTTTCTCTTTATTTCCTTTCTTTCCTTTTTGGTCTGTTTGAAACAGGAACCAGCATGAAATGGGTTTGCTTACTGGAGTCTATGGAATTTATATAAAGCCCTCAGGGACCAGGACAGAAAGGTAAGTGTGGAGAGCCTGCTAGGTCCGGGTGTGTATGATAGAACTTAACGAGGTGACTTATTATCCCATCGTGCTTACGTGGTTGAGATAATAACGTTGTTTCTATAGAACCTGCTTTAAAGGTTCAAAGCCCTCATGGACATTATCTAGCTCATCTCTATGAAGTGTGGACAAGTGTCATCTTACTCATTTTTCAGGTGGAGAAATCAAGACCCCAACAGAGGGCTGACCCGGTTACTCAGCAATGCCGTGGCAGAAACGCACAAAAGAGTCCGTGGCTTCACAGGCCAAGATGTTGCCTTAGCACAGCTCTCCCCACGTGGACGTGGAAGGTGGTAATGGAAGTGAGCAAAAAAGTGATCCCTGCACAGATACATTGGTGAATGCTGGATTAAACAAAGTTAAAATAGGTGGGTTTTGTTTTTTTTTTTTTTTTCTGTAGGATTTCTCAGTCTTTCATAAGATAATATGCATGATTCTCCGAGAGAGAGAGAGAGCATACATCATTTTCCAAATGTGACCACTGAGTGTACCCACTTAGGAACTCTAACGACAGTGTTCCTCAGAGCGCTAGTTTGGGAAATAGTGTCTTAGTTGATCATACTGGCTTGAAAGCTACTTTTCTAATTTCTTTATGTTATAAAAGAAAGTCGCTTTTGGAATGCTGAACCAAAACCAAAACCAAAAACAAATCCTATGTCTGAAATCAATCTACCCCTGTATCGCCCTAGCCCCACCCTGGGGACTAAGATTCCATTCCTGTGTCACTTGTTGCTACTTGCCTGGGGAACTGCCTGCCTTTGATCACATGCTTACTAATGTGTAATATTTTAACTCTATTTGGTTTTTCAGTTACTTTATTTGATTTTATTTTTGAGATGGAGTTTCGCTCTTGTTGTCCGGGCTGAAATGCAACGGTGCTGTCTCGGCTCATTGCAACCTCCACCTCCCGGGTTCAAGCGATTCTCCTGCCTCGGCCTCCCGAGTAACTGGGATTACAAGCGCACACCACAATACCCGGCTAATTTTGTATTTTTAGTAGAGATGGGTTTTCTCCATGTTGGTCAGGCTGGTCTTGAACTCCTGACCTCAGGTGATCCACCCGCCTTGGCCTCCCAAAGTGCTGGGATTACAGGTATGAGCCACTGCCCCCCGCCAAGTTATTTTTTTAATTTGTAATTTTTCTTTTTTTTTTTTAATTTTGAGATTAAAAACTTAAAATAATACAAGAAAATAATCACTTCTAATTTTTAAAATGAAAGTATTGATACAAAGTTAGTGTTAGGAGAAATGTCATGTTACACAAAAAGGATGCCAAGTCCTGCAGAGGCCAGGTCACAAGGCAGGACAATAGCGTAACCACAAATAGAAGAGAAGTATCCTGTCTACTGGCACAGACTGTTCTTCACTATTGAAGTGTTCCTTTGCTTTGATTTGTAGATGAGGTGTATTGCTGAGCCATTTGAATGATCTTGACTCTGTGTTTCTCATTTAGATATTTAATATAAAATACTGTGTGGGAAGAAAAGGAAGTCATGGAAGCATCTGTTTTATAAATATGAAGTAGACACAAAGGTTTATTTCCACAGACAGCACTCCTTTATTATACCCATGTGAGAGGTCAGGACCAATCCCACGTCACAGGCTCACACTGGGCTTGGACGTAGCACAGTGGCCGTGCTAAGGACTGACGAGCAGGTCTCTCCTGCGGTAGAGGTCCCCTTGCTGTAGGAGAAATGAGGCATCGTCAGTGCAGAGGACCTGAAAAGGAGATGATGTGATGGAGGATTCACATTGTATCACTTCTGTTTTCTGAAGAGGTTTGAGATGGCTTAAAAGGAAGAGCATGCATATCAGAATTGTTTTGTTGTTGTTGTTGTTTGTTTTGTTTTGTTTTTGTTTTTGTTTGAGACAGAGTCTCACTTTGTTGCCCAGGCTGGAGTGC
>NW_012108585.1:690109-693389 GCF_000951045.1 Mandrillus leucophaeus | reverse complement strand
TTTTGAGACAGTCTCACTCTGTTGCCCAGGCTGGAGTGCAGTGGTGTGATCTCGGCTCACTGCAACCTCCGCCTCCTGGGTTCAAGCAGTTCTCCTGCCTCAGCCTCCTGAGTAGCTGGGATTACAGGTGCGCGCCACCACACCTGGCTAATTTTTGTATTTTTAGTATAGTTTCACTGTGTTGGTCAGGCTGGTCTCTAACTCTTGACCTCATGATCCACCTGCCTCGGCCTCCCAAAGTGCTGGGATTACAGGCCTGAGCCACCGCAACTGGCTGGAATGAGATTTTCTCAGATACTTTTGGGTTAGCACACCAAAGGCTGTCCTCATGCCTTTTGAATCTCTCTTGAAGACTCATCTCCTAGGAAACCAGACCTTACTGATCCTCACCTGGCTCTAACCACCTCATTTATTCCAAGATCCACTTTATCCTCCAGGCATAGAAATTATAGAGTGTAGGATCCCAGACATTTCTGGCTTAGAAAGTCATTCCAATGTTTACAGATGTGGACCACAGCTAGCCAAGGGATGAGTCTGAGATGGCTGCGTGAATGATCTTAACTCACGTAGTTAAGAGGCAAAGCCACATCTAGAACCCAAGTCTTTGAGTCTTTAACTCAAGATTATTTTCACTACATGGAGAGCTATTATGTGTGCTCCTTTTCTCTGTTGTATTCTTATGTTTTTTCAGGAGGCTCATCCTTCTCAATTCTTTTACTGTTGTTACCATCATCTTTGGCATCATAATCAACATCGTCATTTCAGCTGTTCCCAGAGCCCCCCACACAGTGCCAGTGGGTACTCCATAACCATTACTGACAGCACAGCTTCTTCACCCTTTTTCTCTATGCCAAATGATTACATGTTTATCGCCCCGTAAGCATCAATCGTCTTCAAGACTCAAGGTGACCGGAGTTGGTGGAATGAAAGAAGCATTGTTACTCATGCAAGAAACCCAGTGCTGTATTTCAAAGGTCAAAATACAACTTGCTGTACTGAAACAGCAGGAAAGCTGGGAATATAGTGGCCACAGTATCAGGGAAGCTGACCCAGCTCTTGCCTATTACAAATCACAGGAACCATTGAGGGTGAGGATGCTGGATTTCAGAAGGGCCTGTTAATTGTTTACACCGTGACCTACCCTAGCTATAATGCACCGTGCAGCAATGAACTCGTGACTCTAGCTGGGCCAATCTGACTTGCTAATGGCAACTTAGAATTGAGGCCAAGAAACACTGGGCCTTGTCTGGTAGGGGCTAGAATTGTGAAGTGATGTAAGCCTAGGCCAGATGGTCACGCCTGGTGAAGCTCAGAAAGAGAGAATGAAGGAGAACCTCAGAGGAGCAGAGATGAGAGACGCCCTAAAAACAAACAGCAGTTATGGGTCCTGACTCCCACTCCAGCTCCCATCTTTTTGTGGTCTATACAAAACCCAGTATCTACACAAGCCCTTCTTTCTTTTTTCTGGTTGACTTGGACTAATTGAGTGGGTTGCTTTTGCAACCGAGAAGTCTTCACTAAGACCCTCCCCCTCTCCACAGAGCTGAGAGATGAAGCAGGCAGCTGCGCACAGTTGGAAGGTCAGGGAGAGGGTTACCAAGAACCTGAAGATATTGTTTCCTTCTCTGTAGGAGATGGTGCTTGTCAGTCTGTGATTTTCTGTGAATCGGATCTCACAATCACAGATATGCCTCTGCCCCCACCTCCCCACTGCAGATAAACATAGCAACCGTTGCCAACCTTCACCTTCACTGAACTTCATTTCCTCTCTTGCACTTGAGCCTAGAGGAGACAGAAACAAGCTCAAAGCCTTGTTAACGTGAGTCTGCCAGGCATGGTGGGGCAGGCCTGTGATCCCAGCTACTCAGGAGGCTGAGGGAGAAGGATCCCTTGAGCCCAGGAGTTCAAGGCTGCAATGAGCTGTGATCACGCCACTGCACTCCAGCCTGGATGACAGAGCGAGAGTCAAAACAAAACCAACAGCCTTGTTAAGGTGAATCTAACTGGGCTTTGACTTACCTTCTCTTTTTTGGGAGGTAGAAGGTTTTTGGAAGGTAGAAGGATGCGTTGCAATGATTCCCCCGCTTCATTCACTAGCACACCACCTTCATGATTTTTGACATTTCCACGCATCAGTTTTCCTATTATTTTCTTAATTAGACTTTATTATTTTCTTATCTTCGCCTATGATATTTTTGAATGAAACCATGGCTTTGCAATACATATTATATTTTTTCAAATATACATGAAAATGCAAAACTATTAAAATAATTTTTTTTTTACACCACCTAAGATCATTTTAAGTGTACCACCTTAGGAAACAAGGCCACACAGGCTTTGGAATCAGGCAGGCCTGTTCAGGTAATACTTGTGTGTCCTTGGGCAAGACACACTCTCTACCCTCCAATTGGGTCATAATAAGTGTGTCTTCCTTAGGATTTTGGTGAGGGCTAGATGGGTCAATTTGTGTGTGTGTGTCTGTGTGTGTGTTGTGCGTCTGTGTTTGTAGATGTGGGTCTCACTATGTTGCTCAGGCTGGTCTCGAACTCCTGGGCTCAAACGATCCTCCTGCCTCGACCTTCCAAGTACTGGAATTACTTGAGCCACTGCACCCAGCCCTCGATGGGATGATTTAAACACTGTGTTTCAACTGCCTGGCATATGCGTAACGCCTAGTAAGTACTCAGTCAGTGTTAACCATTGTTGTTGTTCCTGCGCTCTCTATTTCTTCACTTGCTCTGTTTCTCTTTATTTCCTTTCTTTCCTTTTTGGTCTGTTTGAAACAGGAACCAGCATGAAATGGGTTTGCTTACTGGAGTCTATGGAATTTATATAAAGCCCTCAGGGACCAGGACAGAAAGGTAAGTGTGGAGAGCCTGCTAGGTCCGGGTGTGTATGATAGAACTTAACGAGGTGACTTATTATCCCATCGTGCTTACGTGGTTGAGATAATAACGTTGTTTCTATAGAACCTGCTTTAAAGGTTCAAAGCCCTCATGGACATTATCTAGCTCATCTCTATGAAGTGTGGACAAGTGTCATCTTACTCATTTTTCAGGTGGAGAAATCAAGACCCCAACAGAGGGCTGACCCGGTTACTCAGCAATGCCGTGGCAGAAACGCACAAAAGAGTCCGTGGCTTCACAGGCCAAGATGTTGCCTTAGCACAGCTCTCCCCACGTGGACGTGGAAGGTGGTAATGGAAGTGAGCAAAAAAGTGATCCCTGCACAGATACATTGGTGAATGCTGGATTAAACAAAGTTAAAATAGGTGGGTTTT
>NW_012108585.1:660328-681278 GCF_000951045.1 Mandrillus leucophaeus | reverse complement strand
GGCAGAGTGAGACTCCATCTCAAAAAAATAATAATAAAAAATAAAAAAATAGAAATATACTGTGATTTATTTGTCTATTCTCCTACAAATGAACAAAGTATTTCCAATTTTTTATTTTTTTTTTGAGATGGAGTTTCACCCTGTTGCCCAGGCTGGAGTGCAGTGGCACAATCTTGGCTCACTGCAACCTCCACGTCCCAGGTTCAAGTGATTCTCCTGCCTCAGCCTCCCTAGTAGCTAGGATTATAGGTGTGCACCACCACATCTGCCTAATTGTTTTTGTATCTTTAGTAGAGATGGGATTTCACCATATTGACCAGGCTGGTCTTGAACTCCTGACCTTGTGATCCGCCCACCTCAGCCTCCCAAAGTGCTGGGATTACAGGCATGAGCCGCCATGCCTGGCCTCCAATTTTTTTTATTATTACTAGTAGTGAGGCATTATAAATATGTTTGGGAGAGTCCCTTATGGTTTTTCTTAACTGGGTTTAACAAGACAAACTCTAATGTCATAATGCAACCACTGTATGTAATAATTAACTTTTCTCCTATGTATCTAGAATGATACTAGTTATGTACCATCCTTGGGAGAGTTGAGGAAAATAATCATTCAAATAATTTTCTGTGTTCTATGGTTCAGAAGAAGAATCTCAGTTGAGAAAAGCTGATTTGAATATGACCTAGAAATGGATTGCAAAGTTTTAGACTGTGGACATTTTCAAGTTTTCTAGATGTTGTCAAGTTATTCTCACAAATGACCTTGTCCTTTACACTTCGGCCAGATGAGCATGAGAGTTCTCATTTTCATACATCTTTGCCAACATTTGCTGTTGTCAAACATTTACTTTTGGCCAGTTCCATGGGTGTGAAATTGTATCTTATTGTTGTTTTTAAATTGTGTGTCCCCGGTTGCTAGTGAGTGGAGCCTTTTTTCACATTTGCCCATTGAGTTTCTTTTTCTGCACAGTACTGTTCAAATTCTTTGCCCATTTCTCTGCTGGGCTGTTTATGCTTTTCCTATTGATTTTTAGTAGGCTTTTTTTTTTTTTTTTTTTGAGACAGAATTTCACCTTGTTGTCCAGGCTAGAGTGCAATGGCATGATCTTGACTCACTGCAACCTCTGCCTGCCGGGTTCAAGCGATTCTCCTGCCTCAGCCTTCTGAGTAGCTGGGATTACAGGCACCCACCACCATGCCCAGCTAATTTTTGTATTTTTACTAGAGATGGGATTTCACCGTGTTGGCGAGGCTGGTCTTGAACTCCTGACCTCAGGTTATCCACCTGCCTCGGCCTCCCAAAGTGGTGGGATTACAGGCATGAGCCACCCCACCCAGCTCTTTATTAGTTTTTTGTATCTTTTGAATCTAATGCTTCGTCTGTTACACATGTGGCCATCTCCCGGTGATTCTGGTATACTCTCCCCCTGTACATCAACCACAACCACCAACCATTCTTTCTGTTGTTTTTGAGACAGGATCTCCTCACTCTGTTGCCCAGACTGGAGTGCAGTGGTGATCTGGACTCACTGCAACCTCCACCTCCCACGCTCAAGCGATTCTCCTGCCTCAGCCTGTCAAGTATCTGGGACTCCAGGCATTACGCCACCACACCTGGCTAATTTTTGTATTTTTTGTAGAGACGAGATTTTTGCCATGTTGCCCAGGTTGGTCTTGAACTCCTGAGCTCAGGACTATGTTTAACCCAACACAACCTTGTCCAGATCTAGCCATTCAAACATTTCTTACAATTTAGGCAAGTACAGAATACATCCTGTGTTCATGGCGGGGGTTAGTTAGGGATAGAAGGAATCTATAAAACGAGTCTATATATTCTTTTATTTCATTTTTTTATTTTAAAAAGTTTTCTTTTGTTGTTTTTTGTTTGTTTGTTTGTTTGTTTTTTATAGAGACAGGGTCTTGCTATGTTGCGCAGGCTGAGGACAAAATCCTGGGCTCAAGAGTCTCTGTCTATATAGACTCATTTTATGTGTTCCTTCTATCCCTAAGTAACCCCCTCCACGAACAGAGGATGTATTCTATACTTGCCTACATTGCAAGGAATATTTGAACGGCTAGATCTGGACAAGGTTGTGTTGGGTTAAGCACGGTTATTGTTATCCAAAGATCAACCGGTCCAAATGCTCTTCTCATAGAGGCCTTCTTTGACCCAGCAGGCAATGGAAGTGTTTAAAATAAGTTGATTAGTTCCTTAAATGAAACGGAATTTGTGGCTACTCTCTAATAGACCACGGCTGAGCGGTCAATGGTACCCTGTGCTCATGAATTGACTAGTGTCTTGCAAAGGAACCGTGAGCTGAAAAGACATTCTACGTGCAGAAACAGTGTGGTAATTATAGGAGTAAGTAGAGAGTCAATTTCTCCTTAAAACATCATCATTCTTAAAATAGACTCAGTGCAGGGGTGTTGGGATTATGACGTTATATTACAGTATTTACGGTATTGTTTTCCCTTCTCTATTCTCCAAGTATTCTATAATGGACTTACACTATATTAATAATTCAAAAATCATAATGAGAAGCAAAACCAAAATGTAACCCACTGTGATTATAAGGATTCTCAGTTTCTTAAGTAGGTGTTCATCTCAAGCAGTAAAAGGGGTGGGGAAAAATCCCAGGCAGAAAACTATAAGGGTCTTTCCCATTTGCAAGCTTTTCAAAGTCAAGTTGAAAGTGCTAGAAAACGGAAGCTTTACGTCGAAAATGGGGGAGGAAGTCGCCAAATGCTGTGAATGAAAAGTATAAAGAGGAAGAAATGGTGATGGAAGGGGAGGAACAGAATGGAGGAAGAAGGAAGAGGGAGGCTTGGCCACGTTCAAGGGTGTCCTGGAATAGGAGGTGTGTGTGCCTGGGGGAGCCAGGCAGCCAGGAACAGAGGAAAGAATACAGGGAGATTTGATGTCCAAGACTCGTGTGGAAGCCGCGGCTCTGCCCTTTGCCAGTGTTTGGTCGTGAGCTCTTGGCACAGCCTGGTCTGTGAAATAAAGAAGCATGCAGGGTCGTCCTGTGACCCATGTGCGATGACATTATAGGAAAACATTTGGGGAATACAGAGGTTCTGTCGGCAGGTTACTTAGTCTTAATGAGAAAAGGGCTTGACCTCAGCCTCTTGAAGAAGGTAAAAAAAGGGAGAGAGAAAAGGGCACCAGAGGAATGCTAGTAAAGAGCAGAAAGAGAAAAAACTCCAGGCTGGGGCACAGTGGGAGGTGAGCTTGCGAGAGAACAGCGCCAGAGCCTCCAAACATAGGGGCCCACCCATTGCCACCCCTTCCTCATTTACTGTGAGTGACCTGGGGTTATGTGCCTGCTGGGCCTCAGGAGACAGATTTGGGGGGACACTGTACATGCACTGTATATATCTAAAATCTAATCACGTTATTTTTTTCTTTTTCTTTTCTTTTTTTTTGAAATGGAGTCTCGCTCTGTTGCCCAGGCTGGAGTACAGTGGCAGGATCTTGGCTCACTGCAAGCTCCGCCTCCCGGGTTCAAGTGATTCTCCTGCCTCAGTCTCTCGAGTAGCTGGGATGACAGGCACGCACCACTACGTCTGGCTAATTTTTGTATTCTTAGTAAAGGCGGGGTTTCACCATGTTGGCCAGGCTGGTCTCGAACTCTTGACCTTGTGATCTGTCTGCCTCAACCTCCCAAAGTACTGGGATTACAGGCATGAGCCACTGCACTCGGCCCTCTTTTTCTTTTTCTTTTTTGAGACAGAGATTCACTTTTGTTGTCCAGGCTGGAGTGCAATGACCCGATCTCGGCTCACTACAACTTCTGCCTCCCAGGTTCAAGTGATTCTCCTGCCTCAGCCTCCTGAGTAGCTGGGATACATGTGCCACCACGTCTGGCTAATTTTTGTATTTTTAGTAGAGACGGAGTTTCTCCATGTTGGTCAGGCTGGTCTTAAACTCCCGACCTCAGGTGATCTGCCCGCCTCGGCCTCTCAAAGTGTTCCAGAAGTGCTGGGCGCTGTGAACCACCGTACCCGGCTTTCTTTCTCTCTTTTTTTTTTTTTTTAAAGACAAGGTCTTGCTCTGTCACCCAGCTTGGAGTGCAGTGGCATAATCATAGCTCACTATAATTTACCACCATGCTCATTTAATTATTTTTGGTTTTTTTGTAGCGACAGGGTCTTGCAATGTTGCCCAGGCTGGTTTCAAACTCCTGGGCTCAAGTGATCCTTTTGCCTTGGTCTCCCAAAGTGCTGGGATGACAGGCCTGAGCCACCATGCCCAGCCTGCTATTTCTTATTAAATCTCTTTGCACAACATTGGGAGAGCTTGCCAGCAAAGGGTAGCAAGTCATCTAGAAAGATGGATTTTGATAGGTGGAAACTTAGCGCCAAATGAAGAGGGATTTTTTTTCCTGCCCCCGTGGCTCTCACTTTCTGTGGCCTGACGCTTGTGTCCCTTTAGCTGCTTAAATTCCCCAAGACTCAGTTGACTTCAGGGGCAAATCACTACCTTACTGTTCTCTCCCTCGTACACCTCGAAAGCTGCGGATTGTGTTTTGGTTTTTTTCTCTCCCTAAGAGGTAGCTGTACTCTGCCTTCCTTTTAACCACAGTTCCCTAGAAAATAAGAACTGCGACAAACAAAAGGAGGTGGGTACAGGAATAGGCCTTACTCCTCTTCTCCTCTGGTTCCACAACCCTAGATCCCAGGGACCCTAACCATGGTTGCGGTTTTCGTTGAGGAATTAAGGCCTACAAAGAAAATCTAATTCGCAGTAACCTAAGCCTGACTCTTGGCTTTGAGATCCCAGCTTTAGGTAAAGCCTACCTGTTAAGTTCTTTCCTCGTTCTGTTGAGGTAGCTCTTACGAGCCTCTATTTTACACATGTGGCTCCTCAGACTCAGAGAGGTTAAGTCAATTTCCCAAAGTCTGCAGTGGTGTATAGTAACATTTTTAATATTACCTTCAGTACTGGCTCTTTTTTACATGTAACTCGGTGCTTGCCAAGGAAGACAGGAATGTACACCCCCATAAGGGTATTTGAGCGTGTGTGTGTGTGTGTGTGTGTGTGTGTGTGTGAGGAGGAGGTTGAAAATTATGTTCTATGTAATATTATTTATGCTCGAAAAAGAACCCATTGCTTTCATTTTGCAATGAAACTTTTACTTTTGTGGAAAGTAAAATTGGACAGAAATCTTCTTGACTGTTGGGGATCTGCAAAGATATCCTCTTCAATGTGGAGGATGTTCAGAGCAGGGAGAGTGAGGTGTTTATTTTCTATTTATCAGTTGGGGGATGTGGGTTACACACAGCAGCCTAGGCTTTGCCCGGTCTCCACGGGCCACATGCTCCTGCTTTGGCTCACTGATATTTTGTATTTAATCTAATCTTGCAATGAAATTCTTCTCAGTGCTTTGTCATTTATGACTTCACTCTTTCTCATAAATAGCCACAGTTTTTCTCCTCTATTTAATAACAGAGGAAGAAAAAACAACTGTGATATAAAATTTAAAAAATGCAATGCAAGATTTTATGTATAGTATAATCTCAACTTTACTAATAATTTTTAAATGAATTTATAAAAGTTAGTATGCGAGGGAATGGACTGCAATGGAAAAGGCACAGACCTGAAGCCAGAAAGACTCAGGTGTGAATATTGTCTCTGCTCTGACTAGCCGTATGAACTTGAGCAAGTTACTTAAACTTTCTGATCCCCAGTTGTTTTATCTGCGAAAATGGGGAAGGGGGAAGAATTGTATTTATATCAAGGAAACTGAATTAAATTATAACTAATTAAATGAAACACTTGACACACAGAGAACCCTCAATAAATGATCTTATTATTCTAAGTAGGGAATAGAAAGAACCTGCTTCATGGGCACATGATCACTCCATCAACCAGAACTCCAGACTGGGTTCAACGCTCTGCTGTTGCCTTCTTGAAGTTCTTCATAATCTGGGAACAGGGGGCCCTAGGTTTTCATTTTGCACTGGACTCCACACATTACACACACACGGCACACACACAGAGAAAAGATTAAAAAGCAATAAACCAATTACATCAGGTTTCTTTTGAGACAGAGTCTTGCTCTGTCACTGTGGCTGGAGTGCGGTGGCACGCTCTTGGCTCCCTGCAACCTCCACTTCTGGGTCCACGCCATTCTCCCCGCCTCAGCCTCCCGAGTGGCTGGGACTATAGGCGCCCGCCATCACGCCCAGCTAATTTTTGTATTTTTAGTACAGGCAGGGTTTCACCATGTTGGCCAGGCTAGTCTCGAATTCCTGACCTCAAATGATCCACCCGCCTCAGCCTCCCAAAGTACTGGGATTATAGGTGTGAGCCACCACGCCCAGCCTACATCAAATGTTTAATAGAAATCAATAAAAACAAAAAGCAGTAAACCAAAAGGTAAACAATGTTTAATCTCTGAATGGTTTTCTTTTTCCTTTTTTGTTTTTCTGCAGTGGGAGTGGGGTTCGCTGTGTCTCTGAGGCCGTAGTGCAGTGGCACAAGCTTGGCTCACTGCAGCTCTGCCTCCCAAATAGCTGGAACTAGGCATGCGCCACCACGTCTGGCTAATTTTTATATTTTTTGTAGAGGCAGGATTGTGCCATATTGCCCAGGCTGGTCTGGAACTCCTGGACTCAAGTGATCCACCCACCTCGACCTCCTAAAGTGCTGCGATTACAGGTGTGAGCCACTGTGCCTGGCCTCCGGGTCTTGACCTCCTAAAGTGCTGGGATTACAGGCGTGAGCCACTGTGCCTGGCCTCCAGGTGGTTTTAAGTGGGGACGTTTATTTCTCACATATTCTTCTGTATATTCTATATTTTCTTCAAGAAAAATATCTTACTTTTCTAATCAGGAAAAAAAGTGAATATATGCATGTGCCTTTACAAAATCGTTCTCATTGTGCAGATGAGTGAAACCAAGGTAGCAGGTGGGAAGGAAATGACTCACATAAGATCACACAGCAGTCAATGTCACATTATGACAACGCTCAGGAAACTGCACTTCCATTTTTGCACCCCACTCTCTTGGGTCTGAGTTACCCACAGTTTTTCTAACAAGAATCTCGTGGGCATCTGACTTGAGTTGGAGACCTACCACTACACTGTGCAGAAGGGGGCCCCCCTCAGAAGCCCCGTATCAATTACTAGGTGCTATCTGCACGGGGCTTACTGCTATGGGAGTTTCAGAAGTAGAAGCCACAGCCCCTGTTCTCAAAGGGCTTACAGATGCGTGCTTACAGATGCATATGAAACAGTGACGTCAGTACTGTTGTGCAGACTCTGAACGCTGTACGAACAGCAGGGGAAGGAACTGGTTGCCAGAGGAGCAACCAAGAACCGTTGGCACAAAATCTTTTCACCAGGGTTGTTCATACACACAAAAATGCTGGAAGCTCTGCTCCTTTTAATTTCCTCCAGCCACCCTGCGTAGGCACCTGAAGGTAAACAGCATGAAGGAGAAGGAGATAGAAACGCACAAGATAGTTCTCATTTTGCATATTCCATAGTTCACAGTATTGAAGGTCTTCTTCGACAAACCCCACTGAAAAAAGTTTCTTGATTTCACCTTCGCCGTGGCTAAAAGCAGCGGCTCGCCCCCACACTTTGATTGTTCCCTTCTGTACTTTCTCTTCCCCTTCTGTTTCTCTTGGTAAGGGGTCCAAATTGGAAACTTTTTTTGTCCCGCAGCCCACCATAAGGGTTCATTCTGTGAACCTACATCTATTGCATCCCTGCTTGCCTAACAGCTCTTTCCACAAGAACCAAACATTAAGTTCCTGTCAGCAGCACAGTAAATCTTCACAGGCTAATGTGTGTGTGTGTGTGTGTGTGTGTATACATACACACTTTTTTTTTTTTCTTGAGACAGAGTTTCACTCTTGTTGCCCAGGCTGGAGTGCAATGGCACGATCTTGGCTCACTGTAACCTCTGCCCCCTGGGTTCAAGCGATTCTCTCACCTCGGCCTCCTGAGTAGCTGAGATTTCAAGGCACCTGCCACCACGCCCAGCTAATTTTTGTATTTTTAGTAGAGACGGGGTTTCACCATGTTGGCCAGGCTGAGCTCGAACTCCTGACCTCAGGTGATCCACCCGCCTCGGCAGTCCAAAGTGCTGGGATGACAGACGTGAGCCACCGTGCCCAGCCCACAGACTAATATCTTTAAGGAACTTCTAGAAATCATCTCTGGTAGAGTCATCCAGGCACAAACAAGAGGTTATGGGCTGAGATCAAGGAGAACAAGGGGAAGATTCGGCAATTACACAGCCAGGCTCAGACTGAAGGGATTCGTGTGAATATTAACATTAGCTCCATTTACTGGTGTCTTTAACTCTGTGCCAGGCAGGTAATTTGCTTGATACGCATGATCTGATTTAATTTAGTTCTCATAGTGATCTTTCTAAAACAGGTACTGCGATCCCCACCTTCACAGGGAGAACGGAAGCAAAGTAAGCTGCTCAAAAACACAGCTAGTCAACACCCCCAGAATGTGCCAGGCCAAGAGCGAACTCTCATGTAAACTGTGGACTTTGGGTGATAATGACGTGTCAACGTAGGTTCAATGACTGCAACAAATGCACCACTCTGGTGTGGGATGTTGACCGTGTGGGAGGCCGTGAGTTGGGGTGATAGAGGAGAACTCTCTGTACTTTCTGATTGATTTTGCTGAGAACCTAAAACAGCTCTAAAAAAAACAAAGTCTATTTACACACACACACACACACACACACACACACACACACACCCCTAGTAAACAACAGGACCGGGAGTCAAAACTAGGTCTGTCTCCTTAGGGGATGGTGAGTTATTATCAACAACATGTTCAACTCCACTGTACAAGCAGCAATAATGACGTGTGTGCGTGTGTGTGTGCGTGCATGTGCGCCCGTGTGTGTTGCGCGTGTGCGCGTTCGTGCGCGTGTGTGCGCGTGTGTGTGCATGCTTGTGCGTGTGTGTGTGCGTGTGTGTGCGCGTGTGCACATGTGCTGTGCATGTACTGAGGATTGGGGGGGTCTATGTTAAAAAAGAAAGAATTGGAAGGAAGAAATTTCAAATTGAGTCCTGGCTCCGTCACCAGCTGTGTGATCCTGGACAGGACACTTTGGTTTTAGCTTCCTCATCTGTAAATTGCTACTGGGTCATCGTGAAGATCAAATCAAATAAAATATGTACAAAGTATTCTGAAAGCATAAAGTACTCTGACAGCAACTATTCCTGTGTTAGTTTTTTTTTCTCCCTCTCTCTCTCTCACACACTCAGATGTACATATCTGTGTGATTCAAGGGATAGCCAGGAAGCTCATCTCGCAAGTCTCTAGTCCCACCTTAACACTGAACGGCTTCTCTCATTTGTAAAATGAAGTGGTGGTTGAACTGGTACCTCCATTGGAGGGTTTGTTGTGATTTTCTTGAGACTTTAAGCTCTGATTTCCATCCTCTACTCAGAACTCCATTCCTACGCTCCCACCCAGTCTTAAAGACTTGGCTGCTGTCTCTTCTGTCCACTCTCCATTGCCACCTTCAAGCTTGCATCCTCTCCTCCCCACACCGGACCGGAGTCTGCTGTGCAATTTGAGACACAGTACATCAGTGACATTCAGGCATCTCTGTCTGAGGAACACTTTGTGGTTTCCCCGCCATTTAGAAAAGCTTTTAGTTATAGAAACTTTCCAACATACACAAAAACAGAGAGAGTAATATATCTTCATGTACCCCAAACCCATTTTCAACAATTATCAACACACGAGCAATCTAGTTTCATCTGTATTCCCACTCACCACCCTGCCACTGGATTATTTTGAAGCAAATACAACATATTGTTCCATCTCAAATAATCTCTAAAAACAATGACTCTTTTTATTAACATAGCCAAAATACCATATATCACCTAAAGTTAACAAAATATCCTTAATAATATTAGATATCTAATCAGTATTCAAATGTCCCTGGTTATCTGGTATAGGTTTTATTATTCAGTTGGTTTGTTTGCAACATAATCCAAAGTCTATACGCTGTATTTGGTTGATATGTCTCTTAGGTGTTTTTTTCCTTTCTTTTTTTTTTTTTTTTTTGAGATGAGTCTCCCTCTGTCGCCCAGGCTGGAGTGCAGTCACGTGATCACAGCTTACTGCAGCCTTGAACTCCTGGGCTCAAGCAGTCCTCCCAACTCAACCTGCCTAGTAGCTGGAACTACAGCTGCTTGCCACCACACCAGGCTAATTTTTTTTTCGAGACGGAGTTTCACTCTTGCCACCCAGGAGGGCAATGGCACGATATTGGCTCACTGCAACCTCTGCTTCCTGGGTTCAAGCAATTCTCCTGCCTCAGCATCCCAAGTAGCTGGGATTACAGGCATGTGCCATATGCCTGGCTAATATTTGTATTTTAGTGAAGATGGGGTTTCACCACATTGGCCAGGCTGGTCTCAAACTCCTGACCTCAGGTGATCCACCCGCCTCAGCCTCCCAAAATGCTGGGATTACAGGTGTGAGCCACCACGCCCAGCCTAGGCTGATTAAAAATACATATATTTGTAGAGACAGAATCTCCTTATGCTGCCCAGGCTGGTCTCGAACTCCTGGACTTAAGTGATCCACCTGCCTCAGCCTCCTGAAGTGCTGGGATTATAGATGTGAGTTGCTGCACCCGGGCCTGTCTCTTAAGTTTTCATCTATGAATTCCTTCTTCTTTTCTTTTTCCCTCTAATTTATTTGTTGAAGAAACCAGGTCAGGTTGCTTGCACTGTAGAATTTCCCAGGTTTAATCCATCCCTGAGTTATCTTTAATATATTCCTATCTTCCCTGTGTTTCCTATAAACTGGAAATTAGATCTAAAGCATATTCAGTTTCAATATTTTTGGCAAGAATGCCTCATAGGTGGGGTGTCTGAGGAACACTTTGTCAGTGAAAAAGGCCCTGTGGGCCAGCATCCCATCATGCCTGGATAAGTGGCTGTAATTTTGACTGTGCTTTGTAAACCTTCTTTTTCCTATTCTTTTTTTCCCTCTTATTTATTGACTTATTTTTATTTATTTTGAAGGAGTTTCACTCTTGTCGCCCAGGCTGGAGTGCAATGGCACGATCTTGACTCTTGAATCCGCCTTCCGGGTTCAAGAGATTCTCCTGCCTCAGCCTCCCAAGTAGCTGGGATTACAGGCGCCTGCCACCATGCCTGGCTAATTTTGAGTGTGTGTGTGTGTGTGTGTGTGTGTGTGTGTTTAGTAGAGACAGGGTTTCATCATGTTGGCCAGGTTGGTCTTGAGCTCCTGACCTCAGGTGATCCACCCGCCTAGGCCTCCCAAAGTGCTGGGATTACAGGTGTGAGACACCGCCCTGGCCTTCTTTTCCTGGTTTAAATATCACTTCCAGACTTGAAACCTCCACCCAGTTTTGTGTGTCTTGGGGTTGCCCAGCCCACAACACCAGCCCTCAGAGGCTTGTCGCCCACGCCTCCCGAGCAGAAGCCCATTGGTTCCCAAGAGGTGCCTTAAGGGGCAGCTTGAGAAATGGAGCGGGGCAGTCGTGGGGGGTGGAGGGGGTGGGACAGATAGGGCAGAGCTGGATGTGACTCTAGAATTCAAGCTTTATGTTCACTTCCACGTAAGATCACATTTAAGAGAAGGATTTCTCATCTTTAAAAAGTTTGCAAACCACTGATCTCTGTCTCTTTCCCATCACTAAGAAGAGATCAGCTATTCCTCTCCCTTAAGCCACCAAGAGAATGCCAGGCACTTTTTTTTTTTTTTTTTTTTGAGATGGAGTCTTGTTCTGTTGCCAGGCTTGAGTGCCGTGATGTGATCTCGGCTCACTGCAACCTCCCTGCCCCGGGTTCAAGCGATGCTCCTGCCTCCTCCTCCCAAGTAGCTGGGACTACAGGCGCACACTACCACGCCCAGCTACTTTTTTTGTAGAGACGGGGTCTCACCATCTTGGCCAGGCTGGTCTTGAACTCCTGACCTCGTGATCCACCCCACTCAGCCACCCAGAGTACTGGGGTTACAGGCGTGAGCCACCGTGCCGGCCGGAGGCTCTGTTCTTAATCATTCATTGAACAGTGAGTCACAGTTAAAATCCCCCTCCTCTGGGAGCGAAAGAGCGAAGGGAAATTTTACTCACCACCACCAAGAGCGTGCCCAGGCCTCAGGGGCATTCCCACAAGGCTGTGTGCCTGACTTCCGATCGAGGCCTGAGCAGCCCGAACAGAAGTGACACATACGCACTGACAGAATTCTAAATGTAGAATTTTGGTCGATAGCTCCACTGGCCAAGAAGGTAGCTACTAGCTGCTTAAATGTGACTACTTAAATGTGAATTCAGAGGCTGGGCACGGTGCTCACGCCTGTAATTCTAGCACTTTGGGAAGTCAAGGTGGGCGGATCACCTGAGGTCGGGAGTTTGAGATCAGCCTGGTCAACATGTGAAATCGCATCTCTACTGAAAATACACAAAAAAATTAGCGGGGCATGGTGCATGCCTGTAATTCTGGCTACTCGGGAGGCTGAGGCATGAGAATTGCATGAACCCGGGAGGTGGAGGTTGCAGTGAGCTGAGATCACACCAGTGCACTCCAGCCTGGGTGACAAAGTGCAACTCTGTCTCAAAAAAAAAAGGTGAATTTAGGCCAGGTGCAGTGGCTCACACTTGTAATCCCAGCACTTGGGGAGGCTAAGGCTGTGGATTACTTAAGCCCAGGAGTTCGAGGCTGCAGTGAGCTATGATTGTGCGCTGTACTCCAGCCTGGGTGACAGAGTAAGACCCTGTCTCTAAAATAAATTTAAAAATAAATAAAATCAAAATATGTGAATGTATTGAAACTAAATCGAATTTAAAATTCAAATTCTTACTCAGCCAACCAAGTTTCATGTGCTCGATTGGCTAATGTGGCTAATGGCTACTATATTGAAGAGTGAAGATGGAGACGTTCAATAACACTGACTGCACTACTGGCTCCCTCCACAGACCCTCAGAAAGCTTCCCTTTGCCATCCCTGTTGGCCCTGGGATTCCTGGAGAAGTGAATTTGAAAGCAGCTGAGTTAATGTGCACATGGGCATAAGTGAGTTTGTAAGCATGTTCCGTAGTCCGCTTTTATTCTCACTTCTGTATCTTGTTTGACGTGGGTCTGCCCTACTCAGTCTCCATTAGCAGAGGCAACAGATCGTGGTAATTTTCCCTAAAAGTTTTCTAATTACATGAATTTTCCATCAGGGAGGGTCTTATTGGTAAAATTAAACTAAAAGCATTCGATTCTTCTTGCTCTGTTTCAATTTTTTAAAAAGCCAATAATTTCTAGCCCTCAACTTTTACACACTGAAATTCAGACCTGTATCTGAGATCTTATACTGTTACACAGGAAGTATTTAATAGAAACTTTTTTTTTTTTTTTTGAGACAGAGTCTTGCTCTGTCACCCAGGCTGGAGTGCAGTGGTGCCATCTCGGCTCACTGCAACCTCCACCTCCAGGGTTCAAGCCATTCTCGTGTGCCTCAGCCTCCCAAGTAGCTGGGATGACAGGCACGTACCACCATGCCCAGCTAATTTTTGTATTTTTAGTAGAGATAGGGTTTCACCATGTTGACCAGGCTGGTCTCAAACTCCTGACCCCAGGTGATCTGCCTTTCTCGGTGCTGGATTACAAGTGTGAGCCAACACACCTAGCCAAAACACACATTAGAAACAGAATTTAAGAGCTGGAAGGAATCTTAGGAATCAACTCTTTTGATAGCTTCACATTCACAAAGAAGAATGTAAACCCCAGAGAAGTTAAGTGACTTGCCGAAAAACACAGTGACTCAGCACACAGAGAGGAATCCAGGCCACTTGGCTTTCACCCTAGAGCTTTTCCCACAATTCAAAATTAAAGGATCTTTTTACTGCTACCTTCTCGAATACCCTGCAACAATGCTTTGCTCCTTCTACAAAGCAAGATCCCTAGGGCCTCATTGTAGGCCCCCCATTCCACGGAACTAGACTTGGAGTTGCTTCTGAGTCACTCTGAATGTCTACTTATCTGTAAGTTCAAGGATATTCTAAAATATACTTTCCAAGAGACAGTCTCCCTAAAAATGTCCCTCTGGCTTTACACCACAAAAATCACCCTGACAGTACAGAAAAATAGAAACCGTTTCCATCCAGTGATAGCCTCCGCGTAGGTGCAGTTTCAGTACCAGCCAAATGTCAGCAACTCTCTCCCCTACAACTTCCCTTGCCATTGAGTGTCTCACCAGGGCATGCATGTGGTGCTTTTATATCCCCACAGCGTTTAACCCAATATCGACGTGGTAGAGACTCAGCAGTTGCCTCTCAAGTGGGAATTAGACTTCAAAGACTCTGATCAAATTCTAGAGCAGCGGTCAGCAGACTACAACCTGTGGAGCCAACTCTGGTCTGTTTTTATATCTGATTCTTTCTGTAAATAAAGTTTTATTGGAACACTCCCACACTCATTCATTTACATGTTGTCTATGACTGCTTTCACATTATTATAGAATTGAGTAATTGCAGCAGAAATCATATGACTCACAAAGGCTAAAAAATATTGGCTCTCTGGCCCTTTACAGAAAAAGTTTGCTCGCTGGGCACAGTGACTCACACCTGTAATTCCAGCACTTTGAGAGATCGAGGTGAGCGGATCGCTTGAGCTCAGGAGTTCGAGACCAGCCTGGGCAACATGGCGAAACCCCCGTCTCTACAAAAAATACTGAAATTACCAGGCATGGTGGCACGCGCCTGTAATCCCAGCTACTGGGCTGGGGGTTGGGGCCTGAGGTGGGAGCATCACTTAAGCCCAGGAGGTGGAGGTTGCAGTGAGCAGAGATTGAGCCACTGCACACCAGCCTGGGTGACAGAGTGAGACCCTGTCTCAAAAAATAAAACTTAAAATTAAAAAGCTTCATATAGCAATTTGATTTTTATAAAAAAGTAAAATGAAAAAGAAAAACTTTGCTGACCACTGGTCCAGGGTTACAGGTGGTAGATACGGTAGATAAATCATTTTCCAAAGCCTTTTTTCTGTTTACTTCCAAACAATGCTTGTGAGATGGGGAAAGGTCCAAATCCAGAAAGATCTTGCCAAACCAAAACCATTATTATAACCAATTACAGCTGTTTCCTTTTCAAACTAATGTGCTTATTAATAGGAAATTTTTTGAAATATATTCAAGTACTTTTCTCTTTTGTATTTTTTTTGTTCCTGTTTCCCTCTATTCAGCCAGATGTATCCATATTATCTAAAAGATAACGAGGATTTTCACAACAGGAGTGCAAAGAGAAAGAAATAGTTAATATGTTGCTTCTGGCATCCAAAATAAGGTTTTCCAGCAAGAATTTTTTTTTTTTTTTAAAGACATGGTCTTGCTCCATCACCTCAGGCTGGAGTGCAGTGTCATGATCATAGCTCACTGCAGCCTTGAGCTCCCAGGCTCAAGCAATTCTCCCACCTCAGCCTCCCGAGTACCTGGGACTACAGGTGCTGCAAGCTGCCACATCTAGCTAAATTAAAATTTTTTTTTGTAGAGACAGGATCTCACTGTGTTTCCCAGGCTGGTCTCGAACCTCTAGGCTCAAGTGACCCCCTGCCTCTACTTCCCACAATGCTGGGATTACAGGCGTGAGCCACCAGGCCCAGTCAAAAATTTCTTGTACAGATGGGATCTCACGATGTTGCTCAAGCTGGTCTTGAACTCCCAGGCTCAAGAGATCCTTCTGCTTTGGCCTCCCGAAATGCTGGGATTACGGGTGCGAGCCACACTGCCCAGCCAAGACAATATTTTTGACAACCAGGTTTTGTTGAGAGAGAGGATTTTCTAAATTTCTTCATTTCCCTTTGAATTGTTGTCATTGAATTCTACATCAGATATATCCCAGCCAAACAGGAGGGAAAAAAAAAAAGAAGATACAGTATACCTTTTCTGATCCTGGATTAGGGGGACTATGGGAAGAAGTAAAGTCGTGGAAGAGAAAGGAGGTATTCAGACATAATGGTTCAGTTGTTCCTCTCTGAGCCAAAGTCATGGATAAGAAGATGGACTCTGAAACTAGATTTCCTGGGTTTAAACCTTGGTTCAACTTTGGGCAACTACGTAACCTCTTTGTGCCTCTGTTTCCTCACCTGTAAAATGGCGATAATAACATTACCAACTTCCCAGAACTGTTATGAAAACTCCATAAGGTGAGTATACATTAAAGTGCTCAGAATAGGCCAGGCGCGGTGGCTCACGCCTGTAATCCCAGCACTTTGGGAGGCCCAGGCGGGTGGATCACCTGTGGTCAGGAGTTTGAGATCAGCCTGGCCAACATGGTGAAACCCCATCTCTACTAAAAATATAAAAATTAGCCGAGCATAGTGGCACACACCTGTAATCTCAGCTACTCAGGAGGCTGAGGCAGAAGAATCACTTGAACCCAGGAGGCGGAGGCTGCAGTGAGCCGAGATGGCACCACTGCACACCAGCCTGGGCAACAGAGCAAGACTCCATCTCAAAAAAAAAAAAAAAAGTGCTTAGAATAGTGCTTGTTACATGGTGGTATTATTATGAGGGGTGAGGTGATAGATATTACTGGGAGATGTTTTAAGGAGTGCTGAGAAGAGTGGGTTCTCATTCTCATTTGGGAATGTGGAAGGAGATCACCCCACAGGCTGCCCTGTGCCAACTGGAGCAGCCACATCAGAGCGAACTCGGCTGGAAGTCGGGCTGAGCTTGCCTTTCTCCAGCCCTTCGTCAGCAGCCGTCCGTTCCCATGTATCCAAAGGGGCTCAGGAGCACTGGTCAAGCATCTCGCAGGAAAATTTCGAGGGGCTTATCTTAGAGATGGGGGCCACTGAGCGGATGTAGTGGGATGGGGGCGCGTACAAGTCAAAGCCAGGTCTCAGGATGGTCCGCATTGCCACGAGCCAAGGTAGCGCAGACAGCAAGGGAGACCACTGGATCTCAAAAGCAGAAAGAGAATCGCCCATGAGTGACTCTAGCCCAGTATCAGACATCAGCCACCAGTGCCAGCAGGAGACCCTGGAGCAGGACCTGTGTCTCCTCAGCAGTCAGCAACTCAGGCAGGCCCATGGGCCCAGCAGCTCCAGGACAGAAACAAGCAGAGATGGAGAGGCCACAGGATAGAGCCAAGAACCGTCCACACCCCACTCGTCCCATGCAACTAGATGCCAACTTCTGCAAATCCGAAAGACTGAGCATGTGTCTAAAGTGGACTGTTTACCATTTAAATGAATAAATCCAACTATGCTTCATAGATTAGACTAAAATATGGCCCCCATCCAATTGTCCAACCCTCCCTCGCACCACTGTCCAGAGGGATGGGAACCTATAAAGGCATTTCATGGAACTGAAGAAATCACTTTTTTTTTTTTTTTTAACATTTGAATGTGGTGAGAGTAAACGTGTGACTCTGCCTGTCTTCCTCCCACCCGCACCTCTGTAAGCCCCGAATTGGATTACAGGTTAACACCCTGCCGTGCACGTCTACGGACATCCCCACACCTACACGTGCACAAGCTTGTGTCTAAACCTTGCTTCAGGAACAGACCAGAAGAGTTTTGGGTTTAAGGTAAACAGGAGAGAAAAAAAAGAAACTTTCTAAAAAAAGACTCGCCCCTGGTAATTTTATTTTAAAAGCGGGGAGAATACTGCTACTTGCATAAACGGGCTTCGAAGGTACAACTTTTCCCTGCTCCCTCTATGGCTACTCAAGGGAGGAGTTGAAGGAATCAAACAATTTGTCAATAAAAACATATTGTTTACTCACTTTGTAGAATACAGCCTATGCTTTGGAGCCTAGTAGGTAAACTACAATTTTTTAAAAAACTTTCAGGGATACAGGGAACGAAGCAAAGAACAACGGAAATCCCAATGCCTCAGTATTGAGACTGTGCTGGGGGTCACCCCACCTGTGGGGACTGGGGACCCCACTCAGCGGTGAAGTCAGATAGTGTGGTCCTCAGGCTGTTTTTCCATTTCCTTGATAAATACGCAGGGTTTCTTTGCCAGTCGTAAAGCTCCTAGCTCAAAGCAGGCTGGTGACTTCAGAGGGCTCCGCTGGGACCGGAAGGTCACTGGAGCCACTGGTGAAAATGACGCTGTCACTACCAACCCAGAAGGCCACCTCTCAGTGTGCCAGGTGCCACCTCCTGCAGCACACACATGTGCACACACACTCACACGCGTGTGCCTGTGTACACCTCCCCCAGGGGCTGCAGCCAAGACGGGCATCCCACATCAGAGGGATGAATGGCAGGTCTGTCCCGCCAGCTGTGTGCTCTCTCCTATCCGAAAGCCGCAGAGACTCAGACGGCAGAGCCTGGAGGAGCCCACGCAGTCTGTTCCCGGCACCCGGTGCGTGTGAAGGGACTTGAGGACAGCGAGATGGAATCAGAAAGAGAAGTCATCAACCTTCAAGTAAGTTTTCTCTGGAAGGGAGCTGAGGGGAAACCGAGAGTAGAGGTGAAGCTGGAAGAACAGAGGGTTGATACTTTAGCCACTTGATAGTCTCCCTCCCCGTTCTCTTTCTCACTCACCCCCGTCTCCAAATGCTCCCTAGGCTTTGTCTCTTTATTTTCTCTTTCTCTCCATTTCCCTGTCTGGTTCTTCACTTGTTTTGAAATATCTGAAAAACAGATTGGTTAAATCCCTTTTGGCCTCTGCTTCCTCTTGTCAGTCAAGGAGCTAATTAGATCCGTATTACCAGAAAACGATTTCACATTCTGAGCAGCGCTTTCCCCAAGCCCCAGGACAGCAGACACTTCTCTCTGAGCTGCCGGCCAGTTCTTTGGAGACAGGAAAGATACGAGTTTTGAGGCTAGGAAGAGAGGCAGCTGGCCAACTTCGCATTTTACAGGTTGGAAAAAACTTGAGCCGTTTCTCGGCTATCATCACAAAGCTCTACTGTGTGGGACAGAAAGCGTCTCATTCGGACAGTGCAAGCAAAGGAAATCAGTCTAATCTCCTAGGAAGAGGCAGAGATGTGTGTCCCTCTCTAGCTGGAATGGGCTTGGAAGGCATCAGAGGTTCCAGTCCACCACTGGAGGGGAAAGGGGTGGGATGTTACGGTGAGAGGAGAGCCAGATTGCTGGGAGCTGCACTCCGACTCCCTGTCAATGGATTGAATAGAATCAACCCTTCTATGACCACTGCTGTAACCACTGTGTAACATTTCAGAGAATCAAACAAAGTGTGGAAAAGCACTTTTGAGATCAAGAATTTCTGATCCCTGAACCTGGTCCTGGAACAAAATCTTAAGCAGCCACCCAATATAGACTTCAGATTAAAGAAGAGCTGTTTTGTTGAAGCAGAGTATGTGCATGTGTGTCTCTCTCTCTCTCTCTCTCTCTCTCTCTCTCTCTCTCTCTCTCTCTCTACCCCTCTCATTCTCTGTGTGTGTTTTGGGCAGGTTGGCGTGAGTCTGGCAGAGTCTCCGTCCTTGGCCCCTCCACCGTTGAGGCACCACCAGGGAACTCGCAGGACTGCTTGGTGTGCTGTATCAAAACCATTCACCAAGTACAACTGCATACCTAGTGTTGTTCTCCTGGATTGGCAGCCAGCCCGGACAGCGGTCCCGCCGCGAGGCTTGCTGGTCCCTCTGTCTGGAACCTTCTTTCCCTGGCTTATCTCCTGACTGGCCCTTCCCAGTACATTCAGGTCTCAGCTCAAATGCTACTTCCTCAGGGAGACCTCCTCTGACCAACCTCTTTACAGGATGCCTCCTCCCCAGTTTGTCTTTATCATTTGTTTAATTTCTTTCACAGCACTGCTCACCACCTAAAGTTACATTGCTTATTTATTTAGTATGTATTGCCTGTCACTCTCACTAAGACACAAGATCTCTGAGATCAGGGCCTCCCTGTTTTATTCACTGCTGCAACCCTCGTGCATGAGGCAACTCTTGGTACACACTAAGTGCTTTAGAAAACATTTGTTAAATGAATGAGTTAAGGAAGCCATGAGTTGGAGAGGCTCTGAGATAGGAATAAGGTCACTTAATTGGCCCAAGACCTCCAGTCCATGTCTTCTGTCCCTGGTGTGTGTTTTCTTCTTACTTCTAGTTCTTGCCTCTGTAAGATCCTTGGTTGTTAAGGAAACTGTGTTGCTGCTTATTACTCTCAGAAGAGCAAGTTTCTTATGTGCTAATGGGTTGAACAATCTAGAGTTACAGACTAAGGACTTTGCATCTGAACCAGAGGTTCAGAAGGAAAGAGGTGGTGAGAGGAAGGAGAAGGAAATGACTGGCTAGGCTTGATGAATGTCTGTCTCTAGCAGGTAACTAAGGTGTCAGTCTGCCTTTCTCTTCATTTGTCATTCAGCCTCTTCCAATATGCTATTTAATTCTTGTATCTTACTCACATTTTCCTTTGGTCAGAAGGTTATCCATTATTTTCTACAATTTCTTGTCCACCTTTGGCTGGGCACAGTGGCCTACGCCTGTAATCCTAGCATTTCAGAGGCTGAGGCAGGAGGATCACTTGAGCTCAAGAGCTAAAGACCAGTCTGGGAAACATAGCAAGACCCTATCTCTATTAAAAATTTAAAAGTGATTAGCTGGGCATGGTGGCGTGTACCTGTAGTCCCAGCTACTCAGGAGGCTGAGGTGGGAGGATTGTTTGAAGCCAGGAGTTCAGGTTGCAGTGATCTACAATCATGCCATTGCACTCCAGCCTGGGCAGCAGAGCCAGACCCTGTCTCTAAAAAGAAAACAATAACACTCTTTAGTTAAAACAATGTTTCCCCAAAATGTGGTACAATGATCACCAATCGGTAGTAAAGGTACTATCAATGGCTGACAACTTCTTATTATAATGTTTATTTTTACAGTTTTTTTCTTTTTTTTTGAGACGGAGTCTCACTCTGTCGCCCAGGGTAGAGTGTAGTGGCACGATCTCAGCTCACTGCAACCTCCGCCTCCCAGGTTCAAGTGATTCTCCTGCCTCAGCCTCCCAAGTAGCTGGGGTTACAGGCATGTGCCACCAC
>NW_012108585.1:655893-657258 GCF_000951045.1 Mandrillus leucophaeus | reverse complement strand
TTTTTGTATTTTTAGTAGAGACAGGGTTTCGCCATGTTGGCCAGGCTGGTCTTGAACTCCTGACCTCAAGTGATCCACCCGCCTCAGTCTCCCAAAGTGCTGGGATTACAGACGTGAGCCACCGTGCTTGACCTCTTCATTTATTTAGTTCTTTGATTTCTTTCGTCAGAGTTTTGTAGTTTTCCTCATAATAGACATTGTACATATTTTGTTAGATTTATACATAAGCATTTCACTTTTTTAGGTACTAATGTAAATGGTAGTGTTTTAAGTTTCAGATTCTACTTGTTCAGTGCTGTTTCATAGGAAAGTGATCACATTTTATGTATTAACCTTGTATCCTGTAACCTTGCTATAATTGCTTATTAGTTCCAGCAGATTTTTGGTCAGTTCATTTGGACTTTCTACGTAGACAATCATGTCATCTGCAGAGACAGTTTTATTTCTTCACTCCCAATCTGTAGTCCCTTCATTTCCTTTTTTTGAAGGAACTACATTGCATTTACTAGGACTTCCTAGCAAAGACGAGGAAATCGCTAAGATTTGTTCATACCAAATGCAAATTCAATGTACGAAGCAGTGGTGACAGGAGACATCCTTGCCGGTTTCTAATCTTAGTGGGAGTGCTTCTACTTTTTTATCATTAAGTCTGATGTTAGTTATAGGCTTTTTATAGACATTCTTTATCAAATTGAGGAAATTCTCTATTCCTAGTGTACTGAGAGTTTTTATCATGAATGGGTGTTGAATTTTGGCAAATACTTTTTCTGCATCTATTAATATGATCATGTGATTTTTATTTTATAGTCAGTTGATGTGATTAATTACATTAATTGATTTTCTTTTGTTTTTCTTTTCTTTTTTTTTTTCTTTTTGAGACGGAGTTTGGCTCTTGTTGCCCAGGCTGGAATGCAATAGTGGATCTCAGTTCACCTCAACCTCCACCTCCCAGGTTCAAGGGATTCTCCTGCCTCAGCGTCCCGAGTAGCTGAGATTACAGGCGTGCACCACCACGCCCGGCTAATTTTGTGTTTTTAGTAGAGACAGGTTTCTCCATGTTGGTCAGGCTGGTCTTGAACTCACGACCTCAGGTGATCTACCTGCCTCGGCCTCCCAAAGTGCTGGGGTTAAAGGTGTGAGCCAGCGCACCAGGCATTAATTGATTTTCAAATGTTGAACCAGTCCTGCATACCTGGAATAAACCCCAGTTGGTGTGGTGTATAATTCTTTTTTTTTTGAGATGGAGTTTCACTCTTGTTGCCCAGGCTGGAGTGCAATGGCAGGATCTTGGCTCACTGCAACCTCCACCTCCTGGGTTCAAGCAATTCTCCTGCCTCAGCCTCCAGAGTAGCTGGGATTACAAGC
>NW_012108585.1:651338-654013 GCF_000951045.1 Mandrillus leucophaeus | reverse complement strand
CCCAGGGTAGAGTGTAGTGGCACGATCTCAGCTCACTGCAACCTCCGCCTCCCAGGTTCAAGTGATTCTCCTGCCTCAGCCTCCCAAGTAGCTGGGGTTACAGGCATGTGCCACCACACTCGGCTAATTTTTGTACTTTTAGTAGAGACAGAGTTTCACCATGTTGGCTGGACTAGTCTCGCACTCCTGACCTCAAATGATCCAAAAGCCTTCCTTCCCAAAGTGCTGGGATTACAGGTGTGAGCCACCATGGCTGGCCATCTTTATAGCTTTAGTTTTCATTAAAAAGAGCATAACAGGGCCGGGCTAGGTGGCTCATGCCTGTAACCCCAGCACTTTGGGAGTCCAAGGCGGGCAGATCAGGAGGTCAGGGGTTCGAGACCAGCCTAAAATAACATTAACTTGAGCCTCCATAATCAATGTTGCAGATGTGTCTCCAGGTCAGGACCTGTGAGACTGGGATGGGTAGCAGCAGCACAGCTGGCTGTGAAGAGTGGCGCACAGCACTCAGAGCAGGTGGCCTCCACCAGCTGGATGCCTGGAGCTGCTCCTTTTCTTCTACAACCTGTGGCTGTGGCCTCCAAGCCTCTGCCCTTCTCCCTGCCTTCACTGGTAGCCCGGCCAGGGAGCTAAGCCTGCTCATCTCCCAGAGTCTGGATGTATGAAAGGTTGAGGGTGATCCCTTTCTTCCCCTCCGCGCCAGCGTTGCAACCCTACCCCCAAGTACAGAGTTTAAGCTCCTAGCCTGGCTCTTTCTCAAAATGGAACTCCTCTTTGGGCTTCCAGGGTCCCCAGACAGATTCAGTTCTTGGCTCCTTTTTTTCTTCCTGTGCTGCATGTTGATGGAAATGTGAAGATGATCTGCTAAAAGAGGAACTAAGACTTGTCCATACCGAATGCAAATTCAGTATAGCTCCGGTTAAGTATAGCAAGATACAGATAGAATGAGATGGGAGTGGAGGTAAAAATACTTATGAATAGAAGAAGGTCTATAGACAAAGTACTCTGGGAGTATTTTTGTTTGTTTGTTTTGCTTTTAAAGACATATATATATATAAGCAGTTATATATGATATTTATATAATAGCAGTTATATATATAAAGAATAGCAGTTATATATATAATAGCAGTTTTAGGTTCACGGCAAAATCGAGAAGGAAGGCACAGAGATCTCCCATGTAGCCCGTCACCCTACATGCATAGACTCCCCATTATCAACTTCCTCCACCAAAATGGTACATTTTGTTTTACAACTGATGAGCCTTACATTGACACATCATTATGACCCAAAGTCTACAGTTTACATGAGGGTTCACTCTTGGCGTTAAACATTCTATGCGTAATAACATGTTTCCACCACTATCGTATAGTATACTAGAGACGTTTCACTGCCCTAAAAATCCTCTGCATTCTGCGTGTTCATTGCTCCTTCCCCTCTCAACCCCTAGCAATGACTGACTTTCTGTTTTGCCTTTTCCAGAGTGTCATGTAGTTGGAATCATACAATATGTAGCCTTTTCAGATTGGCTTCTCTCACTCAGTAATGGCATTTAAGTTTCCTCCACGTCTTTTCATGGCTTGATAGCTCATTTCTTTTTAGCCCTGAATAATATTCCAGTGTCTGGATGTATGACTGTTTGTTTATTTATTCGCCTACTGAAGGACATCTTGGTTGCTTCCAAGTTTTGGCATTATGTGTCATTCTGTATAAAGCCACTCTGGCCGGGCACAGTGGCTCATACCTGTAATCCCAGCACTTTGGGAGGCCGAGGCAGGCGGATCACTTGAGGTCAGGAGTTCGAGACCAGTCTGGCTATCACTAACATGGTGAAACCCCACCTCTACTGAAAATACAAAAAGTGGTGGCAGGTGCCTGTAATCCCAGCGACTTGGGAGGCTGAGGCAGGAGAATCGCTTGAACCCAGGAGGCGGAGGTTGCAGTCAGCTGAGATCACGACACTGCACTCCAGCCTGGGCAACAGAGTGAGACTCTGCCTAAAAAAAAAAAAAAGCTGTGTAGGTTTTTGTGTAAACATAAATTTTGAATTCATTTGGGAAGACACAAATTGCAATTCCTGGATCATATGGTAAGAGTATGTTGAGTTTTGGAAGAAACTGCCAAACTGTCTTCCAAAATGGCGATGCTGTTTTGCATTCCCACCAGCAATGAATGGGTGCTCCACATTCTCCTCGGCATTTGCTATTGTCAGTGTTCTGGATGTTGGCCATTCCAGCAGCTGTGCAGTGATATCCCATTTTTGTTTTAATTTGCATTTCCCTGGTGACATAAGATGTGGAGAATCTTCTCATATGCTTATCTGCTACCTTTGCATCTTCTTTAGTGAGGTGTGTGTTCAGGTGTTTTGCCCATATGTAGTGGGTTTTGTTTTTTGTTTTGTTTTTTATATTTTTATTTTTTGAGATAGAGTCTCATTCCGTCACCCAGGCTGGAGTGCAGTGGCCTGATCTCAGCTCACTGCAAGCTCTACCTCCCAGGTTCAAGTGATTCTCCTGCCTCAGCCTCTCGAGTAGCTGGGACTACTGGCGCCCGCCACCACACCCGGTTACTTTTTTGTATTTTTTAGTAGAGATGAGGTTTCACCATGTTGGCCAGGATGGTCTCGATTTCTTGACCTTGTGATCCACCCGCCTCGGCTTCCCAAAGTGCGGGGATTA
>NW_012108585.1:638961-649633 GCF_000951045.1 Mandrillus leucophaeus | reverse complement strand
GGCTAATTTTTATATTTTTAGTAGAGACAGGGTTTCTCCATGTTGGTCAGGCTGGTCTCCAACTCCCGACCTCAGGTGATCTGCCCACCTTGGCCTCCCAAAGTGTGGGATTACAGGCGTGAGCCACTATGCCCAGCCGCATCCATTTCCTTCTAATCTTTTTTTTTTTTTTTTTTGATACAAGGTCTTACTTTGTCACCCATCACCCAGGCTGGAGTGCAGTGGCACCATCTTGGCTCACTGCAGCCTGAAATGCTTTGGCATAAGCAATCCTCCCACTTCAGCCCCCCAAGTAGCTAGGACTATGGGCACACACCACCACACCCAGCTATTTTCTTATTCTTTGTAGAGACAGGGTCTCACTATGTTTCCCAGGCTAGTCTCACTCCTGGCCTCAAGTGATTCTCCCATCTCAGCCTCCCAAAGTGCTGGGGTTACAGGGGTGAGACACCACACCCAGCTGATCTATATGTGTCTAATGTGAGTTTCTTGTAGACAACATATCATTGGGTCATCTTTTTGTGTCCATCCTGACAATTTCTGCCTTTCAACTATGTATTTAGACCATTGACATTCAAAGTGATTACTGATATAGTTGGATCTACCACATTTGTTACTGTTTCTCTATTTGTTGCCCTCATTCTTTGTTCCTATTTTTGTCCTTCCACTTTTTTCTGCCTTTGGTGGTTTTAACTGAGCTTTTTATATTATCCTGTTTTATCTCCATTCACAGTGTATCAGTGGTACTTTTTTTTAACTTTTTTTAGTTATCACCCTAGAGTTTGCAGTTTACAAGTACAACAAATCCAAGTGCACTTTCAAATAACACTATACCACTTCATGGGTCATGTGAGTACCTTATAATAACAAAACAACCCTAATTCCTCCATCCTGTTCCATGTGCCATTGCTGGCATTCATTCTACCCATATGTAAGCATATATATATGTGTATATATCATAAAACATACACATAAATGTACATAATCAAATATATTGTTGGTATGTTGATTTGTTCATTTTGAACAAATTGTTAGATCAGTTAAGAAACAAAATATTACTTTGTATATCACAAATATATGAAATTTTTCTTTTCTTTTTCCTTTTTTTTTTTTGAGACAGAGTTTTGCTCTTGTTGCCCAGGCTGTAGTGCAATGGCTTGATCTCAGCTCACTGCAACCTTCGCCTCCCGGGTTCAAGCGATTCTCCTGCTTCAGTCTCCCAAGTAGCTGAGATTACAGGCTCCTGCCACCACGCCCAGCTAATTTTTGTATTTTTAGTAGAGGTGGGGTTTCACTATATTGGCCAGGCTGGTCTCGAACTCCTGACCTCAAGTCATTCGCCACCTCAGCCTCCCAAAGTGCTGGGATTACAGGCGTGAGCCACCGCGCCTGGCTGAATCTTTTCATTTGTTAATTTTAAAAAAGAATAGGAAAAAAAGTTTTTCTTTTACCTTCATTTATTCTTTCTTTGATACTTCCCTTTTCTTTACGTAGATATGAGTTTCTGGCCTATTTCATTTTCCTCCTTTCTGGAAGTCCTGGCCTCAAGTGATCTGCCCGCCTCAGCCTCCCAGAGAGCTGGGATTACAGACATGAGGCACCACGCCCAGCTTCATTTTCCTTCTTTCTAAAGAACCTCTTTCAATATTTCTTGTAAGACAGAGCTACTAGCAACAAATTCTCTTAGTTTTGTTTGTCTAAGAAAGTATTTCTCCTTCCCTTTAGAGGGATAATTTTGCAAGATAGAGAATTCCAGGTTGGTGGATTTTTTTCCTTCAATGTTTTGAATATTTCACTCTACTTTCTTCTTCGCATGTGTCTGAGGAGAAATCAGATGTAATTCTTATCTTTGTTATTCAATAGGTAAGATTTTTTTTTCTTGTGGATTCTTTCAGTATTTTTTCTTTGTCTTTGATTTTTTTGTAGCTCTTTTCATTTTTTCACCCTACTTCATTTTTTCTGAGTTTCCTGTATCTATAATTTGGCATTAATTTGAGAGAAATGCTCAGTCATTATTGTTTCAAATATTTTTTCTGTTCCTTTCTGCCTCCTCCTTCGGTTATTTCTATTACATATATGATACGTGTTGTAGTTGTCCCACAGTTCTTGAATATTCTGTTCTATTTTTCTCAGTCTTTGTCTCTTTGCTTTTCCATTTAGGCGCTTTCTATGAGGTATGCTTAAGCTCAGAGATTCTTTCCTTAGCCATGTCCCGTCTACTAATGAGCCCATCAATGATATTCTTCATTTCTGTCAGTGTTTTGGCCTCTGGCATTTCTTTTTGGTTCTCCCTTAGGGTGTCCATCTCTCCACTTATATTGCCCATCTCTTCTTGCATGCCATCTGCTTTATTCATTAGTACCCTTAGCATATTCACCATACTTGTTTTAAATCCTCGGTCTGATAAAGTCCAATATCCCTGCCATGTCTAGTTCTAATGCTCGCTCTTCTCTTCCAATTGCGTTTTTTTGCCTTTCAGTATGCCTTGTAATTTTTTCTTGATAGTCAGGTATGTACAAGGCAAAAGGAACTGCTATAAATAGGCCTTAGTATGTGGTGGTAAAATGTGAGGGGCGGGGACGTGTTCCCCCGCTCTGTGATTGGGTGTCAGTCTTTTAGTGAGCCTATGCCTCTGGACTGAACATCACAACTGCTTCTAAGTACGCCCCGCTTAGGTGGGTCAGGATAGCTACGGTGTGCTGCAATTGGATCTTCTCCTTCCCCCAGGTCCCCTGGGCTCTAATAAAACCCCAGCAAGTCTGGCTCTGGTTAAATAGTTCTCCTGAGGTCAGGCCTTGTTAAGAAGAACCGACCGAATGCTCTGGCCTATTTTGAAATGTTTCCTTCTCCCTCCCCCCTGCCAGACGCATGAGGAGATTTTTCTCTGACATTTACTATAGAACTTGGGCAGCTCCTAGAGGTAAAACTCACAAAAGCATTTCCTCCAACGCCCACCCCCATGACTGGGTCACCCTGGAGTTTTTAACTCTCAGACTTGTCCATTCTGAGCCTCCAAGCAATTTGTCAAGTACAGTTCAGGGTTTCCTAGCTGGCACTGATTCCCGAGGAGAACTGCCCTTGTGAGTCTGCCCCATCAGCCACGACTCCCCGTATTCACCCGTCTGTCCCACAGATCTTAGGGGTAGTGGTTTGCCCTATGTTCTTATCTCTCTCTTGGATCCAAGAAGAGTTGTTGATTTTTCAGTTTCTTCAGCTTTTTACTTGTTAGGATGGCGTGGCTAAGTCCAAGTGCCTTACATGCAGAACCAGAAATCTCCAGAAATTATTTTCAAATGGAAGTTCCAGAAAACAATTTGATAGTATAATGTGTGTCAAGATATCCATATATGTATGTACATATATATATATATATATATAAATGGTATTTTTGTTTTTGAGACTGAGTCTCACTCTGTTGCCCAGGCTGGAATGCAGTGGTGTGAATCTCTTGGCTAAGCGCGGTGGCTCATGCCTGTAATCCCAGCTCTTTGTGAGGCCAAGGTGGGCGAATCACGAGGTCAGGAGTTTGAGGCCAGCCTGGGGAACACAGTGAAACCCTGTCTCTACTAAAAATATAAACATTAGCTGGGTGTGGTGGTGTGTGCTTGTAACCCCAGTTACTCAGGAGGCTGAGGCATGAGAATCACTTAAACCTGGGAGGCAGAGGTTGCAGTGAGCTGAGATCATGCCACTGCCCTACTAATCTCACTTCTAGAATCAGCCTAAGAAAATGATCAAAGTTGTGTTTAGATATGCAAAGATGTTCACCGAAATATTATTCACAACAAAAAATGGAGAGTCCAATAATGAGGAAATGGTTAAAGTTTGATAAGTCTATAAATAAATATGGAATAATTTTTTACGTTTTGGAAGAATACTTAAGGGAATATCAAAATGCTAATCATACATTAGGTTAAAGAAATAAGATACACAAGCACATAAACATTTCATCTCAATTTCCTTTAAAAATCGTATACAATAAATATGTGTAGGAAAACTATTGGAAAAAATAAACCAAAAAGTTAATAGTAGTTATTTCTGGATTATGGGTTTATGAATGATTTATTTTCATCTATTACTTTTCTTTTCACTTTTTATTTCCTTTGCACATTTTCTACTAACCCATATATTATATTTAGAATAGAAAAAAACTTGTAGTTTAAAAAAGAAAATTAGAGAAGCAGGTGTGCCTATATGCAAATGAGTAGATTTCATGGGCTACTATATATATACACATACACACACACACATATTTATTGACTGTTTCTGATTACCATAAAAACTCAACAGTTTATACTTAACTACTGTGTATAAGTAGGCATCTCCTTTTTTTTTTTTTTTTTTTTTTTGAGACGGAGTCTCACTCTGTTGCCCAGGCTGGAGTGCAGTGGCACCATCTCAGCTCACTGCAAGCTCCGCCTCCTGGGTTTACGCCATTCTCCTGCCTCAGCCTCCCGAGTAGCTGGGACTACAGGCACCCGCCACCTCGCCTGGCTAGTTTTTTTTTCGTATTTTTTAGTAGAGACAGTGTTTCACCGTGTTAACCAGGATGGTCTCGATCTCCTGACCTTGTGATCCGTCCATCTCAGCCTCCCAAAGTGCTGGGATTACAGGCTTGAGCCACCGCGCCCGGCTGGGATCTCCTTTTAAGTGGCTGTTCCACTTTTTAATAGTTTTACATAGGACAACTCTTGTTTTTTGTATCCAAATATGCTCCAAGACTAGAAATGTGATATCCCAGGTGGGCGCGGTGGTGCACGCCTGTAATCCCAACACTTTGGGACGCTGAGGCAGGCGGATCGTGAGGTCAGGAGTTTGAGACCAGACTGGCCAACATGGCGAAACCCCGTCTCTACTAAAAATACAAAAATTAGCTGAGCATGATGGCGCATGCCTATAATCTCAGCTACTCGGGAGGCTGAGGCAGGAGAATCGCTTGAACCCAGGAGGCGAAGGTTGCAGTGAGCCGAGATCGCACCACTGCAGTCCAGCCTGGGCGACAGAGACTCTGTCTCAAAGAAAAAAAGAAAAGAAAAAGATAAAATCACTCCAGATAGATAGAAAGATAGATAGATAGACAGATAGATAGATAGATAGATGGATGGATGGATTTGGGATGACTTCTTTGAAAAGATAGTCATTGAATGAGCTCCGAAGGATGGATAGGACTTTGACTAGTGCAAGAGCATTGCACTATTGACTAGTGCAGAGAACAGTGTGAGCCAAAAGCTGGAGGCAGGAAAACACAGGGCATATCTGGGGAAGGATGAGTAGATAGATTTGTTTAGACTATAAGGTGAATGGAGGAGAAAAGTGAGAAATAGGATTATAAAGGTAAGTTGGAATCAGATTGTGATGAACCATGAAGGCCAAATTTGGTTTATTAGACTAATCGACCTTCCAGGTCCTGTGTAGAAGTCCAACTCTGACGGGGGCATGGGGTGGCTAGATTTGCAGGTGAAAGCCAAATTTTTTATTCCTTGCCCAGACCTTTCCTGGACCTCCATCTGAGAGCCCAGGTGCCTCTGCAGAGCAAAGAACACTCATGAACACAGCCATTCATTCGGTCAGTTCATCCCCGATGAACAGGTCTAGCTCGCGTTTTAAAGAGGAAAAAAATGAAGGTCCAGAGATGTGTGATGTTTAACTGGGCCTTGGAATCTTCATGGCATTGGGCAGGGTATCTAATGAACAACAGGCAGACTACTCAATAAATATGTATTTGTTAGGCTGGGCGTGGTGGCTCACGCCTGTATTCCCAGCACTTTGGGAGGCCGAGGCAGGCGGATCATCTGAAGTCAGGAGTTCGTGACCAGCCTGGCCAACATGGTGAAACCCTGTCTCTACTAAAAATACAAAAAAAAAAGAAAAAAAAAAATTAGCTGGGCATGGTGGCGGACGCCTATAGTCCCAGCTACTTGGGAGGCTGAGGCTGGAGAATCGCTTGAACTCAGGAGAAGAAGGTTGCAGTGAGCGAGGCTCACACCATTGCACTCCAGCCTGGGTGACGAGTGAAATTCCATCTAAAAAAAGATGCATTTGTTGACTAATTGATGTATCCAATTTGCCATGCACAGTGAAAGGGTCTTTCAAACACATGACGCAAACGAATCCTCCCAGCTACCCAGTGGCCATTACTACACCTTTAATGGATGCAGAACTGAAGCTAAGGAAGGTCAAAACAAGACCACAGAGCCTAGAAGCAGCAGGGCAGGACTGAAACCTAGGTTTTCTTTTTGCTCTACTCAGACTCAGTGGTTTTCAAATGTGGTCCCTGGAACAGCAGCACCCCGTCACTCGTTAGAAATGCAGATCCTTAGACCCACCCAATCAGACACCCTGGAGATGAGGGTTTCTGCAATCTGTATTTCCACAAGCCCCCGGTGATCCCGATGCATACTAAGGTCTTAGAATCCCCACTTCAATCCATAAGTGACTGACATATGGGGGATATGGAGACTTCAAGACTGGCTCCTTTCTCCCAGGTAGTCCTGTAGCACTTGCACTAGACCTGGAGTAAGCAGCGCACCCAGAGTCACACAGAGATGTCAGCAGACCAACGGGCCCAGGTTGGAGCAGGTGCCAGGGAGGAGGAGCTGCCAGTCACTGTCTAAGAAGACAAAGGTTCTAGGCCTCTCAAGTCCAAACTTCTTGTTTCAGTGTGGGGTACCACCACAGTCACCGCTACTGTGTGCATGCCACATACTTGTGGGATTTACAGCCACTGATGAGAGGTGCTTTGGGATTCCTCCAGCCTAGGAAAGAGACGTGTTTGACAGGCCCGCCCCCACTAGAAAGATTGAGCATAATGAAGGGCTCGGGTGAAGATGAACGTCTGTCTCCTGTCACCCAGCCTTGCCTCTCAGGAGAGGGGAGAGAGCTACTGAAGGCAAGAGCGGGCTTTCCCACGGGGCATCTGGGCACAGACACCTGAGGGATGGGGAAATATGCCTTTTACAGGGGTGGAAGAAAAGGAACAGAGGGGCCTGGCACCCCTGAACAGTTTGTGGGCCTTGGGAACAGGGGTAGGCAGGGCAGGGGGCAATGTGGAAGTCAGGTGGGACAGAGTGCCAGCCCAAAGTCTGGAGCATCACCTCCACGCCTCTGTGAGAGCGCTCCCAGTATCCTGGAACGGCGAGCCTCTGAGCTAGAAGTTGACCAGGCTCCACGCCAGGAGAATGGAAAACCCCTGCACCGCTCCAGAGGTGAACTCCCTGTTTCCACAACCCTCGTCCAGGGAAGCTGGTTTGTTTACCCTCAGGTTTGAGGGGTCAGGCTTCGGTCGTTTGGTTTTGTGTGCTTGTCTTGTGCCTTGGGCATGGAGTCCAGAAACCAATTGTCTGCCCGGATACACATTTTCAGTCCTAATCTGTACACAGCCTCACTCACACAACCAGGACCTTTCCTCTTCAGCTGTAGTTTCCTAGAAATGTGACCGCCCAGTGTTATGATTCAAACAGGGCTCAGTCCCAAGGGATAGTGGGACAGGGTGGGGTTGGTAGTGTTGGATCTCTAATGCCGCACCCTTCCTCTGTTGCTGTCTCTCTCTCTCTGGTTTTCACAGTGATCTATGTAATTTAATGCTCACCCACACTCCTTGTTGTGAACTGCCTTCACTAGGGTTGGGAAGGGGAGCAGGAATCTTGCAGAACCCATGACCTAACCTGGTTGCTTCAAAGGCGTCTCTGTAAACGGGATCCTGGGCTGCTGCAGCCACTCACGGGCAGTGCCTTCCTGCCCCCAAGAGCTTCCAAGCTGCAGAGCTCTGTGCTTTTAGGCCCTCAAGGGGCAGTCCACAAGGTGGAAGCTCCTGTAAAAGCTGAGATTTCGCTTCACCATATAGGAGAAAAAAATATCCTGGGGGCTATGGAGTAGCCTGAAGAGGAGGCAGGTGGGATGGAGGGGAGCACAGGGTCGACAAGGCTTATCCTCAAGTTGCCACTAGTATCCTCAAGATCCAAGAAATCAGTATTGCCTGTGCTGTTTCCAGAATGCTAGTCACAGTAATAGTGGCCGGCAGGGGGCTGTCCCTGTGAGATTGTGTGAGAGAATTAGGAAAACAGAGAAACCCTGTTATTTTGTTTTCCATTCTCCATGTGACCTGCAGTATTTTTCCTCCTCCCATAAGAAGTCAGCTTCCTCCCTCACCATCCCGATGTGACCTACTTATCTGCTCCCTTGAAAGGGAGGTACCCTGGAAGCCATCCCAGTCTGGGGCGGTTCTGTCTGAGTCTCAGAGACAAGCTCTTTAATAAGGAAAATCCAGAAGCAATAAAACTGGGGGGCAAGGTATTAGGGAGGCTGGAAAACGTGGGAGAAGAAGGGAAATGGAGGCCAGTGGCACCACAGCATTGTATTCGGTGGTGTGCCATCAGCCCTCATGGCTGACTCATGCCATGACTAAGGGAAATTGGTCATGGAGCCATCAAAGAGGGCAGATGTCAACTGCTGGAGAGAGTGCATGGACAGAAGTACAAGGAAAATAAAGTCCAGCTCTCCCCGGCTGACCACTTTGTGCCCCTACTTCAGTGCTGTGATCTAATCTCTGAACCCTTTTCCTTATCTGCAAAATGAGGATAATAATTTTTATCTCAGAAGATTGATGAAAATACTAAATAATTTACCCTCTGTTCCTTCCTAGAGAAAACTTAAGCATATATCAGAATAAAGGCACATAAATGATAACGGCTACCATTTATTTCTAAGTACCTACTCCGTAAGAAGTCCTATATACATAGTTTTCTCACTTAATTCTGTGAGGAAACCATTATGCTTATGTTACCAGTAAGGAATCCGAGGACCAGAGAAGTTAAATCACTGTGCAAAGTCACACAGCTAGCAAGCAGCAGAACTGAGGCCCGTAACCACGTCTGTCTGGCTCAAGGCATGTACTGATTGACTGTAACATCATTTGCCTTCAAGGATTTGCCAAAAGCCCTTGTCCCCAGACCTTAAGTAAATTTAGAATGCTGAGTCAGATTGGGGCCGAAGGAATCAAAGAATAATTGGGTTATATAATGCTATGATTTTATGCTAATCTTGGCACTAAAGAGACATTGTCTCGCAATCTGGAAGACTGTAACTGCCTATCTGGTCTCTAGCCACTGGGCCTCCAGTCTGGCCTCCCTCCAATCCATTCTCCTCACTGTAGCCACAGAGAACATTCTCCTGCTTCTATCAGTGGTTCCCAGCTGCCCTCAGGATTATATCCAAACCCACTGGGGCCAGGGCTTGGCCTGTTCTTAGTAGGCCCTATCCCATTTTTAAAATCAAATGCATTAAAATATACTCATATCACTTACTAAATATGAATTCTATCATGTAAAATCTTTGAAACAATTCATTTGAATTTTGGAATTATTAATTTAAATGTTCATTTTTCCTATGTGGATGTCAATAAATTTTTTTCAGGTCTCAAATACTTGGGACCTCCAGGAAGCCCATAGCCCCAAGTACTGTGCATATAATATCTAATGGTGAGACAGCCCTGTGTGTAGGCCCCGTCGCCCTGCCCTGTATGTCAGGCTTTCTGTAAATCCTTTTTCCTCTGCCTAGAACTTTGCTTCTGCTTCTTCTAAAACTGTACACTGCCCACACTATTCTCCCCCCTTCCTTGCCCTGCAGTCTATTTATTTTAAGTTCATATGTACTTAACCTGTTTCCTCATCGGTAAAGTGGGAATAGCAGTGTTATTTCACAGGATTATTCAGAAGACAGAATACGTTAATACACCAAAGCCGTTCTACACAAAGTATCCTGGGAGCTTGTTGGAAATGCAGACTCTCAGGCCCCACCCCAGAGGCACTGAATCAGAACCTGCATTTCACCAAGATCCCCTGCGATTCGGACCCATTTATGTTCGAGGCGCACTGCACTCCCACACCGAGAACCATGTCTGTTATCGAAGAAGCACTCGATAAATCATGGCCAGTATGAAGGTGATGAAAGGTCAGGTTTTTACAGTTGTTTCTGGTTTTCCTTCTTGCCTTACGTTAACCTGCAGACTCTAGTTCAGTGGTTCTCAAACGGTGTTCCTGGGAACCTATGGCACCCCGGGAGCCGGCCCATGGCACTTCAGCTACTGCTGCGGCGGCAATGAAGACCATGGTGCCCGCGCTCAGGTCCCTTCGCTCCATCTGCAGAGGGAGACGGACAAGGAAAAGGGCAATTGCAATATCGCTCTTTTTGTATTATGGGGGCTATCAAAAAGGGAAGGAGAGGTGCTGGAGCATCTTGTGGGGTCCAGGAAAGCGTTATCTAAGACCCGAGCGTTGAGTTGGTAACTCAAGATTCCCCCCGAAAGTGGCAAAACAGTTTCTACTGGAAGAGCAGACCGACTGCTCCCGTGATGCGAGCGGGGAGCAAGTTCCAGAAAAGATGCGACCTCTTGGCCGGTGGCAGATGCGCTCAGGCGCGGCTCCAGCTACCGCCGCTGAGAAAACGTGGTGGCTTTGGCTTCGCGGCAAAGCAGCCGCCCGGTGGCTTCATCTCTCCGCGCCTCGGTTTCCTCGTCTCCAGCCCTAAAATGGCGACACGCCCCACAGGTCTCGGGAGGGTGACGTGAGGGGACAGAGTCGTGTTCCCGAATCCAATCGGGTGTTTCTTCCCTTCTCCCCTCCCTAGTTCGCGAGCCGCGTGGCCGCGAGCGGATGTAGGCCCGAGGGCTGGCGCG
>NW_012108585.1:636530-637611 GCF_000951045.1 Mandrillus leucophaeus | reverse complement strand
GCCACTGCGCCCGGCCCGGCCTTGTAATCTTAAAACATCTAGCAGTGTCGGTATACATCTGTTTGACCAATAGACCAGGCAACAATGTCTGAACTATATTTAAGTCTTCAAACTTTCTAATTTAATTTTAACAACAATTTAAAAACTAATTTTATTTCCACCGCGCCCGGCCCTGGCTCACTCCTGTAATCCCAGCATTTTGGGAGGCGGAGGCGGGCGGACCTGAGGTCAGGAGTTCAAGACCAGCCTGGCCAGCATGACGAAACCCCGTCTCTACTAAAAATACAAAACTTAGCCGGGTGTGGTGGCGGCGCCTGTAATCCCCGCTACTGGGGAGGCTGAGGTAGAAGAATCGCTTGAACCCGGGAGGCGGAGGTTGCAGTGGGCCGAGATCGCGCCATTGCACTCCAGCCTGGGCAGCAAGAGCGAAACTGTCTCAAAAAACAAACAAACAAACAAAAAACTAGCGCTTCTGGGCCCTTTGTATTAAGGAAGCATTTTGCATAGACTCTTTTTTCTCTCTGATTTTTTAGGGCCACAGTGTAAGTATTATTAACCCTGACTTAAGATGAGAAAACTTGAAGTTCAGGAAAGTTAATGTGCTCAAGGTCACAGCTAGTCAATGGCTCAACTGGGATTCACATCTTAGGCTGTCAAACTGAAACTATGTGCCCTTTTCCGCCGTCCACACCCCAAGGGGAGGTCATGCCAGGACCATGTAGAACGACGGTGTTCTGCTAGATTCTATGCTAAAGCAGCACTGTCCTCAAAGACAGATATTTTCTGAGCCAGTCTAGGAAATAACCTAGCTCCAGGGCAGTGTTAGAAGAGACTGCCCTTACAGCCTGTTTTTTGTTTTGTTTTGTTTTTTCTGAGACGGAGTCTCGCTCTATCGCCCAGGCTGGAGTGCAGTGGCATGATCTTGGCTCACTGCAACCTCCACCTCCCAGGTTCAAGCAATTCTCCTGCCTGAGTAGCTGGGACTATAGGCGCCCGCCACGACACCAGTCTAATTTTTTGTGTTTTTAGTAGAGACGGGGTTTCACCGTGTTAGCCAGGATGGTCTCGATCTCCTGACCTC
>NW_012108585.1:621868-631740 GCF_000951045.1 Mandrillus leucophaeus | reverse complement strand
AATAGAAGTCAAGTACCAGGGATGAATTAATGACTGTAGCTGGGACTAAAGGCCCTGCTGCCATTGAAAGGGAGGTCTGAGTGAATTGTATTGGAAGAACTACACTTTAACTTTGCTCAGGCAAGGAGCCCTGAGGCCTACCTTTTTTTTAAAGCTTCAGTTGCCACATTCGTAAAACAAGGACTTTGGATATGATGGTTCTGAAACTGCCTCCAAGTTTGGAAACTTCTGATTCTGAGATGCCAAGATATTTTCATTAAGTGATGCCCAATTCTTCCATCTCAGTACCTTGGTAGTCATGTGACTAACTGCTCAGCTTTCCTGCTTTTGTGAGATCATTACTGCCAGTTCCAAGTGCATTTGGCTGCCAGAGAGCAAACATTCCATGTGTGAACCAGGGATATATATTGCTGTGACAGTAGGTCTGCACATTGGAGGGATGCTGACTTAACCTGAAACAGCACTAAACACAGTGTCATCTCCAACACACTATTCGGGGGCCTAGGCCTGCGCAAAGCCTTCTAATTTGCTTTTAGATGGCATCAATCTTTGTTCCTCAAGCTTTTGAGGAGCCAAGAATCAGAATCCTAGGAATCTTATACTTTGTACCTATGTTTCTATAAAAGTTAGCAGGTCTACCCCTGCCGCTTTCAATCAAGTGGGATTTGTTACACCTGGACCATCATTAGCCAGCTTAATAGCTGAAGTTGTACTTGATATGACCTAGGGTTGGGGCTGGAACCCGTCCTCAGGAGGCGCTTGCTGGGGAGATCTATGTATATCACTTGACTAACACAGTCACAGCAAATGGTCATGTTCTCTCAGTAGCAGCCCACACATAGTTTCCAGAAGGCATCAGTAGCTCCTTATAGGTACCTCAAACCTACAAGTCCATAAACGGAGCCACAGGTCAGGGTGGGAATGGGGATTTTTTTTTCTTTTCCATTAATTCTTACACAGCGTTCTGAGCGCCATCACTGAGGCATACACAAAAAGTAGAAACAAAGAAAAGCACCTTCAGCATAGAGGTTAAGGACACAGGCTCCTGGGCTTGAATCCTGGGTCTGCCACCTCCTTGCTGTGCTGTCTGACCTAGGGCAAGTGACTTCACCTCTCTGTGCCTCAGTGTCTTATAAGACTATTGTGAGGGTTAAATGAGTTAATTCATGTAAAGCACTGTGAGTAATGACAGCCCCATGTAAGTGTGACTGTTATTGTGGCAAGTCCTATGGCAACTGACTTAGACATTTATTTAACATTAACTACAGTTCTTTTTGAAAGGGAAAATACAGGAAATTACTGAGTTCTGCCACACTGGATTGTAACAAATGTCTGTGACTAGGGGTACGTAGGAGGAAGGAAATAAACAGATGGATGGACCAGGCCCTTGTTTCTTTTACTTCCTGCTACATAAAGGGTTTTGTACTGTGCCTGATTGCTTTAATTTTGGGGGACTAAATAATATGAATTGGAAATCTCTCCATGTTAGAATATGTAGATCCACCTTATTATTTTAACTGTTGCAGAGTATTACTTACTATAGATCTACACTAGGTTATTTACATATTCCCATATAGTGATTGACACTGATCTAATGTTCATTGTGTACTGGATGTGGGAGGGAACATAGGTGCTAAAGCAGGGTTCCCAAGAGGTTTGTAATTTTGAGGGTTTGTAATTTTGAGGGGGAATTCAAGACTTACATAAAATACTTGGAAACCAGTATAAGAACCTGTGTATAAAATATTAAACTGGATTGAAAACTAAGTGTCAATACTAGTGTAATACTCAGTGGTGGGTGAAAAGGTGGGATTTAATAGGAAATAGCAACACAATGCATGCATATATTGGAGTGGAGGCCCTGGCTCCTGGAAACTCTGGCTGGAGTAGAGAGGAAATTTACCCTCTAGTTCTTCCAGCCTCCCTGAAAAATTACTCAACACAAGAAGGACAAGTCTACACTCCCTTAACAAGCTACAACACAGGAGCACACGGGTGTCTCTGCAGGAGGTGGAATGCAGCAGGCCTAGGTGCTCTCCTGCAACTGGCTCAGCATGTGGGCAGCACCTTCCTCCTAAAGCATGGGGGTGCAGGGGAGAGTTCCCACTCCCACCTTCTGTTAGAGGCCAGTGTTGTTTGCCAGTGTTGTTTTCCCTGAAGCACAAATGGTGCCGGTCCTTCAAGGTACAATGACTCTGCTGAAGGAACTGGATTGAGAACTCCCTTTTTTTGAGGTCCTTAATCCTTTGTTTGGCCCTGATTCCTTGGGAAGAACTCACAGGGTTGTGAGAACAGTTCCCCTAGGGCCGAGCTGAGGACATTCTGTGCCTAGGTATTCATAAGCCGAGGCTGTATTTCTTCTACCCCACCCGTAAGCACAAATCACTAACCTAAACCAGCAACACCTGGTTGCCACAGGGAATTGAGTTGTGTCAAAGCCCACACTTAGCATTCCTTCTGCAAGTCCCTACCCAACAGCATTTGGGGTACATTAATTGGGGTAAACCCTTTTTTTTTTTCTTTTTGAGATGGAGTCTCACTCTGTCGCCCAGGCTAGAGTGCAGTGGTACGATCTTGGTTCACTGCAACCTCTGCCTCCAGGGTTCAAGCGATTCTCCTGCCTCAGCCTCCTGAGTAGCTTGGATCACAGGCGCCTGCCACCATGCCTGGCTAATTTTTGTAGTTTTAGTAGAGACAGGGTTTCACCGTGTTGGTCAGGCTGGTCTCGAACTCCTGACCTCGTGATCTGCCTGCCTCAGCCTCCCAAAGTGCTGGGATTACAAGCGTGAGCCACTGTGCCCAGCCTTTTTTTTTTTTTTTTTTGAGATGAAGTCTCGCTCTGTTGCCCAGGCTGGAGTGCAGTGGCACAGTCTTGACTCACTGCAACCCCCGCCTCCCAGGTTCAAGCAATTCTCCTGCCTCAGCCTCCTGAGTAGCTAGGATTAGAGGAATGCACCACCACACCCGGCTAATTTTTGTATTTTTAGTAGAGGCGGGGTTTTACCATATTGGCCAGGCTGGTCTTGAACTCCTGACCTCATGATCCGCCCGCCTGGGCCTCCCAAAGTGCTGGGATTACAGGTGTGAGCCACTGCGCCTGGCCAGAATTTCCTTCCTTTCTAAGCCTGAAGAATATTCCATTGTATGACTATATCGCATTTTGCTTATCCATTCATCTGCCAGTGGACACCGGGTTGTTCTGACTTTTAGCTGTTGTGAATATGCTGCCATTAACATCGGTGTATGGGTATGGGAGTCCTTTCTTTCCATTTTTTTTGGGTACGCACCTAGGAATGAGATTGCGAAGTCATATGGTAATTCTCTAACTTTTTGAGGAACTGCCAAACTGTTTTCCACAGTGGCTACATCGTTTACATTCTCACCAGTCATGCATGAGAATTTCAATTTCTCTATATCCTTGCCAAAACTTGCTTTTTTTTTCTTTCTTCTTTCGTTTTTTTTCAAATAGTCATCCTAATAGGTAAGAAGTTGTATCTCATTTTGTTTTGATTTGCATTTGTCTAATGACGAGTGACACTGAGGCTTTTTTTCATGAAGCTTGTTGGCCATTTGTGTATCTTCTTTGGAGAAATGTCTACCCTAGTCCTTTCTCCTTTTTTGAATTGAGTTGTTTTGTTTTCTCGCTGCTAAGTTGTAGTTCTTTATTCTGGATATCAATTCCTTAACAGAAATATGATTTACAAATATTTTCTCCCATTCTGTGGGTTGTCTTTTCACTCTTTTAATTTTTATTTATCTATTTATTTATTTATTTATTTTGAGATAGAGTTTTGCTCTTGTTGCCCAGGCTGGAGTGCAACAGCATGATCTCAGCTCACCACAACCTCTGCCTCCCGGTTCAGGCTATTCTTCTGCCTCAGCCTCCCAAGTAGCTGGGATTACAGGCATGCACCACCACACCTGGCTAATTTTGTATGTTTAGTACAGACGGAGTTTCTCCATGTTGGTCAGGCTGGCCTCGAACTCCCGACTTAAGGTGATCCACCCGCCTCAGCCTCCCAAAGTGCTGGGATTACAGGTGTAAACCACTGTGCCCGGCCTATTTATTTATTTATTTTTATACAGAGTCTTGCTCTGTTGCCCAGGCTGGCGTGCAGTGGCACAGTCTCGGCTCATTGCAACCTTCGCCTCCCAGGCTCAAGCGATTCTCCTGCCTCAGTCTCCTGAGTAGCTGGGATTACAGGCACCTACCACCATGCTCGGCTAATTTTTTTGCATTTTTATTAGAGACAGGGTTTCACCATATTGGCCAGGCTGGTCTCGAACTTCTGACCTCAGGTGATCTGCCTGCCTCGGCCTCCCAAAGTGCTGGGATTACAGGTGTGAACCACTGTACCCAGCCCTTTTCACTCTTTTAATAGTGTGCACAAGTTATGTATTTTGATGAAATCTAATTTATCTGTTTTTTCTTTTGTTGCCTGTGATTTTGCCGTCACATTCTAGAAATCATTGTGAAGTCCAATGTCGTGAAGATTTTTCCCTGTGTCTTCTTTTAAGAGTTTTACGGTGTTAACTCTTAAGTTTAGGTCCCTGGTTCATTTTGAGTTAGTTTCTGTATATGGCATAAGGTACGGGTCCAGTTTCATTCTTTTGTATGTGGGACTATCCAGTTTTTCCAGCACCATTTATTGAAAAGATTATCCTTTCCCCATTGAATGGTCTTGGAACCCTTGCTGACAATCAGTTTACCATATATGCAAGGGTTTATTTCTGGGCTCTATTCTGTTCCACTGGTCTATATGTCTGTTCTATTGCGTTTAAATAAGTATACAGGGGCCAGGTGCGGTGGCTCATACCTGTAACCCCAGCACTTTGGAGGCCAAGGCAGGCAGATCACCTGAGGTCAGGAGTTCAAGACCAGCCTGGCCAACATGGTGAAACCCCATCTCCACTAAAAATACAAAACTTAGCATGTCATGGCACGTGCCTGTAATCCCAGCTACTCAGGAGGCTGAGGCAGGAGGATCACTTGAACCGGGGAGGTGGAGATTGCAGTGAGCCAAGACCATGCCACTGCACTCCAGCCTAGGCAACAAGAACGAAACTCCATCTCAAAAAAAAAAAAAAAAAAAAAGTATATGGGGACTGGGTGCAGTGATTGACACCTGTAATCCCAGCATTTTGGCGGGCCAATGGGGAAGGATTCGCCTGAGCCCAAGAATTCTAGACCGGCCTGGGCAACATGACCAGCTCCTGTCTCTATTTTTCAAAAAAGAAGCGTATGGTTTCTTCCAACCTCTTGTACTTATACCATTCCCTCAAAGAGAAGGAGAATTAGGAGGAAAAGTCTCAAACACAAAATAATTTAATGTTATGGTGTCCTGGGTTTGAATGTTCTGAAGATGCCAGTAGATGAGCATTAAAATGTCAGGGTTGGGCAAACATTTTATTCTGTCTTGAACTCATCCCCCCTTAATATCTTAGGTACAACCATTCTCTACATTTTCTCTCTGTGCTGCTAAACTTAGAGGACCCAAGTCAGGATTGGGAGGAGACTGATTTTGTATGTGTTTGGCCTTTACTGTAGAAGAAAAAGAACTGCAACTAGGCCAGGCACAGTGGCTCACGCCTGTAATCCCAGCACTTTGGGAGGCAGAGGCAGGTGGATCACAAGGTCAGAAGTTCGAGACCATTCTGGCCAACATAGTGAAACTCCATCTCTACTAAAACTACAAAAAATTAGCCGGCTGTAGTGGTGTGCGCCTGTAATCCCAGCTACCAGGGAGGCTGAGGCAGGAGAATCGTGTGAACCTGCGAGGCGGAGGTTGTAGTGAGCCGAGATTGCACCGTTGCACTCCAGCCCAGGCGACAGTGCGGAAAAAAAAAACAAAAGAACTGCAACTAATCAACATTTATTTACTGAGCACAACTTATGTGAGGCACTATAACTTACATAAGTTGTGCTCAACTCATGGTGGCTTATAGTCATATCGGGGAGGTATATATATCAAGGCGTGACTTATTACTTGGAGATAGAGAAATGCGAATTGAAGTAGTTGGCAAGATATCCTAAGGTGGGGTCTTTTGGTTTTGTTAAAGAAGAATAAATTCAGATTCAGGAATGAATGAGGAGAAAACTGGGAATGAAACAGGCAGGAATGAGTAAGCTATCTGGGACAGTGCAAAGGCCTTTCTGACCAGATCAGACGGTGTGTGGGGAGGAAAGAACAACTGGATAGGTGGGGTGGGGCCGAATTATGGAGGATTTTTAAATAACCAGGCAAAGGAATGTGTACTCGATTCAGTAGACAGTAGAAAACTCAAAAGTGGTTTTTTTTTTTTTTTACACAGTCTCACTATGTTGCCCAGGATAGAATGCAGTGAGGCAATCTTGGCTCACTGCCACCTCCACCTTCTAGGTTCAAATGATTCTCCTGCCTCAGCCTCCCAAGTAGCTGGGACTACAGGCATGTGGCACCATGCTTGGCTAATTTTTGTATTTTAGTAGAGATGGGATTTCGCCATGTTGGCCAGGCTGGTGTTGAACTCCTGGCTTCAAGTGATCTGCCCGCCTCAGTCTCCCAAAGTGCTGGGATTACAGGCGTGGGCCACTGCACCCAGCCTCAAACGTTTTTAAATGACTTTTTTTTTTTTTTTAATGGAGGAGTGGGGCACAGTTTTAGGTAGGTTGGTTCAGGAAGGGATGCAATATAGATTAGAGGGCAGGAATTGATTCAGTTCTCAGAGAACTTCCCTGGAAAAGAAAGTCATAGATCTTTGCCCCAAGCCCAATGCCAAGCTGAGGTATCTTTCACGACGTTTCTGACTGAAATCTACTGACAGAAAATACACTGGATCTAAGATCTGAGATCTTGCCCAAGCTTAACCCGGCCCACTAACCTTTTGTGCTAATGGCATGAAATGCCCACACTTGGTTCTGGTTTGGGCTGGCACCGTCCCCGGCTTGCCTCACTGTGGTGCCATGTTTCCAAAGCTTCCACACTCCAGAAAGGGCTATAACTTTAGTTTCCTCATTTTTACAAAAGGTCAGGTTTTCAAAAGCTTGGATCAGCTGGGATTTGTCTATGTTGCTGAAGATACATGAAAACGGGGACATTGCAGTTGACCTTTAGGGCCTTCTCTCCACCGCTGCCCCCATCTCCATCACCCCAGAGCTAAGCCTCCTCAGGACCTAGTACTTCTCTTCATGCAGTGGTTTCTCACACTGCTGAAAATTACCTGTGACTCATACAAGTGGTTCAAGCTGCTCAGTCCCAGACAGGAATGTTGAGTCTTGCCAGCTGACATGTTGGGGTCACAAGAAAGAGAGAGCAAGTGTCCTGTGGGCTGGAATCAGGGGAGATGCACAGACACCCTGTGAACATTCCAGAGTGCGGGGCTGAAGAATGGCCTGAGAGGTAGATTTCCCTGTGGTCAGAGGCTGGCTGCAATTTTACCCTCCCTTCCCTGCCCAGACACTCCTGACATTGGAATTTCATCAAATGGCTACCGTGTTTGGTTTTCAACCAGGACAAACAAAGAAAAGAGATTTGCTTTCCTGTCTGCTTTTGCTGAATGGAATCTCTGATTCTAATTACCAGCGTGCCTTAGACACCCTGGGGCTGGTTAGGACTTTAAAACCTAAGCACACAGGACTCTCAGCTTTACTGAATCTTTTTCCATATCCTGAGCCCGAGTTCAAACTTATCCTCCCAGTCCCCCATGTCCCTTCAATCTCTGATTAATTCTCCAGTCAACTTCCTGCTAATAGTCCACCCACAAATTGCTATTTCAGCTGAACTTTCCCAAAACTTGAGCATCCTTACCAAATATCTTGGACTTCCTCACAACCTGGTTATCTTCTCATCTGCCTGCCTTTCTGCAATAATTTTGAAGTGTTAAAAAAAAAATTTCCTCTAGTTTTCAAGGGCATGCAGGAAACTCAGCCCCTAAGCAGCACTGCAGAAATCTGGAGTTCTACTCTGTTTATACCTAAATCTAGCCTTCCAGGAGTTTCAGGTAGTGTCCTGGAAGCATTCTTAATTGAAAATGGGGTGAGGAGCAAGACAGGGGATTGTGAATTACAATCACAAACAGTACACACATAACACAGCGACAGTCTTTGCATTTCTCATTTCTGATCCCAAGGATCAAGAGGTAGAGGCAGGCCGGGCGCGGTGGCTCACGCCTGTAATGCCAGCACTTCGGAGGCCGAGGCAGGCGGATCACGAGGTCAAGAGATAGAAACCATCCTGGCCAACATGGTGAAACCCCCGTCTGTACTAAAAATACAAAAATCAGCCGGGCGTAGCCCCAGCTACTCTGGAGGCTGAGGCAGGAGAACCGCTGGCACCCGGGAGGCGGAGGTTGCAGTGCACGCCACTGCCCTCCAGCCTGGTGACGAGCGAGACTCCGTCTCCAAATAAATAAATAAATAAATAAATAAATAAATAAATAAATAAATAAATAAATAAAAAGGTAGTGGCAGCTCTCAGGTGAGTACATTCGCAGATGCCCACACATGTCTGGAACACACCCCGGGGTCATTAGAGACGCCCAGCAGAGGCGGGAGGATCTTCCGTTTGGTTTTCTTTCGGAACGTTTGTCCGGAGAGCATCCTGTTCTGTTACACGCATATCCACCGCCGTCTCCAAATTGCTAGGTTGAGCACAGTACTTAGGGCCCGGCACTGGGTTAGAAATAGAAAATGAACTGGCGCGTCCCGGCCCAAGGCCATGACAGGGGCCATTACTGAGCCCATTCCCCACCAACCTTTCTGCTGTTTCACTGCCTCTCCTCCTTCCCCTCCAGATCCCAAGCGCTTGACTCCTACCTCTTCTACGGCATTTTGAAACGTTTGCAAATGCACCCTTGATCCAAGCACGTACTGAAGAAGCAGCTCCCCCCAGAACATCTGGCGTGAAGTTGACCCCTTCTTCCTCCCCCGCCGTGTGCGTCTGTGCACAGGCCCCGAAGCCTGCTGGGGAGGGGCACGAGGCGGGGCTGGGGCGTCTCCGCAGGGAACCCTTCGCCCTGCCCGGGGCGCACACCCCCAGCCTTTGAGGGAGGAAACTGAATGGGGCCGGCGGCTGGCTCTCTTTGGGGATTTGCATTATACAGGCTATATTTAGAAGGCTGGAGCGGTGGCTCACGCCTGTAATCCCAGCATTTTGGGAGGTCGAGGCGGGCAGATAACCTGAGGCCATGAGTTCGAGACCAGCCTGGTCAACATGGTGAAACTCCGTCTCTACTGAAAATACAACAAAATTAACCAGGCGCGGTGGCCGGAGCCTGCAGTCCCAGCTACTCGGGAGGCTGAGGCAGGAGAATCTCTTGAACCCAGGAGACGGAGGTTGCCGTGAGCCGAGATCACACCACTCACTGCACTCCAGCCTAGGCAACTAACCAAGACTCGGTCTCCAAAAAAAAACAAAAACAACAAAAACAAAATCACCACGAAAAAAAGAATAAAAAAAAATAGAAGCAGCTTTCCTGCTGACAGAAAGCAATTGCCCACTCTGCTGTAATTACAACTGAAGAGTCACTTTCTTTCAAAAACTCTATTTTCAGATGTTTACCACTTTCTTTAAAAAGGAAAAAAAAATTTGCCTCAAAGGCAGGCAGTCCCCAGGGCGTTTCTGGTCTCCTGGGGAAGGAACCTAAGAGCGGTTTGGTAAAATTCCATTTTGCTATCTTGGTGTTACCTAAGGACAGGACTGAGGTGGGGCTTTGGTGACGGCAGGGACTGAAGAGCGTTCTTTTTCATCGTCCAGGGTGTCCAGTTGTTTGGTTTTCCTGGGCCACACTGGAAGAATTGTCTTGCCCCACACATAAAATATAGTAACACTATGATAAACTCAAAAAAAATCGCAGAAAAACTTCATTTGTGTGTATATATATATATATATATA
>NW_012108585.1:610941-621656 GCF_000951045.1 Mandrillus leucophaeus | reverse complement strand
TGCCGCAGTCTCCTGAGTAGCTGGGATTACAGGCATGTGCCACTACACCTGGCTAATTTTGTATTTTTAGTAAGATAGGGGTTTCTCCATTTTGGTCAGGCTGGTCTCAAACTCCCGACCTCAGGTGATCCGCCTGCCTCAGCCTCCCAAAGTGCTGGGATTGCAGGCGTGAGCCACCAGCCCAACCAAGAACTCATAAAGTTTTAAGAAAATTCACGAATTTGCTTTGGGCTGCGTTCAAAGCCGTCCTGGGCTGCACGGGGCCCACAGGCTGTGGGTTGGACAAGCTTGCTAGACTGTCATGAAGTGAATTGTATGGAGAGACCTGGAAGACAGGAATCCTGGGTTGTGTTGGACTCTCCCCGCCATTGGACCTGTGCTCCCTCCACCCAGGTAGCATCACAGTGGCCAGTGGAGAAGGGAGCCAGACTGCCTCGGTGCAAATCCCAGGCTCCTAGTCCTGTGGACCCCTTGCTCCTTGGGTGAACTTGGGAAGCTCCTCATCCTTTAGGCCCCAGGTTTCCCCCATGTAAAATGAAGATAATAATGGGACCTACCTCGTAGGATCATTGTGAGGATTAAATGAATTAGCACATGAAAAGAGTGTCATTACCGGAAAGGGGTCCCGATCCAGACCCCAAGAGAGGGTTTTTCGGATCTTGTACAGTAACTCTGGGCTATTCCATAAAGTAAAGTGAAAGCGAGTTTACTAGAGAAGGAAAGAAACACAAGAACGGCTACTCTATAGGCAGAGCAACCCTGAGGGCTGCTGGTTGGCTCTTTTTATGGTTATTTCTTGATCGTATGCTAAATAAGGGGTGAGTTATTCACGAGTTTTTTGGGAAGGAGATGGAGATTTTCCCCCTCCCCCAATTGAGGACTCCTCCTTCTTTTAGACCATATAGGATAATTTCCAGGTGTTGCCGTGGCATTTTAAACTGTCATGGCGCTGGTGGGAGTGTCTGTTAGCGTGCTAATGTATAATTAGCGTATAATGAGCAGTGAGGACAACCAGAGGTCGCTTTCATCGCCATCTTGATTTTGGTGGGTTTTGGTCGGCTTCCTTACTGCATCCTGCTTCATCAGCAGGGCCTTTGTGACCTGTATCTTGTGCTGACCTCTTACCTCATCCTGTGACTAAGAATGCCTAACCTCCTGGGAATGCCACCCAGCAGGTCTTGGCCTCATTTTACCAGCCCCTATTCAAGATGGAGTCACTCTGGTTCGAATGCCTCTGACATAGACACATATTATATAGGCATTACCATGGTTATATTTTTTGCTTTCCCTGTCTGTCAAATTAGGAAATGCTGTTAATTGTTATGTTGGTCACTCTGTACCAGAGCCAGGAAGAGTGTCCACTGTGTGCCAGACACTCCTTGTAGGTGATGCTGTGAGGAGATGCAGAAGCAAGGAAAGGACTGGCTCCTTCCTATGCACTCTGAGATCTCTGTGAGAAGCCTTCTCCCTTCCCCTCTATGAAGAGTGCTCATGGAGATCTCAGACTGCATACGAAGGGAAACATCCACACCCAGTTTTCCCTGGTGGAAAGGTGTGACACAGAGGTCTGCCAGAGGCTTGTGGCCCCTTCTCCACCCAGAGCAGCATCTCAGCTCAACCTGGGGAGCCAATAAAGCGGTGCAGGGATCCTGCAGGCTCTGGCAGACTCAGCCTTGACCTTTGGATCCAGCTCTCTGTCCCCATGGCCAGTCTTCTCACTCCCAGGCCTTCTGTCTGGCACAGGGTGTGAAGGAGGAGCCGGCGGGCAGGGCGGGGAGGATGCTGCAGGGACAGGGACAGCACAGGAAGGACTCGGCCTAGCCGATTGAGATTTTTTTTTTTTCTTTTTGAGACAGCGTCTCGCTCTGTCGCTCAGGCTGGAGTGCAGTGGCCCAATCTCAGCTCACTGCAACCTCCACCTCCTGAGTGCAAGTGATTCTCCTGCCTCAGGCACCCAAGTAGCTGGGATTACAGGCGCCCAGCTCTAGCTGAGATTTTGGCAGGGGTCTCTTGAGCAGCTGATGGGCTCCTGTCACTGTGCCCAGTCTGTCCCAGGCGATTCTGGCTCCACTTAAGCCCGGTCTTCCTGCCCCACACTCAGAGCCCAGGTCTGGGCACAGTGGTGCCATCCTTAGTGTGTGTGTGGTATGCTGCAGCTGTGCCCACAAAGTCTGCCCCGGCCTCTCATGAACACCCAACCCATTTGAGGCTTCAATAATTAGAATTTTCCTTGCTTCACTTTATCTAAATCCTATCAAACTTGTTAAGGGCTACCTCAGTCTCACCTCCTCTAAGAAGTCTTCTCTCATTGCCCAGCGGACATCAGTCTCACTGTCCTAAGTTTCCTAGTTCTCTATTTCATTCATTTAGAAACTGGAAATGTAGAAATGTACTTAATTATATTCTCAAAAAATATTTGAGCACCTGTTTGATCCAAGGCAGCGGGGATGGGTGTTGGGGCATCCATGAAAATACAGGACAGGATCTTCTAACAAGAAGCCTAAATTCTAAAAGGATGAAAAAAATTCTAAAGGCATGGCCTGGAAAATTCCTTACTGCCATATGTTGCTTTTCAGGTTGGATACTGTGAGTTAATTCAAAAATAATAGTTAACAGTTGTTAGGTGCTTGCTATGGACCATTACTGTATTTAGCAGTTTACACAAATTATTTTATTCAATTAATGTGTTTTTTTGAGATGGGGTCTGGCTCTCACCCAGGCTGGTGTACAGTGGTGTAATCACAGCTCACTGAACTCCTAGGATCAGACAACCTTTCCGTCTCAGCCTTTTGAGTAGCTGTAACTGCAGGCCTGTCTTACCACACCTGGGTAATCTTTTAATTTTTGTAGAGACAGGGTCTCGCGATGCTGCCCAGGCTGACCTTGAACTCCTGGGCTCAAGCAATCCTCCCACCTCAACCTCTCAAAGTGCTGGGATGACAGGCGCGAGCTACTGCACCAAGCTAAGTTATTTTATTTAACTCTTCAGAGTATCCCATTTCGTAGATACTATTATTATTATTCCTACTTTAGAGATGAGGAAACTAAGGGGCAGAAAGTTTGAGTGACTGCCTAGTATCAGCTAGTGAGAAAGCCAGGATTTGAGCCAGGCACCCTGACTCCATTGTTTATACCCTTAACCACAGCACCAGATTTCTTCTGTGTTTCACCTTTTATGTTCAGCTAGAGTGAAACTCTTAAGTCCTGGAGAGCCCTGTGGCACTGAGTGCATCGATGCCTTTGTAGGTAGGAGGCTCTGGTAGGAGGCAGTCAATATTCAGGGATGCCTTGATGATCAGGCGATAATCAGGCCCTGCGGCAGAGTGAAGAGTGTCCAAAGTTTCTTAAGTTCTGGGCAATAGAATTGGGAAAAGCAACCAGGAGTCCAGCACCTAAATATTGCTGTATACTAACTCTTAGCTCCCACTACCTCCTTGCTAACGCAGCTCTTTTTTCAGGCCTACACCATGGTTCCCGTGAATGTAGCCAGCAGATATTAGGAGGGCTTCTTGTGAATACCTCTTCACTGGGTGGACACAGGCCCATCAGGAACAGGCCCAGAGGCCTAGTGACTTCAGACTAATGCTTGCCAGGACCAGTGAGGTCAAAACATTACCCAGAACTGAGGCTTGATGTCCTGTCTCGAGGACAGACTCATCCCATCCTATCTGCCGAGTTATAGTGATTGTACTTCTGAGAGAACAGGGAACACTCCAAGCAAGAACATATCAGTCCTCATTCAAAGAGAATGATTCTCCTAAATTTAATGAAACTCTTACAGCCTAATCCCTCACCTATCATGACATCTATTTATTTCATATTCATTGATCATCTACTTGGTACAAGAAACGGTGGCTTCCTCCCCGTAAAGGAGGTGATTCCAGTTTTAGACACACATATCTACAAGATGAGTCATAGGATAACGATTATCCTGTCATCCATTTATTAAAAATTGCTTATCCATTCCCTCTCTGCTAATAAGTGTTTTGATAGACTCCATCTCATTTAATCTTTAAAACAAATCTGGATATAATTATTCCACATGGTGGACCAAGCTCTGAGAAGGGACTTCATCGTAGAGTCTGCTCCTAACAACTATACTGTCCTTCTATACTGTCCCTGAGAGGTCCAGACGGTGAGGACCGTGGAGAACAGAGGCCAAGGTCCCTATTGGCTTAGTTGACCAGAAGTAACTTGCTGGAAAAGGCTCCTGTAGATGTTCCCTCTTCTAATACCCCTACCCAATGCTTTCTTTTTCTTCGATGTGGCCTCCAGAGAACTCCCAATTAATTTTTCTAAGATACAGCCATGATCACCACAAACTCTGCTCAAAAACCTGCAGTGATTCCCCTAAAATTCCCAGACTACTCTTCAGCCTGAAATGCAAGGTCTTGACTTCACCTTGGCTTTCTGACCTTGTCTCTGTCTACTCCCTCTCCCTATGTTCTTGCCAAATAGAACTACTTGCTAGTCTGCACGTAGGTCCACCCTGCTGCTTCCAAGGCTCTTGGCGTAGCATTCCTACCACCTAGAATTCCTTTTCTTCATCTTTGTCTCTCCAGCTCTTACCCATCCTTCAGTGTCCAGCTCAAATATCACTTACTACATGATAGTTACTAAGCTAGGGCCGTAACTTTTTTTTTTTTTTTGAGACAGAGTCTCGCTCTGTCGCCCAGGCTGGAGTGCAGTGGCGCGATCTCGGCTCACTGCAACCTCCATCTCCTGGGTTCAAGGCAATTCTCCTGCCTCAGCCTCCCGGGTTGCTGAGATTACAGGCACACGCCGCCACGCCTGGCTAAATGTATTTTTAGTAGAGACGGAGTTTCACCGTGTTGACCAGACTGGTCTTGAACTGCTGACCTCAGGTGATCTACCTGCCTCGGCCTCCCAAAGTGCTGGGATTACAAGTGTGAGCCACTGTGCCTGGCCATATATATTTTTTATACCATAAAATGTGGTTTGTATGTCATTTCCTATACTAGACACCAGGCTTCTTGAAAGTGAATCCAGATTTCATTCATTCATATATTTTCCCATATTCCAGTATCCTGGTATATCTTTGTATTTTTCGGTATCCCCATACACTAGTATCCTAACCTAATTAGAGTTCTGTAAATATCTATTGGATAAATCGATTTTTAAAATCAAAGAGTAAAATACGTAAGCAGAAGGACTGGTCTTCCCTGCCAATCTTCCTTTGAAGTGCTCATACCTTTGCACATAGGTTGAGTCCTACAAAGCTCAGATAGAATGGAACCCAGCAGGGTAACATTGTAGAGAACAATGAGTCATTTGCATAGTACGTTGTAGAGTAAGAGGATGGGACGTAGAGTTCAGCGTGAGGGTAGAGGAAGGGCTGTAATAGCGAAAAATGAATTTCATTATTTGTTTTTTTGTTTTTTTTTTGAGACAGAGTCTCGCTCTGTCGCCAAGGCTGGAGTGCAGTGGTGTGATCACGGCTCACTGCAGCCTTGACCTCCTGGGCTCAAGCGATCCTCCTACCTCTGCCTCCTGAGCAGCTGGGACTACAGGCGTGTGCACCACCACACCTAGCTACTTTTAAAATTTTTTGTAGAGACAGGGTCTCACTATGTTGCCCAGTCTGGTCTTGAACTCCTGGGCTCAAGCGATCCTTCTGCCTCAGCCTCCCAGAGTGCTGGGATTACGGGCATGAGCCACTGTGCCCAGCCTCACTCTTTGAAATATTGCCCAACATCCTGGTATTTGAATTCACCTCCCTTGCCTGGCGCACACTGTGGCACCCCAGCCAAACCTAGCAGCCTGGTCTGTCACTAGTGAACCCCAGATCCCTTCCTAGCCTGTTGCCTCTCACTCATCCCAGGGTAGGTGCTGGTTGCAAACTAAGTCCAAGAGTGGATTTGGACTCAAGCTGGTAAATAACGACTGGACTTTTAGATTCAGAGTTTGGATGATGAGAAAAGTGAAGTTTTGAGTGGGTGGGAAGAAACCTTCCCTGATTTTGGTTGGTAGATTCAGAGACTCACAGCACGAACAGACAGGGCGGGCTGGCGGGGCAGGAGCCCTGGGGAAAGGTGTGTTCACGCAGGGCCTGAGGCGAAAGGAGAGCTGCATGTGTAGCCGTGGGGGAGGGGGACGGAGGCTGGGAGATCCCTTCCTAGAGATGGGAGGCGCCTTCCGCTTCAAGAACCGCAAGTCTGCAGGCTCGCAGCTCCTAGGACAGGAACTTACAAAACCGTCACTGTCAGGAGGGAGTGCTGGCTCTCAGATGGACTCTGTTCCTGAGCCCCTCTCTTGCTTCCATTCACCTCGCACCAGCTGCGCAGAGAACCTAGCCTGGAGCTGATGTCTGCCTTTGCAGTGTTGCGGCTGAGTGCGTGCTGTCTTCTGCTGACCTGGTCTTCCAAAATCTAAGAAGCCTGCAACAGCCTTTTGGGAGATGGGACACGTGGAGGTCTCCTTACAAGTTCCGTGGGACTTTTAGAGCTTAGATCTACGGACAACTAAGGGAAGGCAAATTTAAACTTGTTGGAAACAATCCATACAAGAGTGGGTTTTCCTAACCTGGGCTAGGGTGTCCGTACATTCCCAAGGGAGTCCGTGTGAACTCAGGAGGTGATGAACCTGCTGAAATTACGTGACAAGTTATTCACGAAAAAGTAAAAATTAAAAAAAAAAAAGAAAAGTTATCCGTATGTGGCTGCATCTAGGGTGGGGTAGGGGGTCCATCACCTTTATCAGATTCTGAAAGGGTCTGTGACCTGAAAAGTTAAAGCAACACATTTTTCTAGAGGGTGAAGCTGGGAACTGGGTGTCAGGGGAGTTTGGAGGACATTCTAACTCCTCCCACTTCCCATGTGCTGCAAACATGTGTGCAGTAGGAAACAATGACAAATACTAGGAAGTGGCAAAAAAGCACTTCTTAAAAAGGCCTTTAAACAAACAGAATCCTGAGCATTTCCCAGATTTTCTTATAAAAGTTGTCTTCCTCTCTGTAAGTGACCCACTTTCTTCCCTTCCTTCCTTCCTTTCTTCCTTTCTCTCTTTCTCTCTTTCTTTCTCTTTCTTCTTTCTCTCTTTCTCTTTCTTTTTCTTTTTCTTTCTTTTTCTTTTTGACAGGGTCTCACCCTGTCACCCAGGCTGGAGTGCAGTGGTACAATCACAGCTCACTGCAGCCTCAAACTCCCAGGATCAAGCAATTCTCCCATCTCAGCCTCTCAGGTAGCTGGGACTACAAGTGTGTGCCACCATGCCTGGCTAATTTTCTAAAAATTTTTATAGAGATGGGGGTCTCCCTATGCTGCCCAGGCTGGTCTTGAACTCCTGGGCTCTAGCAATCCTCCTGCCTCAGCCTCCCAAAGTGCTGAGATTACAGGTGTGAATCACCATGCCTGATTGTACACTACTCTTTCTTACTTGTCTCTCCTTCTAGTTTGTCTTCACTGCCACAGGGGAACCTCTTCTAGTCGCTGCTATTTCTTCAAGAAGGATGTGAGGCTAGAGACCCAGGACTGCCTGTTTGTTCGGTTGGACTTAGGAGCCATGTCCAGGAAGGACTGAGTAAGTCCTTCATCTCATCCAGTGGTAGCCAAACTTTTCAAGCCTGAGTACCTCTTTAAGACTTCAAATGTAATCCCAGCCCTCTGGGAGGCCGAGGTGGGTGGATCACCTGTGGTCAGGAGTTCAAGACCAGCCTGGCCAACATGGCAAAACCCCATCTCTACTAAAAATACAAAAATTAGCCAGGCGTGGTGATGCACACCTGAAACCCCGGCTACTCGGGAGGCTGAGGTGGGAGAATTGCTCCAACCCAGAAGGCAGAGGTTGCAGTGAGCCAAGATCATGCCACACTACACTCCAGCCTGGGTGACAGAGTAAGACTCCGCCTCAAAAACAAACAAACAAACTTCAAAACCACGTTTGGATCCTTCCAAGTCATCATAATTGTACTTTTAGTATCTACAAATGAAAAACTGCGTGCTGATAAAAGCTACCATGCATTCAGTAATACTTTTCACATCTATCTTAAAAATTATAGCAGCATCTCTGTGCATTTGACAAGCAGCACAGCCTTTCTGTGTGAGATGCATCATCTATTTGTTCTCTAGGCAATGTTTGCTGTGCGTCTGGATTCAGGGACCCCATACTGTCTGAGACCCTCTCGCCTTCCCGCAAAGTGGGGATCGCTGGTCTAGTTTAAGCTGTTTGTTTTATAGATGAAGAAGCTGTGGTCTAGGAAAACAAAATCCCTAGTGAAGTAGTTTGGGGCCCGTTTCCATCCAGGTCCCTTGGCTATGTCCTGGGCCCATCGGAGGATGCCCACGAGCCATAGAATGGACACCCAGCGATGACATCCAGTTTCCCACTCCCACACTGCCTGCGCTCTCCCCTCACTAGGAGGTGTCCAAAGGGCACCTGAGGGATGAGAGGACGCTTCAGGGCTTGCCTGATCTGAGAAACAGTCAGACAAGAGGGCGAACCATGAAACACCAGGCCCTGGCAACAAACTGGAGCACAAAGCCATGACGTGGCTGCTGTGGGCTGAGGGTGCCAAGCTGGGAGCTAAGCCCTCCCTCACTTAGTCCTCACTATAACCCTGACTGTTAAGGAACATTATCTTCACTTTACAGATGAGGAAACTGAAGCTTAGAGAGGGCAATGACAACATCACACTGTTACTAAAAGCTGCAGAGATAGGATTCAAAGCCAACTCTAAATCCAGACCCTGAAATGGTAGTCACTATGCAATACGGCTTTATGCAAGGCTGCTGGGCTCAGGATACTTGGAGCTTCTTTAGGATCCAGTAATTTTGCTACCTCTTTACCCAAGGAATCATTCTAAACCCAGCCCCAGCTCACCAAGAATGTGTAAGTCCCTCTCTTCCAGGAGACTATCTGCAGCACTAAGCATCCCGGCCACATCCTGCAAGGGCCCAGGAGGACTCCGCAGGCAACGTGCAACCCTTGCAGGACACAGCGTTCTTTACGTTCTAATTCTAGCTCACAGCCTGTGTACAGAGGTAGAAAGGGTGAGTCCTATGCTCGTTCCCACCTCTCTCCTCGGTCCACACACTGACTGCAGGGTGTGGGGCTGTATACAGATTGCCCCGCTCCATGAAGCTCTTCAGAACTAGATGCGCCCACACGGATTCTTCTCATTCCCACTAAAGCATGTTCTCTTTGGCCACTAACATAGCTGCTGCCTTTTCTCTTTTTTGAATCACATATGAGAGTCTTATATCCCCAGCAAGCACCTTGCAAGCAGGGGCCAGGTCCTCAACATACTCTGTATCCTCTACCCCAAGTGCCCAGCTTAGGGCTGGACACACCATCAACTTCTGATAAATACTTGCCGACGCCATCCGACAGGCCTGACAATGGACTGCCTCCCTCCTGGACCATCGTTTCTAGTCACTGCTCTTCTCAAAAGAAACTGCCGGCACCCGACTCCCCGCTATTTCTCCGCGAGGCACGTGACCCTTCGAAGTGCTGGGGTTTGGTTTTGCTGCCCTTTCAGAAAGAAGCCTGACCTTTCTGATAAGCTCTTGTTTGTGGGAGCCCATGGAGAAGACACGAGACCAGTTTTTCTGTACCTGAGCAGGGCTCTCTGAGAGCTCTGAGAGGCCGTTGGAGGCCTTGGCTCCAAACCGTCCGAGTCTAGAGCCAAAGCCAGAGATGGAGGGAGTCGGGTGTTTGCTCTTCTCCACTCTTGCCACCTTCTCAAGGGCTCCTGGTAACCAAGTGTGTTTGCCTTTTGCTACCCTGGGAGGCCGAGAGCCTCCTTTTCTCTGCAGACGGAGACAGAACTTCTGCAATAAGAGGCAATTCGGCTCCTGATCTAAAACTGCAGTCTCCCTGGGGCCCGAGGCTCTGGCACCGTGACTGAAAGGGCCCCGGGCCACAGTGCTGTCAGACTGACCTTCACCGGGTCAACCCAGATCACTAACCAAAGCCTGCTGGTAGGATACATGCCTCTCTGAACCTCAGTTTCTTCCTCTGTAAAATAGACAGATCAGGCAAAACCAATCTCTAAAGCCCTTCCTGTGGTTCCAAAGTCCTAAAACGCCTCTGGGCATTGAGTCCTAAAATGCTGTTCCGGGGTTCCAGAATGGCATACCGCCTTCTCAACACTCCCCCCTCACCCCTACCTCATCACCAACTCTCCATGGGACTTTTAACCACACACTTCTAACCTTGGCATTGTCCAGCCAGGAGCTCCTACGGGTGCAGCTGGTCCTACTGACAGATCAGGGTTGCTGCCACCTAGCACCCTAGAAAACTTCCGAAGGGGAAAGAGGAGGCTTTTATGCAGTCTGACATTAAATCCATAATCAGATTCCCCCCTTATCCCTTTCAGACTATCAGAGTACGTTATTCACTGAATAATGTTAAAAACCGTCATAATATCTGAAAAATTTACCTCTTCTTTATTGTTGATGGAGTGATTTTACATCTATTATCTCATTGTAAAATCCTCATGATAATCCTATACAGAAGATAAGGATCGTTATTTCTATTTTGCAGACCAGATAAACTGACCGACGTACCTAAGTTAGCCAACCAGAATGATAACACTGAGCGTGGATGCTCTGTGTCCCAAACAGACACCACAGGGACCTAGAAGCCAGGAGCAAAACCCACATCCTCTTCTTTTTTGTTTTTATTTTGTTTTTTATTTTTTATTTTTTTATATATATATGTTTTTTAATTTTTTAAACGTTAAAAAAATATATATA
>NW_012108585.1:601104-610636 GCF_000951045.1 Mandrillus leucophaeus | reverse complement strand
ATTCTTCTGCCTCAGCCTCCCGAGTAGCTGGGATTACAGGCATGCGCCACCACACCTGGCTAATTTTTGTATTTTTAGTAGAGACAGGGTTTCCCCATGTTGGTCAGGCTGGTCTTGAACTCCTGACCTCAGGTAATCTGCCCGCCTTGGCCTCCCAAAGTGTTGGGATTACAGGTGTGAGCCACCGCGACTGGCCTTAAACATTTTTTTTATACAGATGGGGTCTTGCTATGTTGCCCAGGCTGGCCTTGAACTCCCGGGCTCAAGCAGTTCTCCCTCCTCGGCCTCCCAAAGTGCTGGAGTTGCAGGCGTGGGTTGTTATGCCCCGACTTCCTTTTCTGGACACTTTGCTGGGAGAGAACTTGGTGTGAGCGTTTGAAAGAATAACTTCAGTGTTACACAAATTATATGCAAATATCACGCAAACTTGGCTCTGGAGTGTTTGAACCAAGAACTTAGAAATATTTTACAAAGGAACAATGCAGGGTGGATTCTGTTCCTTCCCACAAGCAAGAACCAGAGGAAGCAGAAGAGATGGTGAAGGAAGAGGATATTGGGCCATTCCAACCTGCCTTTTTTTAGCTCTGTTCTTTTTTTTTTTTTGAGATAGAATCTTGCTCTGTCGCCCAGGTTGGAGTGCAATGGTGAGCTCTCAGCCCACTGCAACCTCTACCTCCCGGTTTCAAGGGATTCTCCTGCCTCAGCCTCCTGAGTAACTGAGGTTACAGGCATGTGCCACCACGTCTGGCTAATTTTTGTACTTTTAGTAGAGGCGTGGTTTCACCATGTTGGCCAGGCTGGCCTTGAACTCCTGAGCTCAAGTGATCTGCCTGCTTCGCCTTCCCAAAGTGCTAGGATTACAGGCGTGAGCCACCTCGCTGGCCCTACTTTGTTTTTTCTTCTGTTTTGTTTGGTTGTTTGTTGTTGATGTTTGTTGTTGTTTTGAGACAGAGTCTCGCTCTGTCACCCAGGCTGGAGTGCAATGGCGTGATCTTGGCTCACTGCAACCTCCGCCTCCTGGGTTCAAACAATTCTCCTGCCTCAGCCTCCCAAGTAGCTGGGACTACAAGTGTAGCTGGAATTACAGGAATGCGCCACCACGCCCAGCTAATATTTTGTATTTTTAGTAATTTCACCATATCGGCCAGGCTGGTCTCGATCTCCTGACCTTGTGATCCTCCCACCTCAGCCTCCCAAAGTGCTGGAATTACAGGTGTGAGCCACCATGCCCGGCCTGTTCTTTCTTCTGATAACATCTGTGGGAGGGAGAGGGAGGCCTTTGGTCAGTCGGGGCCTGGGAAGACAGAAAAGAGCTGCCTGTGTTGGCGCCATTCCCTTCCTCTTCTTGGCCTGTGGTTCTTGTCTGGAGTGAGGCGGGATACGGGAGGCCCCCTGGAGAACTGAAGCTATGGATTTCCCTCATGAAGCCCCGTGCCCTTGGGCGTGGTGGGGACGTCAGTACACAGCTGGGGCAGAGGAGGGGTTCGGTCTCTCTGCGGTCTCTCCCCAGGCCCAGGTCTGTGGTTCCTGCCCCAGAGGAGGCTCCCTGTGAGAAAGTGGCAGAGCTGTTCTCTCTAGAAAGGAAAACACTGAAAATGGCTACCAAGGTAAACTATGTAACCACCTTAACTCCAGTGAAGGAAAATGAGGTGATCCTTAAGGAAGTGAAGCAGGGCTGGGCGTGGTGGCTCAGGCCTATAATCCCAGCACTTTGGGAGGCCAAGGCAGGTGGATCACCTGAGGTCAGGACTTCGAGACCAGCCTGGCCAACATGGTGAAACCCCGACTCTACTAAAAATATAAAAATTAGCTGGGCACTCCAGCCTGGGCAACAGAGGGAGACTCTGTCTCAAAAAAAATAAAAAATAAAAAATAAATGAAAAGTGAAGCAAAGCTGGCATGGTGGCTCATGCCTATAATCCCGGCACTGTGGGAGGCCGAGGTAGACGGATTGCTTGAGCTCAGGAGTTTGAGACCAGCCTGGGCAACATGGTGAAACCCCATCTCACAAAAAATTAGCCAGGCATGGTGGCGCAGGCCTGTAGTCCCAGCTACTTGGGAGGCTGAGGAGGGAGGTCCAGTTGAGCCTCCAGAAGGGAGAGGCTGTAGTGAGCCGAGATCGCATCACTGTACTCCAGCCTGGGTGACAGAGAGAGACCTTGTCTCAAAAAAACAAAACAAAACAAAACCCAACCAAACAAAAGAAAGTGAAGCAAGACCTTCATGCACACAACACGGTCCTACCCGGAGAAGCCGACCAGGTGAGCTCCGGGCCCCTCTCCTGTGACTTTATGTACCATCCGGTAGGCCAGTCAGAAAGCGTGGCAGTCCTGAGGCAGGAAAGGCACTGGATGAGGCATGAGAAGCGGTTTTCTTTTTTTTTTTTTTTCGGCTCTCCAGTGGTGACTTTCTGCTCTGAATCCACAGGGCAGCTGTGAGGCCATCTCAGAAGATAAAACCACTTTGCTCTTGCTTACCGGATGCCAGCACTTTAAACAAATGATTACATTTAGTCCTCCTCTCTGTAAGATAGGAACTATTCTGAACTTCATTTTCCTGGGATGTCAAGGTCAACGTCACACAGCTAGCAGGTGGCAGGTCAGGGAGGTGACCCCAGAGCCCGCACTCCTGACCAGGGCACAGCACTGCCTCCACGTGAGAGCTGTGTGGATGGGACAGTGCCCAGAGAAACAGGCACCTGGTGTTGGATGGACTTGAGTGTCAGGGCCCTGGGGTGAGCACGGCGTCTGAAGAACAAGTGACTTCAGGCTGACCTGTGAGGGAGAGGCCCTTTCTTCGGAGGCAGGGCCCCGACCTCACTGCCCAGCAGAAGTTGCCCAATCTCTGTGGCTAAACAAAGAAAGCTGAGATGAGGAAGCCAGAACATCCTGGGGAGCGAGCACAGAGCACAGAAAACATGCGGATGCCAGCGGGGCTGAAGCTGGGAGTGCTCAGCCAGCCGGCCTGCTGCGTAGGAAGCCCCCGGGGGAGCTCAGGGACCTGTGAGAAGAAGCACAGCAGCCTGAGCCTTTTATCTTTGGGAGCTTGAGAGCCGCACAGGCAGCCCCTAATGACAAGGCCAGGAAGAAAGGGGATGTGAACTGCTATGCTTTGGCCAGGACACTTGCCTCATCAGCTGTCTTGGAGACGGGTCTGGAGGCAGAAGGAATGCTTGGGCCGTGGATATGCAGGGGCAGGATTAGAAAGAAGGTTCCTCAGCACGCGGCCAAGGCTTTAGGGAGAAGCCTGGCAAGCCTCTGTGAGGGGAGGACATGCTCTGACTACTGTGGGCTCTTCCCCCAGTGTCTTTCCTCTGTTGTCCTCTTAGCACATCCCAGGCTTTACTATGACAACTTTGCTTAGGTTAGGGACCTAGGACAAGAATAGGGGGTGAACACAGTTGTTTTTTTTGAGATGGAGTCTTGCTCTGTCGCCCAGGCTGGAGTGCAGTGGTGCCATCTCAGCTCACTGCAACCTCCGCCTCCCAGGTTCAAGCCATTCTCCTGCCTTAGCCTCCCGAGTAGCGGGGATTACAGGCACCTGCCGCCATGTCTGGCTAATTTTTGTATTTTTAGTAGAGGTGGGGTTTCACCGTGTTGGCCAGGCTGGTCTTGAACTCCTGACCTCAGGTGATCCACCTGCCTTGGCCTCCCAAAGTGCTGGGATTACAGGCGTGAGCCACTGCGCCCGGCTGAACACGCTTTTTTAAAGAACTGGAGGCAATGTTAGCTTTGCAAGTGCCTGAGATGCCAAGCTAAGCTTTTAGGGTCTTTGGATCCTTCATTGGTTCAACTAGGGATTCTTGTCTCCAGGCTTAGGTCACATAAGATGCGACTGTGTAGAAAGGTGTCTCATTTTGGATAAATCTTAAAGGCACAAGAGAGGAGAACACTAGCAGTTTCCTGACACCACTCAGAAGTCTTGCTTCTAATTTATAAGTTGATCGCTAGCCCATTTTGTAGTGAAGAAGTCCCTTTTCTTGGCATCGTGGCCTCTTTCCTACTTGGAGAGGGAATGGGGTGGGTTTCCTGGTGCTGCTGTACGACCTGTAGCACTGTCACTGTCATTACCCCTGGGACCGGAGCAATCCCATTTTTCACTGTAACGAAGCTCACGCACAGGTGATTGTCTAGATTCCAACAAACGTTTTGTTCTGCCACCACCCAACGACCCAGTCTTATGTTCTCCCAAGACCAATCCCCTGGACCTACACACACTCCTCTCTCTCATGCAGTCTAGAATATTCGGCAGAATGTCAGGAGTCATGAGGTGTAAACCGTAGTGGGATTAGTGGCTTACAGGACTTACAGGACACAGCCTGGTTCCTCAGTGCAGCTTGACACAGTTTATCCCGATGGTCAGGTCGTTACCGTGGCCTTTGCTTCCTTCTTTCCGCCCCCCGCCTCTGTTCCTGGAGAAGTCCAAGTCTCTGCTGCTGGAATTTTCCTGACTGCAGGACTTTGCTTCAAAATCTAGTCCAGGCAACCCTTTGAAATGGCAATGCAGTCCTGGTTTTTTATACTCAGAAATTTCCTCGAACTGGTCCTTTACCTTCCTGAGAACTTCCTTAACCCCAACAAATTCTTTTTTTTGTTTGTTTTTGAGACAGAGTTTCACTCTTGTTGCCCAGGCTGGAGTGCAATGGCGTGATCTCGGCTCACCGCAACCTCCACCTCCCGGGTCCTGGTTCAAGCAGTTCTGCCTCAGCCTCGTGAGCAGCTGGGATTATAGGCGTGTGCCACCACGCCCGGCTAATTTTTGTACTTTTAGTAGAGATGGGGTTTTGCCATGTTGGCCAGGTTGGTCTTGAACTCCTGACCTCGTGAGCTGCCCGCCTCGGCCTCCCAAAGTGCTGGGATTACAGGCATGAGCCACTGCGCCTGGCCCTGCTGGCAACAAATTCGTATCAGCTTTCTCTAACCACTATACCTCTGGCCCATTACAAGTACTCCTTTCTGTAGCCCCTCACCCCAGCTAACCCCGCTGGAATGACACTCCAACTCTCAGAGACTCTGCCTCACTTTTCCTTTCAGCCCTTTCCTCTCACACGCTTCCTACATCAATACAACCGCTCTGCCAATTGCGGGATTGCCCCTTGCTTGTCAGATGACCCGGAAAAGGGCATGTGAAGTCGTGCGAGGCACATTTCCTGTGCTTGGGAAGCATGCAGCCCACGGGATGACAGTCCCACACGTAGCCCTCTAATCGCCCGTGGTACGTGCTGCAGTAGCGGAGTGAAGCAAACGCTCTTGGAGAACTGAGAAAGAGGAATAAATGTAGCCGATGGGAGCTGAGGAAGGCTTCCCAAGGCTGTGACAGTGCAGCTGGACTTTGAAGGGTAAGCAGAGTTTCTTTTTTCTTTTTTTTTGAGATAAAGTTTCACTCTTGTTGCCCAGGCTGGAGTGCAATGGCGCGATCTTGGCTCACTGCAACCTCTGGCTCCCAGGTTCAAGCGATTCTCCTGCCTCAGCCTCCCGAGTAACTGGGACTACAGGCATGCGCCACCACACCCAGCTAATTTCATATTTTTGGTGGAGACGGGATTACTCTGTGTTGGTCAGGCTGGTCTCGAACTCCTGACCTCAGGTGATCCACCTGCCTCGGCCTCCCAAAGTGCTGGGATTACAGGCATGAGCCAGGGTTTCTTAGTAGAGAAAAGAATGAGAAGCAGATCTAGCCTTTGGAAGGGCTGTCCGTCATTTAAAAACATCCTGCTCCTCTTGGTAAATATAAGGTGTTCTCATTTAGCAGCCTGATCGCCGAGATTCAACTGGAGCTTCCTAATGCGGCCTGCATATCTCCTTCGAGAGCCACTCATTTATCGGAGCTGAAAGACGACGGCAGATTATTGTTTCGATAATCCATAGTGCAATCAGAGCGGGTCTCCCCTGCCTTACACGTTCACACAAACCGCGCAGATTATCATTTCTATAATCCATAATGCAATCAGAGCGGGTCCTCCCCTGCCTTACACGTTCACACAAACCGTTCTCCCGACTCCTCAGAGAGACCTGCAGGGCCTCTGTGGCTGGCGTCAGGGACACGGGCTTGTGCGCTAAATGGAAGCAGTCAAGACCTCAAGCCTGCATCTTTTGAGCCCGGGACCACAGCCTCTGCGAGCCAGCAGTTTCCTTGTCTTTGCATAACTGCGATTTGTTTTTCATAGAGCGCTGACAGTGCACACTGCCTGGCGTGTGAAGACATGGTCCTGGCCCTAGGCCTCTGGGAACCTGAGCTAGACAGACACTCAGCTCTGGGTGCAAACACAGCTCAAAAAACAGGCAAGCTGAGCCCTGAGGTGTCAGGCCTTTGTTCCCTTCTCTGGGGGAAAAATGAGCTAACTAAGTGACTTCTCTGGATAAGAGAGAAGCAGGAATCCTCTTAGAGCACAGGTACTAAAGAACATCTAGGGATGGAGGAGGAAGACGTGTTTAGAGGCAAGTAGTGAATGCAAGGGGAAGAAGACAGAGGGAGGGAGCCAGGCCCGGTGGGACTGTGAGGGAAGAGTAGTGCCATCTGCTGAGCCCCCCGTGGGCACACAGGCACACTGCCCCCCCACCCCACCCCACCATGGGCATGAAGCTCACGCACAGCTGACCATCTAGATTCCATCTCCAAACGTTTTGTTCTGCCACCACCCAACGACCCAGACTTATGTTCTCCCAAGACCAACCCGCTGGACCTACACACACTCCTCTCTCTCATGCAGTCTAGAATATTCAGCAGAACGCAAGACGTCATGAGGTGTAAACCACAGTGGGATTAGTAACTTCCCAATACCCGTGGACCCGAACCAAGCCCTGCTGAGCAGGTGCCTGTGGAGAAGGCTGGAAAGTCAAGGCAGCAACCATCGCTAAGGATGGTCTTTAGGAGGCAGTAGGACATCGTGTAGGACACGGGGTTTCCAGCCAGAGTAGCCAGGGCTCCTTCCCTAGGACCGTTCTTACTAGCCATGTGCTGTGGACAAGGAACTTGGCCTTTCTCCATCCCACATACCTGTGGCTTCTGGAAGGGTTTAAATGAATAGCACCTGGAAAGAAAATGCCAGCGTGGGGCCTGGCACACGGTGGAAGTACAGTCATTGCTCCTTTCAGAGAAGAAAGGCCTTTATTTACTTATTTATTTATTTATTTTTGAGACCACGTCTTGCTCTGTCTCCTAAGCTGGAGTGTAATGGCACGATCTTGGCTCACTGCAACCTCCGCCTCCTAAGTTCAAGCAATTCTCCTGCCTCAGCCTCCCAAGTAGCTGGGATTACAGGCACCTGCCACCACGCCCAGCTAATTTTTTGTACTTTTAGTAGAGACGGGGTTTCACCATATTGGCCAGGCTGGTCTCGAACTCCTGACCTCAGGTGATCCACCCGCCTCGGCCTACAAAAGTGCTGAGATTATAGGCATGAGCCACTGCACCCAGCCCGTTTATTCTTTAAAATGCGTGATGAGATTTAGAATTCGAGAGAAAGACCCAGAAAAAGGAGAAAAGGATACATTTTCATTTTTCTTAGGAGCCACGGATATGCTAGATTTGACATAGCTGTCACAGGGAGTTTGCTCTTTAGCACGGGGAAACTACTCCTGGTGTGTCAGAGCACCCTCAAATTGGGCCAGCCAGGGATGGCGGGGGAGGAGGAGTGAACCTGGGGGTGCTGGGTTGGGGTCCAGTTGAAACTCTGCCACTGAATTGCATGCTTTGGACATGTCACTAAGCCTTTCTGGTCACACCTTGCCTGATGCCTTTTGTCCCTTTCACCCTGATTCTGTGCTTCCGTAAGGCCTGTTTAGCATCCCTTGGAAGACCCATGGATTGATTTACCAACCAGGCCTTCAGGCGATCATTCTGCCAGTCCACCTAGTTCACCTCAGGACCTTCTACGATTGCAGTGACAGAGAGGACCTGGTGTGCTAAGGGTGTGCTGCAGACCCATGGGTCCCCTGGCTTCGGAGGATACACAGATCTTTACAAGGATCAGAAGAGACTCAGGCACTTTGGGTTCCAGGTGATAGAAAGGAACCTGAAGCATCTGAGACCAGAAGAGGGAGTTTATCATAAAGTGTCAGGATCTCTCCCAAGAACCACACGGCAGGGAGATCCGGGAGGTCATCCAAGTGCCTGGGCCAGAACCTCGAGCCCTACCAACCTAGACAGTTCCTTCCCTCTGCTTCTCTAGGGCTGCCTGGCCTCTCATTTCTGCTTCTCCTGGTGCATCTTGATTCATGTACTCCGTAGGGGTTGAATAGCAACAGTGAATCTCGGTTCCAGATTAATGGAAGGGAAAATCTGATTGCCCCTGCTTGGACAGGGCTCCTGCCCCTACTCTACCCAGCCTGAGCCAGATATCCCTGGACTGGATATAATGTCACTAGGCCACCTCCTAGGTGCGTGGAATCGGGGGTATCTCGGAGAACGGGAGGTTGCGACTGACTTGACACCCCACAGAGTGTCGTGTTAGGATGCAGGTTTGACTGACACCAGACTCCAAATACTAACAGCTTAGACCAAATGGAAGTTTCTCTCTCGCCTGTGTGTAATCGTCTGCGTGCAGACAGTCCAGGGATAATACAGCAGCTCCACAGTGTTTGGGACCCAGGCTCCTTCCAGCTTGTTGCTCTGCTCCTGGGATAGGTACCTTTTACGCATGATTGAAGATGCTCACCACAATCTCCACATTCCAGCCTGGGAGAGAGGGAGGGAGGGGATAGAGAAGACATGTGCCTTCCGTTTAGGGGCACAGTTCTTCTTGCTAAGTTCTCATTAGCCAGACCTTGGTCATACAGCCTTGTTGCAAGAGAGAGATTGGGAAGTGCTGACTTTAGCTAAGTGGTCAAGCATCCAGTCAAAAATTCTACTATCCCACAAGATGGTCAAATAGATATTGGGGGGTAACCTCCTACAACAAGTAATAATGGCCTCGCCTCCTGGAAACTCCGAAAGTTTTTGTCTCTTCTGACTTCTAGCCTTGGGAGCAGGTTATTTACTGCCGAGAGAGAGGTACGGTGGGCATGGGAAGAATGTCTACACGGAAATGCTTCCAAAGGTGTGACCAGGAGGAGTTTAGACTAAATGATTTCTAAAATCCGTTTTTATTTTTATGCCACTTCAGGAAGGGCCTGGGAGCCGGGCGCAATGGCTCATGCCTGTAATCCCAGCACTTTGGAGGCTGAGACAGGCAGATCACTTGAGGTCAGGAGTTCGAGACCAGCCTGGCCAACATGGTGAAAGCCCGTCTCTACTAAAAATACAAAAATTAGCTGGGTGTCGTGGCATACACTTGTAATCTGAGCTATGCAGAAGGCTGAAGCAGGAGAATCGTTTGAACCCAGGAGGCAGAGGTTGCAATGAGCTGAGATCATGCCACTGCACCCCAGCCTGGGTGACAGAGCAAGACTCCTTCTCAAAAAACAAAAAAAAGAAAGAAAGGAAGACCTGGGCATGATGTGCCTCTTCCTCTATCATAACTTAGGGCACAGAGAAGGAAGTTCTTGGGACAGATTGCAGAAGTGAATTTGGTAACACAGAGTTCTTTAAAGAA
>NW_012108585.1:597727-599854 GCF_000951045.1 Mandrillus leucophaeus | reverse complement strand
TTTTTTTTTGAGATAGAGTCTCACCCTGTCGCCCAGGCTGGAGTGCAGTGGCACGATCTTGGCTCACTGCAAGCTTTGCCTCCCGGGTTTACGCCATTCTCCTGCCTCAGCCTCCCTGAGTAGCTGGGACTACAGGCGCCCGCCACCACGCCCGGCTAATTTTTTGTATTTTTAGTAGAGACGGGGTTTCACCGTGTTAACCAGGATGGTCTCGATCTCCTGACCTCGTGATTCGCCTGCCTCAGCCTCCCAAAGTGCTGGGATTACAGGCGCGAGCCACCGCGCCTGGCATTTTCCTCTATTGTTTAAAAAAAAGGGATGATAATGCCTTGCTCAGCTCACAGGGATGTACAAAATGGAAAAGAGAATTGGGCCGTGAGCCTTGCAGAGGCCAGCTCTGCGTTTTGCTCATCTCTGTGGCTGCCTGGGCACCCGGTGTAGCACTGTGCACCTGCGGTCATTCTTCCCTGAGCGGGTGTTGCCCAGATTGAATTAAACAATAACCCAGAAAGCACCTGGTCCGCTTTCCATGTTAGAAAACAGAGACCCAGGGAGGGACAGTGACTTGCTTAAGGTCACACAGGCTAGCCGGGAAGATTAAACCTGGACCTGATACGTACTCTGCATTCAGTCAGCATCAGTGTCCTTCTTTTCCCGGTGGCAGCATCAGGACGTAGAACCCAGATCTTTTCCTCTGACGCCTCAGCTCTTGCACCTCACCGCATTGCTGAGTTTATTCATAGTTAGCTGAAGTCAGCTAGCTAGTGAGGGCGGCGATGGGATTAGCTAGCAAGAGGACTGTTGCTGACACCCTGTCCACCAAGCTGCCACCGTGCCACGGCTTGGGTACTGTGGCTAAAAGGCAGGAGCTCTGGAGCCAGATCGCCTGGGTTTCGCTCCCTGTTCTGCCATTTGCTAGTTGTGTCATCTCATGTAATGCTTCATTTATGTCTCAGTTTTCTCATCTGTAAAGTGAGGACTGCAATTGTATTTGACCTCATGAAGTCGCTGTGAGAATCAGATGAATTAAAATATGTACTTAGAAAAGTGCCAGACAGGTCGTAAGCACATTATTAAGTGTTTGCTATTATTCAAGGGGAACGTTTGGCTTTTATTGCGGTAGTGGTGGCTGCAGAGTTGACGACTGTGGTCAGCCTTCACAAGGACAGCTGTTGGATGATGGTAGAGTTTGTTGTTGCTGAATAGGATAAGATCCCTAAAGACAGTCTAAAGGACCGGGGACTCTAGCGTATAAATTCTTGGAGGGCGGGTGTGCTTGGTAAAGACTCTTAAGGGTTGAGTACAGCGCCATGCAATTGGTGGACAATTGGCAAACAATGACTGCTAGCTCCTAGGGAAGATCCAGACCTTGGATACTCATCCTCCATCCATCCACAGCACACCGAGGGCCCAGAAGGGACACCCTCTCCTACAAGCACATTTCCTGTTAAGCCCCAGCTTCCATTCAAATTTGCTTGCATTGGAAAGTCAACGGAACCCCCAGCACAAAGACGGTGGCTGACTGCCCTAGGACTGGAGCCAGGAAAACTATGTGACAGGGGCTCCTGCCAAGAATGAGGATGTGATTTCCTATCTCCACCCCGCAGCAGGCCCCCAGCCTCCTCTCATCCCCATTCCCCTTCTACCCCCAGTCCTATGGGCCGCAGGTTTTTGCCTGAAAAAGCAATTTGGAGCTGCTCACGCAGGATATCTCTTCCTGACCTACTTCCTGAGTGCTGGGGCAGAGTGCTTGCTCTGCTGAGAAAGGCGGCATTAGCTCAGCACTCCCCCAGCCAAGCATCATACCGGAGCTGACTGTCAATCACTCACTCACAGCCCAGTGGCCACACCTGAGAAGGGTTTTCTTAATGGCTTTCCTATGTCAACACCTGGGCTGAGTCACCCGCCAGGCTCCCGGAGCAGAGCTGAACCTGTCTCTTGGGATATTGCGCTTTCTGTCTTTTCGGTTGTGTTTGTTTTTGTAATCTGGTGCAAAGCCACCGTTTGCCATGGTCCCGGGAACTCTTTTTGAGTTTGTAATTCCAAAGTATTTCTACTCCAGTCATCCTCCTCCTCGTCATCCCTTACAGAATGCCTACTACGTAGTCAAATTTTTTTTTTTTTTTT
>NW_012108585.1:593447-594642 GCF_000951045.1 Mandrillus leucophaeus | reverse complement strand
TGAGCTGAGATCATGCCACTGCACCCCAGCCTGGGTGACAGAGCAAGACTCCTTCTCAAAAAACAAAAAAAAGAAAGAAAGGAAGACCTGGGCATGATGTGCCTCTTCCTCTATCATAACTTAGGGCACAGAGAAGGAAGTTCTTGGGACAGATTGCAGAAGTGAATTTGGTAACACAGAGTTCTTTAAAGAATAGATTTCCAGGCCGGGTGCAGTGGCTCACGCCCGTAATCCCAGCATTTTGGGAGGTCAAGGCAGGTGGATCACCTGAGTTCAGGAGTTTGAGACCAGCCTGGCCAACATGGTGAAACCCCGTCTCTACTAAAAAGACAAAAAATTAACCGGGTGTGGTGGCGGGTGCCAGTAATCCCAACTACTCGGGAGGCTGAGGCAGGAGAATCACTTGAACCGGGGGGGGGCAGAGGTTGCAGTGAGCCGAGATCGCGCGATTGCACTCCAGCCTGGGCAACAAGAACGAAACTCCGTCTCAAAAAAAAAAAAAAAAAAGAATAGAATAGATTTCCAGTGCTGTGATTGTCCTTGTCATAGCCCAGTTCTGCTAAACAAGGGTGAGTTGAAGTTGTCTCATTCAGATTCTAGAGCCGCATATTAAGTCCCTGCCTGGTGACCCCCTCCTGTGGCTGGGCTGAACAGAGTTGCTCAGAGCAGCTAACCTACTAGTGAAGCTGTGGTGGGCATCTGCTGCATGCAGGGCCCTGGGCTGGCTGCTGTGGGGACCCACGGGGGCAGCAGGCTGTGCTCGCTGACCCTCTTCCTCTCAGCCACCAGGCTGACCTCATTTTCCGTTGAGACTTCCTGTTCTCCAGTAATTGCTTGGTGGGGCAAGAGGCTTCAGTTCCAAGTCAGCAAATGGGATCTGAGTCATGATGTATATGGTAAGTGTGCCTCTGCCCTCGGTACCTTCACCGGATCAACACTGGGTGCTGGGCACTGGGGACTGGGCAGGTGAGGAGGGCTGCCAGAGGGGCTGATTCTCACTCATGCAAAAGCATTGATTCTGTGTCTGCTGGGTGTCCGGGAATGTGTATGCATGTGCACTTGTCAGGATGCGGAAGGCAGAAGGTTGGAAACGACTCTGCAAAGTTAGAGCTCAAAATGTTCTTTGTAGCTTTTGGCCCCAGTGATGCCAAGATGAAGTAGGCTAGTAGAACAGCTGGGAGCAGAAAGAGGCCCC
>NW_012108585.1:580407-587147 GCF_000951045.1 Mandrillus leucophaeus | reverse complement strand
GTTTCACCGTGTTCGCCAGGATGGTCTCGATCTCCTGACCTCGTGATCCGCCCGTCTCGGCCTCCCAAAGTGCTGGGATTACAGGCCTGAGCCACCGCGCCCGGCCAATAGTCAAATATTTTACCTATTATCCCTAATATGCTCCCTACGCTACCTTGCAGGGTGGATCTGTCAGGACAGTGCGTCTCAGACTTGGATGTGCCTGTACGTCACCTGGGAATCCTGCTAAAATGCAGATGCTGGTTGAGTAGATCTGGGGGAGGCCTGAGGTTCTGCATTTCCAACAAGCTCCCAGGTTTTAATACCCTGAGTAGCAACATATCAGGAGAAATTTTTTGGTTTCAAGTGACTGAAATGCAATGCGAACTCGTTAAGCAAGAAGCAGAATTTATTACAAGGGTATCTGGTGTCTCACAAAGCCACAGGACAGGATTGCAGCTGGGCCTCAGGAAGAGTTGGGGCCAGGGATTCAAATGCCAGGAGGAGCCTCTTGGTTTCCCGACTGCTTTCTCCATGCACTCAATTCAAAGTGTGGTCCCCTCTCCCTCCCTCCCTTTGCTCCACTCTTTCTTCCTTTCCCCTCTGTTCTGCTTAGTGCCAAAGCAACTTGGCCCACAGTCCTGTGGGTTCCATGTCTTCTTCCTTGATTTTGGGGGCGCACATCTTCCAGTGACTCCCTAAGAAAGTGAGCAAAGGAAGGAAAACTGTTGTGAACTAACTTACCTAAACCGTCTTCCCTCAGTTGCTAGTGGGTTGAGTATAGAATTGCAGCTTCTAGTGTGGCTGCTGTGACAGCCAGGGCCATTTCACTCCTCTGTCCTCTGGAGCTCATGTCTGGAAGTTGTTCGATTCTCTCTGACCTCCAGTTCCAAAAGTTGACAATGATGTGGCTTGGGGTGAGTTGTTCCTCATTCATTATACAGGAAACTTAGTGAGTCCTTTAGACCCCAAAATTGATGCTTTCTGCTCTAGAAAAAAATCTGAATTGTTTATTTAATAATTTTATCCTTTCTCTTTTCTTCGTTCAACCCATCTTGAACTCTCAGTGTTAGGACATTGGATCTTCGATGTGATCCTTTAATTTTGTCTTTTGTATCTAATTTTTTATCTCTATCTTTTTGTTTTACTTGCTATGAGATTTTATAAACGTTTTTCTAGCTTAAGTTGAATTTTCAATTTTTATATTTTTAATTTCATATTTTTAGTTTCCGAGAGTTATCTTTTCTTTGATCTCTGAATATTCTTTTTTGAAATAGAACATTGGCTGGGCAAGGTGGCTCATGCCTGTAATCCCAGCACTTTGAGAGGCTTAGACAGGCAGATTGCTTGAGGCCAGGAGTTCTAGACAAGCCTGGGCAACATAGCAAGCCCCCATCTCTATTAATAATTTTTAAAAATAATAAATAAACTAAAATAGGACCCAATTATTATTTTGTTGATGGAATAGCTTCTCTTTTTTCTCTGGAGATATTATTATTCTTTTCCTTTTTTGCACTTTTCTTCTGCTCCCTACATTCTCTCTCTCTCTCCTCTCTTATTTCTTTATTTTGGTCTCCATCTTTCGTGTAGGCTTTCTGTGTATATTAAAGAGTGAGGCACCAAAAAGCTTACTGGAAGGGGAACTAAGTTGTGAAGGACAGAGTGGACCTTTTCATTTCACCTGTTGAATCTTTTGAGTTCTGAACCGTATTAATATAAAACCCATTCAAAAAACAAAACCCAAAACCCCTCATCTTCAAGGTGATGTTAAGCTTTACGTGCCTGGGGAGGGCTCGTCCGCTGGGGAACTTCACTGCAGAAACGTAGAGTGGGTGTTAGCTTCTTTGCTGAGTGGACTCCAGACGTCAGTGTTTTAATGTCGTCTCTCTAGGTTATGTCATCTTTTTCATTTTTTATTTTTGTCTTGCTCTGTCTCTCTGGCTGGAGTGCAGTGGTGCAGTCATAGCTCACTGCAGCTTTGAACTCCTGGGCTCAAGCAATCCTCCAGCCTCAGCCTCCCAAATAGCTGGGACTACAGGCACATCCACTATTCCCAGCCCCAAGGTAGTCTTTGCTGATAGTCATCGTCTAGACTTCTGCCTGGGGATAGGTGTTGGGGGAGGGTATAAGCCTAGCTGCCAGGTTTCGGGAATGAAAGTGGGAGGACAGCTGGGTATCCCACCCAGTGTTCTGAATGCAGATTTTCAGCAGGTGCCTCGGCCCTCTCCCCATTACACACAGCTGAGCCTCTAGAGCAGACTATCTATGGGGAAGGAGCAGTTTTCAAACGTCCGTTCTCTCAGGGACATGTACATGGTCCTGCCGTGCATGAGTAGTCCACATCTCACACGGCACGTGTCTCGCTCTGGGAGTTCAGACATCCAAACTGGCCTGTATGCTTCAGCGAGGAGAACCCACTGATCACATACCTGAGTGCTGAGGCAATGTCAGATTTCTGTGAAAATCCTAAACACATATTCTTGCTTCCTGTACTTACTGGCGCTAGTAACAGTTTGTGGACCTAAACCAGTTCCTGGACCACACTGCAAGAGCACTGCTCTGGAAAACAACAAACCTCTGGTCCCTTGCCTTGGGGAGGGTCTGTCAACAGGCTTTGAGGAGGTGGTGAAGGAATCGTGAGGGTCGAACTGCTCTGTAAATAGACTTTCAGCCTGTCCTCCATCTCAGGTCTATACCTCGCTCCTACCTCCCTTGCACCTGTGTCTCCACCTCCAGTGCCTTCCTGGATTCCTCATATCCTGTTGGTTCCCTCCCGCAAGCATCAGGCTGTGGCTTTTTTTTGCTGCTGTTGTTGTTGATACTGAGTCTTACTCTATCGCCCAGGCTGGAGTGCAATGGAGCCATCTCAGCTCACTGCAACCTCCGCCTCCCAGGTTCAAGTGATTTTTGTGCCTCAGCCTCCTGAGTAGCTGGGATTACAGGTACCCACCACCACACCCGGCTAATTTTTGTATTTTTAGTAGAGACGGGGTTTCACCATGTTGGCCAGGTTGGTCTCGAACTCACCTCAAGTGATCCACCCACCTCAGCCTCCCAAAGTACTGGGGTTACAGGTGTGAGCCACCACGCCCAGCCAGGCTGTGGCCTCTATTGCTCGGCCAAGACATTCATTTACTATTCCTTGTTCTACTTATTTCCTCTTCCAGTCTTTTTTGTCCTCACAGCTTATACTTTAAAAAATCCCTTTACTATTGTTAAGATAGCAATACTTCCCAAATTGGTCCACAGATTTAACGCAGTTCCCATCAAAACCTCAGCAGACTTTGCAGAGCTGATCCTAAAACTGTACGGAATTTCAAGGAACCCAGAATGGCTCAAATGATCTTGAAAAAGAAGAGGCTGCAGGACTCACATGTCCCAACTGGAAAACTTACTATGAAGCTACAGTAATCAAGACAGTGTGATGCTGGTGTAAGGACAGACGTATAGATCAAATCTGTGACGATTCAGTGGGGGAAAAGTCTTTTTGGCCAGGCGTAGTGACTCATGCCTGGAGTCCCAGCACTTTGGGAGGCTGAGGCAGGCAGATCACCTGAGGTCAGGAGTTCAAGACCAGACTGGCCAAAATGGCAAAACCTCGTCTCTATGAAAAATACAAAAATTAGCCAGGTGTGGTGGTGCATGCCTATAGTCCCAGCTACTCAGGGGGCTGAGGCAGGAGGATTGCTTGAACCTGGGAGGCAGAGGTTGCAGTGAGCCGAGATCACACCACTACACTCCAGCCTGGGTGACAGAGTGAGACTCCGTCTCAAAAAAAAAAAAAAGAATAGTCTTTTCAACAAGTGGTGCCAGAACAACTGGATGTCCACATGGAAAAGAATAAAGTTGGACTCCTACCTCATACCATGTGCAAAAATTAATTCAAAATGGATCACAGACTTAAACGTAAAAGCTAAAATCTAAAATTCTTAGAGGAAAATATAAGTAAACCTTCATGCAGCAAAGCCGTCTTAGCTACGACACCAAAAGCACAGTAACGAAGGAAAAATAAATTGGGCTTCATGAATATTAAAAAATTGTGTGTTTCAAATGACACCATCAAGGAAGTGAAAAGAGAATCCAGATAATGGGAGAAATATTTACAAATCATGTATCTTATAAGGGACTTGTATACAGAATACATAAAGCACTCTTACAACTTTATAATAAAAAGACAAATAATCACATTTTAAAATGGGCAAATGAACTGAATAAACATTTTTCCAAAGAAAATACACAAATGGCCAATAAGCATATGAAAAGATGTTGAACATCATCAGCCAGCAAGAAAATATAAACTCAAAACCGCAATAAGGCCCAGTGTGGTGGCTCGTGCCTGAAATCCTAGCACTTTGGGAGGTGGAGGCAGAAGGATTACTTGAGCCCAGTTGTTCAAGACCAGCCTGGGTGACATAGTGAGATCTCATCTCTACAAAAAAGTTAAAAATTAGCTGGGCGTGGTGGCATGTGCCTGTAGCTCTAACTAGTCAAGAGGTTGAGGTGGGAGGATCACTTGAGCCCGGGAGGTCCAGGCTTCAGTGAGCCATGATTGCACCACTACACTCCAGCCTGGGCAACAGAGTGAGACCCCATCTCAAAAAACAAAACAAAACCCACAATGAGACAGCACTCGACGCTTATTAGGAGACTGTTATTTTAAGAAACCAGATAATAACAAGTAGTGGTAAGGATGTGGAGCAACTAGAATCTCCTACGTTACTGGCTTGAATGCAAAATGATGCCGCCACTTTGGAAAACAGTCTGGCAGTTCCTCAAAAAGCCGATCACAGAGGTACTGTATGACCCAGCAATTAACTCCACTCCTAGGTATATCCATTCACACGACGAATGTATGTGCAGAGCAGCATTATTTATAAAAGTAAAAAAATGGAAACAACTCAGATTCCTATAAGCAAAATGTATATCCAATGAAATATTTATTCAGTGATAAAAAGAAACAAAGTACTGAAACATGCTACAGCATGAACTTTGAAAACATTACGCTAAATGAACGTCACAAAGGACCACATAGTATGTGATCCCACTGATAGGAACTCTCCCGAATCTATACAGACAAAGTAGGTTGGTGGTTGCCGAGGCGGGGGCTGGGGAGAAGGCAGGGATGAGCACTGGGTTTCTTTTGGGGATGATGAAAATGTTCTAGAATTGATTGTGATGATGCTTGCACAACTCTGTGAGTACTAAAAGCCACTGAACGGTACGGTTTAAATAGGTGAACTGTGTGGCGTGTGAATTATGGCTCAGTAAAGCTGCTCTGGTGGAGTTTCTGGTCAACCCTCCAGGTCTGACTGCAGTTCTCCAGTGTCATCACTGCTGAGTGTGGAGGCCTCCAGTGTACCGTATGCATGGGCTTCTCAATCAAAACCAGATAGGACATCACATCTGAAGTGACACATCTGTTCTTAATTGAATGGTTATAATTAAGGGACTGCTACTGGCTTCATCTGGGGATGTCAGTACCTTACAACGGTGTTTATCAAGTCAGACAGATAAATAAACTGGGTCAGACTCTACTCCCTTATTCCCACGGAGATCATTTTATTTCATTTATTTTTTTTTTTGACACAGAATTGCACTCTATTGCTCACGCTGATCTTGGCTCACTGCAACCCTGGCGTGATCTTGGCTCCCTGCAACCTCCGCCTCCCAGGTTCAAGTGATTCTCCTGCCTCAGCCTCCCAAGTAGCTGAGATTACAGGCACCTGCCACCACACCCAGATGATTGTTTTTTGTATTTTTAGTAGAGATGGGGTTTCGCCATGTTGGCCAGGCTGGTCTAGAATGAACTCCTGGTCTCAAGTGATCTGCCCACCTCAGCCTCCCAAAGCGCTAGGATTACAGGCATAAGCCACTGCACCTGGCTATTTGGTTTTTTTTAAAGTTAATTTTTAAAAAGATATATTTTTAAATTCATGGTAAATAATACAAAAAGCACCTACTTAGTTCCATGCATTCTAAATGAGGATGCAAACCCAGTTCATGCATTTATTCAACAAATACTGAGCATTCTCAATACGCTGGCTTCTCTGCCAGATTCTGCAAATGCAGCAGAGAGCAAATCACAGGGAGGAGAGAGCTAAATAATAAGTCTTCTGGTCAAGGTGGACCTACCTTTCAAAGGACGGACAGAGATCTCCCTACCAAAGGAATTGGGAGTGTTTTAACTACTGAGAGTTCAGATAAATTTCTACATATCTCGTTTTCACCCTTTGAAACCTTAAAATTGATTTTTTAAAATTATGTAAATACTAGAACAACCCTAACAAATAGAAAAAAAAGAAATTTACAACAATTCTGGGCCAGGCATGGTGGCTCATGCTTGTAATCCCAGCACTGTGGGAGGCTGAGGTGGGAGGATAGCCTGAGCTCGGGAGGTCAGCGCTGCAGTGAGCTATGATCACGCCATGCACTCCAGCCTGGGCAGCAGAGGGAGACTATCTCAAAACACACACACATACACACACACACCCCAAAAAAAAATTGCCACTCACCTTGCCTTCCATCTAATTTCAAACTGTTTCTCCACTCCACCCATTTTTAATTTAATTTTGTTTTATTCTTTCTTTGTTTTTTGAGATGGAGTCTCCTTCTGTTGCCCAGGCTGGAGTGCAGTGGCACGATCTCAGCTCACTACAACCTCCACCCCTCGGGTTCAAGTGATTCTCCCGCCTCAGCCTCCTGAGTAGCTGGGACTACAGGCCGGCATCACCCATGCCCGGCTAACGTTTTTTGTATTTTAG
>NW_012108585.1:578303-579042 GCF_000951045.1 Mandrillus leucophaeus | reverse complement strand
CTCACAGCTTATACTTTAAAAAATCCCTTTACTATTGTTAAGATAGCAATACTTCCCAAATTGGTCCACAGATTTAACGCAGTTCCCATCAAAACCTCAGCAGACTTTGCAGAGCTGATCCTAAAACTGTACGGAATTTCAAGGAACCCAGAATGGCTCAAATGATCTTGAAAAAGAAGAGGCTGCAGGACTCACATGTCCCAACTGGAAAACTTACTATGAAGCTACAGTAATCAAGACAGTGTGATGCTGGTGTAAGGACAGACGTATAGATCAAATCTGTGACGATTCAGTGGGGGAAAAGTCTTTTTGGCCAGGCGTAGTGACTCATGCCTGGAGTCCCAGCACTTTGGGAGGCTGAGGCAGGCAGATCACCTGAGGTCAGGAGTTCAAGACCAGACTGGCCAAAATGGCAAAACCTCGTCTCTATGAAAAATACAAAAATTAGCCAGGTGTGGTGGTGCATGCCTATAGTCCCAGCTACTCAGGGGGCTGAGGCAGGAGGATTGCTTGAACCTGGGAGGCAGAGGTTGCAGTGAGCCGAGATCACACCACTACACTCCAGCCTGGGTGACAGAGTGAGACTCCGTCTCAAAAAAAAAAAAAAAAAAAAAAAGCTTAAAAAAAAAAAAAAAAAAAATTTTAAAAAAAAAAAAAAGAATAGTCTTTTCAACAAGTGGTGCCAGAACAACTGGATGTCCACATGGAAAAGAATAAAGTTGGACTCCTACCTCATACC
>NW_012108585.1:556033-574648 GCF_000951045.1 Mandrillus leucophaeus | reverse complement strand
CCAAAAAAAAATTGCCACTCACCTTGCCTTCCATCTAATTTCAAACTGTTTCTCCACTCCACCCATTTTTAATTTAATTTTGTTTTATTCTTTCTTTGTTTTTTGAGATGGAGTCTCCTTCTGTTGCCCAGGCTGGAGTGCAGTGGCACGATCTCAGCTCACTACAACCTCCACCCCTCGGGTTCAAGTGATTCTCCCGCCTCAGCCTCCTGAGTAGCTGGGACTACAGGCCGGCATCACCCATGCCCGGCTAACGTTTTTTGTATTTTAGTAGAGATGGGGTTTCACCGTGTTGCCCAGGCTGGTCTCGAACTCCTGAGCTCAGGCGATCTGCCCACCTTGGCCTCCCAAAGTGCTGGGATTACAGGCCTAAGCCACTACACCTGGCCTCCACCCATTTTGTAAAGCCTCTAGCTCCATTTCCCTCGTTATCTTGACCACCTTTTCCCCTCATAGCCTTGATCACCTTCACTGCATGTCTCCCAGAAGGACCCAGCTGCAAGGACCTCCCAAGATCGCTGAGAAATTCAGGCCTGAGGAATCGAAGCGTGGAGGTAGCCAAGACCCCCCAGTGGCTCCGGCGTTCGGAAGGAGTAAAGGAGGAAATGTGAATCTCAGTGCCAGTTTGCTTCTGGGCACATTCCTCAGACTCAGAAACCAGGCAGGGGAGGGCTGAGTATCAGGACCCTGGCAGCCGGGCAGAAGGAGGTGGACTGGGCCAGAACTGCGCAAACCTTGGTGTCAGAGCTATCCTGAGAGCAGGGCTGCTCCTGTGCCCAGAGACGGACAATGTGAACACTGGCGCCATGGTGAGTCAGTGGGGGCATCTCGGGGAGGAATGTGGGCCCCCCTGGGCATGCTGGGGTGCAGGTCTGACCAAGCTGAGGAGGAGAGGCGGTAGGCCAAGTGCAGTGGTGGGGCTGGAAGGGCCCCCACACTTCCAGACTTGCTGGGACCGAGTGGTCCTGATCTCCCAGCTCTAGTGAGGCAAGTCAGGGTTCAAATCCCAATGAGGCCATCAACATGCGTGGTATCCCGACAAGTCTCTTAACCTCTCTGAGTTGTTTTCTCACCAGTAAATGGGGGGCTAATCCCCCCTTGCAGGACGTTTGCAGACATGTCGTGAAGTCTCACACGGCTCCGCTGCCCAATGCGTGATGGTTTGCACTGTAGCTAGGACACTCCCCTTTTCTCGGGGGCTATGACCCCCACTAAATGTCTAAGATTTAGCTTTGTTATTCTCATTTCTTATCCACTAACAAATTAACTGGAGCAGGGGGAGGAATACTTTTTTTTTTTTTTTTTTGAGAGGGAGTCTCACTCGTGTCCCCCAGGCTGGAGTGCAGTGGTGCAATCTCGGCTCACTGCAACCTCCGCCTCCCGGGTTCGAGTGATTCTCCTGCCTCAGGCCCCGCCGAGTAGCTGAGATTACAGGCGCCCGCCACCACACCTGGCTAGTTTTTTGGTATTTTTAATAGAGATGGGGTTTCACCATATTGGCCTGGAATACTTTCTAAATTTGTGCTTTATTTATTTCAGTATTTCTCTCTTTTTCGGCTGGTACAAGAAATACATCCTTGTAACAAAAGTACATTGTAGGCCAGGCGTGGTGTCTCATGCCTGTAATCCCAGCACTTTGGGAAGCCAAGGTGGGTGGATCACTGGAGCCCAGGAGTTGGAGACCAGCCTGGCCAACATGGTGAAACTCCGTCTTTACCAAAAATGTGAAAATTAGCCAGGTGTGGTGCACACCTGTGTTCCCAGGTACTTGGGAAGCTGAGGTGGGAGGATGGCTGGAGCCCGGGAAGTCGAGGCTGCAGTGAACCGTGACTGTGCCACGGTACTGCAGCCTGGGTGACAAACAAAGACCCTGTCTCAAAAAAAAAGTTAAAACTGAAATGTTGTAGAAAATAATAATAAACAGGATTTTAAATTTTCCTTAATTCTATCGGCCAAAGATAATTGCTATTAACAGTTTGATGTCTATCAGGTGTACCTCAAATGACTCTAATTAGGTTCAGTTGACGACCGTGTTTTAAATGTCTCCCTCCCTTTCTCCTCATTTCTCACAGCCCAAGCTGAGTCATGGGTGAGCTCCTTCGAAAGTGGCCTGTGGCCAGGTCCACAGCACTCACACCTTAGACATAGCCCTGTCTGGTAAGATGGGCAAGCTCGGGCAGCCCTCTCCAGTCCGCTCTGGAATCCACTGCCAGTTTCCTCCCTCTGGGCAGAGGAAGGGCAAGGAGGAGGGTGGAGGCGGAACGGAGCTGTGGACACAGCTACCTGCTCAAAGTAGATCCGCACTTAGCCCCTGGGGAAGTGAGTGAAAACACCTGTGAAGGAGTCAAGCATGGAAACATCCTCGCACATACCAGAAACAGGGTGTTGGCAAAGTGCTGTCTGTACATATCTATATACACACACACACACACACAGAGATTATACACGATGTGTGTGTGAACAGCTCTTCCCTTTCCCACCTGTTAACAAGCTCATCTCCTTAGAGGAAACTTATCCGCAGATGCTTATGTTTATATATGAGAGAACAAGCTTTCTCCTCAGGGGACCTCCTACCTACGCAAATGAGCCCAGAGTTACAAAGAAAAATCCTACTAGAGATAATAAATGGTCCTTTATACCCGAAGGGTCCGGCATTATACTAGAGGGCTTCAACAAGGCAAAGGCCTCTGGCCCCCCTGGCCTTTAATAGCCCGGCATTCCCCGAAAGCAACAATGCCCCAGACCCTCCACACCTTGAATGCAGAGTTGGTTGTCCTAGAAAGGTGCAGCCTCCCGCGACACGTCTTGGTGTTCATTGTTAGTGGTAACTCCCGCTAATACATTCGCCTCTTCGGCTTCTAAGATTCTATCTCCTCCATGAAATGTTCTTGGCCAATGGCAAGAGAAGTAGAAATTCCACTTGGCTTTACTTTGCCTCAAGGTACAATGTCTTCAAGACTTCTTCAATTCGTCATATACAAGGAACAGCTCCTTGGTTTTATGTCACATGAATAATATGTGCTGCCTTTATTCTTTGATTTGTCTGATCTATTTTCACTTGTGTGTTCCTTATAATCTTTAAGTCTGTCCATGTCAGACTATGTTCTCCTGTGTCCCCATGCTCTTAGTACAACCCTTAGTATCCTGGGCAAACAGTGGAAATCTCACAAGCCCGTCTATAAGAAACTTATAATAATAGCTACACTAAGATTTATTGAGTACCACACACTCTTATAAGTACTTTACGTGCGTTAACCCATGTCGTGCTCAGAGCCACCCTGTCAGGAAGGTACCGTTATCATTTTCATGCTACACGTGAGGAAACTGAGGCACAGAAAGGTGAACTGACTTGCACAAGGTCACACAGATGGTGGAACCAGACATCACCCAGAAACCCACAACCTACAACCGCTGACCATTTAGTGTCTCGCCTTCTATTTTTCCCCTTTGTATATAAAGGCATTTTGTTTTATTTTAGAAAACTGGGATCATAATTGTACTTAATAGGTGTGTTATTCGGTTTAGGGTATAAATTTGTAATAGTTATGACATGACTTTTAAAAAGTTTTTCATGTGACAGAAGTTTAACTTTTTTTTATGTTCATTAATCTTTTCCACTGTGAATTCTGCCTTTTCGTTTTTGTTTTTTGAGACGGGGTCTCACTCTCATCGTCCAGTCTGGAGTGCAGTGGTACAATAACAGTTCACTGCAACCTTGACTTCCTGGGCTCAAGTGATCCTCCCACCTCAGCCTCCCGTAGCTGGGACTACAGGCACACGCCATCACGCCCGGCTAATGTTTTGTATTTTTGGTAGAGACAGGATTTTGCCATGTTCCCCAGGCCGGTCTCCAACTCCTGGCCTCCAGGGATGCCCCTGCTTCAACCTCCCAACGTGCTGGGATTATAGGTGTGAGCTACCGCACCCAGCTTGCCACTTTTTTATATTTGGAAAATTTTTCTCCATTGAGTCACTCTCTTGTCTTTGGTTTTGTTTGTTTCTTTCTTTTTAAACTTTATTTTTTTTAGAGTAGTTTTAGATTCACAGCAAAATTCATAGCAAAATTAGGAGGAAGGTACAGAGATTCCCCGTATGGCTCCTGTCCCTACATATGCACAGCCGCCCCTATTATCAATGTCCCCAGCAGAGGGGTCCATTTGTTGCAGCTAATGTGGCTGCATCGACACATCATTACCACGCAACATCTATAGTTTACGTTAGAGTTCACTCCTGGTATGTTGTGCATTCTACAGTTTTGGACAAACGCATAACGGCATGTTTCCACCGTCATGCTATTCTACAGAGTATTTTCATTTTGGTGGCTTCCAAGTTTTGGCAATTATGTATAAAGCTTCCATAAACATCCATGTGCAGATTTTTGTGTGAACATAAGTTTTCAGTTCATTTGGGAAAATCCCAAGGAGCGTGGTTGCTGGATCGTATGGAAGAGTATGTTGAATTTTGAAAGAAATTGCCAAACTGTGTTCCAAAGTGGCTGTAGCATTTCGCATTCCCACCGGCAATGAACAAGGATGTCATTCCACATCCTTGTCAGCATTTGGTATCGTCAGCGTTCTGGATTTTGGCCATTCTCATCAAATTGTTGTTTTAATATGCACTTTCCTGATGGCATATCATGTGGACATCTTTTTATGTACTTACTTGCCATTTTACGTCTTCATTGATGAGGTGTCTGTGAAGAGGTCTTTGGCCCATTTTTTCAAATCAGATTCATATTCTGATTGTTGAATTTTAAAAGTTTAAGAATTTACATATTTTAGATAACTGTCCTTTATCAGAAGTTTTGTTTTGTTTTGTTTTCCCGAGACGGAGTCTTGCTCTTGTCCCCGAGGCTGGAGTGCAGTGGCACAATCTCGGCTCACCGCAACCTCTGCCTCCCGGGTTCAAGCAATTCTCCTGCCTCAGCCTCCCGTGTAGCTGGGATTACAGGTATGCACCACCTCGCCTGGCTAATTTTGTATTTTTAGTAGAGACAGGGTTTCTCCATGTTGACCAAGGCTGCTCTCGAACTCCCGACCTTGGGTGATCCACCTGCCTTGGCCTCCCAAAGTGCTGGGATTACAGGTGCGAGCCACCAGGCCTGGCCAGTATTTTTTGCAAATATTTTCTCCCAGTCTGTGGCTTATCTTCTGATTCTCTTGACATTGTCTTTTACCGAGCAGAGACTTTTGATTTAATAAAGTCCAGTTTATCAATTATTTCTTTCATGAATTGTGCATTTAGTGTTGTATATAAAAAGTCATTGTCGTGACGTAACAACCTAGGATGGAAATCCTGTGTCATCCTATCCTATGTTATGTTATGTCATCTAGATTTTCTCCTGTTACTGTCTCGGAATTTTATAGCTTTGCGTTTTACATGTAGGTCTATGATTCATTTTGAGGTAACTTTTGTGAAGAGTGTAGGTCTGTGTCCAGATTCTCTTTTTTTTCTTTTTGCATGTGGATGTCCAGTTATTGCAGCACAGTTAGTTGGAAAGAGTATCTTTGCTCTATTTTGTTATCTTTGCTCTTTTGTCAAAGGTCAGTTGACTCTATTTATGTGGGTCTATTTCTGGACTCTATATTCTGCTCTATTGATCTACTTGTGTACCCTTTTGATAATATCACACTGTGTTGATTACTGTAGCTTTGTATTAAGTAAGTCTTGAAGTTGGGGAGTGTCAGTCCTCTGACTTTATGTTTTTCCTTTAATATTGAGTTGACTATTCTGCATCTTTTGCCTCTCTGTGTAAACTTTAGAATTGGTTTGTTGATATCTACAAAATAACGTGCTGGGATTTTGATTGGGATTGCACTGAATCTGTAGATCAAGTTAGGAAGAAGTGATGTCTTGACAGTATTGAGTCTTTCTATTCATGAACATGGAATATCTCTCTATTTATTCCGTTGTTTTCTTTCTTTCTTTTTCTTCTTTTTGTTTTTTTTTTTTTTTTAAATTGAGACAGGATCTTGCTATGTTGCCCAGGGCGGTCATGAACTCCTGGACTTAAGTGATCCACCTACCTTGGCCTCCCAAAGTGTTGGAATTATAGTTGTGAACCGCAGCACCCAGCCCAGTTCTTTGATTTCTTTCATCAGAGTTTTGTAGTTTTCCTCATATAGATCTTGTAAATATTTTGTTAGATTTATATGTAAGTAGTTCATTTTTATTGATATTTAACATCTGTACCTATTTATGGAGTACATGAGTAGTTGATTTTTTGAGCACTAATGTAAATGGCATTGTGTTTTTAATTTCAGATTCCACTTATTCATTGATGATATATAGGAAAACAATTGACTTTTGTATATTAACCTTGTATCCTGCAACCTTGTAATAATTGCTTATTAGTTTCAGGGATTTTCTTTATTATTTTAGATTTTCTGTATTATTTTAGATTTTCTACATAGACCATCTTGTCATCTGTGAACAAAGACAATTTTGTTTCTTTCTTCCCAATCTGTATACATTTTTTCCTCATCTTATTGCATGAGCTAGGAGTTCCAGTATGATGTTGAAAGGAAGTAGTGAGAGGGGAGATCTTGCCTTGTTCCCCGTCTTAGTGTTAAAGCTCTTAGTTTCTCACCATTAAGTGTGATGTTAGCTATAGGTTTTTTTGTAGACATTCTTTATGAAGTTGAGGAAGTTTCCCTCCATTGTTTCTTTTTTACTTTTATTTAAGCTATTTGAAATTTATTTGATAACTAATTTGCCCCCTTCCCTGATAAGTTTGTGATTCTTCTTTCTTCTTTCTTCTTTCTTTCTTCTTCTTTCTTTCTTCTTTCTTCTTTCTTCTTTCTTCTTTCTTCTTCTTCTTCTTCTTCTTCTTCTTCTTCTTCTTCTTCTTCTTCTTCTTCTTCCTTCTTTCTTCTTTCTTCTTCTTTCTTCTTCTTTCTTCTTCTTTCTTCTTCTTCTTTCTTCTTCCTCCTCCTCCTCCTCCTTTCTTTCTTCCTCTTATGCTTCCACTTCCTCCTCCTCCTCCTTGTCCTCTTCCTTCTCCTCCTCCTGCTCCTCCTCCTTCTTTTTGAGACAGGGTCTCACTCTGTCATCTAGGCTGGAGGCAGTGGCACAATCACGGTTCACTGCAGCCTCAACCTCCTGGGCTCAAGCGCTCCTCCCACCTCAGCCTCTTGAGTAGCTAGGACTGCAGGTGTGCACCACCACGCCTGGCCAATTTTACTTTTTGTTGAGACAGGGTTTTGCCCTATTGCCCAGGCTAGTCTCAAACTCCTGGGCTTAAGCGATCCTCCTACCTCAGCTTCCCACAGTGCTGGGAAGCTGTGATGAAGCTGTAAGCTTCATCACAGGCATGAGCCACTGCGCCCTGCCTGTGATGCTTCTTTAACACTCATTGGGTTTTAAGATCTGTTTCAAAGTTGACTGAGTAGTAAATGTTGACGTATCGCAGGGAAATTCTTGCCTTCTTATTCTTTTCTGCCCCTAAGAGTTCTTAGTAATTGTGCCTTAATATTTTACCAAATAAACAATATAGTCATTACACCAAGTCAGTATGGCAGTAAACCTAATACATTGAGAATGGTTCCTATATTTAACATAGATTTCTGGATTTTTTTTCCATTAAAAATATCTTCTTTCCTACTATATTTATAACATCTGTATCAACTCTACTTTTGTCCATTCATTTTTTTTCCCTGTTTTTTTTTTTTTTCTTGATTGCATTTTTAGGGAAAGGATTTATTTTACTTTAAAAAAAATCCATTCCATAGTTTTGTTTACTGAATCTACTGATATCCTTGTAACTCACAAATTTCTGTAATTATCTTAATTTTGTTCTTCTTTGCTATTTTCCTAAGGTGTGTTTAATTGTTCTTTTCATAACTTTTCTGAGACGAATTTCAGTTTGCTTATTTTCACTATTTTTTATAATGACAGTATTTATCCCTGAACAGAGCTTGAACTTGGACTACATTCCTTAGTATGCTCTGGTTCTTACAACTAACCAAATAATCCATAGTTGAATATTATTATTATCTTTTTTGAGATGGAGTTTCGCTCTTGATGCCCAGGCTGGAGTGCAATGGCATGATCTTGGCTCACTGCAACCTCCACCTCCTGGGTTCAAGCGATTCTCCTGCCTCAGCCTCCCAAGTAGCTGGGATTGCAGGCATGCGCCACCTCGCCCAGTTAATTTTATATTTTCGGTAGAGACAGGGTTTCACCATGTTGGCCCGGCTGGTCTTGAACTCCTGACCTCACGTGATCCCCCTGCCTCGACTTCCCAAAGTGCTGGGATTACAGGAGTGAGCCACTGTGCCCGGCCAGAGAAGCTAGTTATTCTGTTTCTTCATAATCTGTGTCCAATATCTTTCTTCTTTTGTTCAACACCTTTTTGTTGGATATTCACAAGAATGTACCATGACGGGTCCACTCTGGACCCCTCCAGCAATGATAACTCCCTCGTGTTATCTAGCACACACTGAACTATTTTAAATAACGTTTCCTACGGTTGTCCCAGCGACCCAGCGAGGTAGGAACTATCTTTTACCCCATTTTGCACTTGGGGACACAATGGCTCAGACAACTTATCTTGTCCGAGGTCACCTAGCTAGCAGGTAGAAAAGCCAGACTTGACCCCATTCGACTTCAAAGTTCCCATTTTTCATCTGTCACCGATTAATGGAAAGTTCACCAAGAATGCAAACAAGATATGCATTTGGCTACAGCCTGGTGGCTGGGGCTCCAGGCCTTCAGGCTAAAGGAACAGTTGGAAGGATGAGCAGAGCAGGAGGGGCAAGGGGGTGACCTGGAAAAAATGCCGGGGGGCCCTCTGTTTGCCCAAAATTGACTAGTTAAGTCACATACCATACCTGCCACTGGCCACTTTGCTCTTTCAGAAGGTTTTCCTGTGCAAACGAGGCCCAGAACCTGGGAAATATCTCTGAAGAAACACCCTTGGCCCTCGCAGCCAACTCCCACAAGGCCTGGCAGCACCCCCAGCCCAGCTGCACGATAAGATAAGACGTGCCCAAGGGACCTGGGGAGAGAAGCCAGACTGGTGACACTGCACTGCTCCCTCCGTGACATCTGTTCACAGCAGACACTGTCCCTCCAGGCACACAGCAGACACTGTCCCTCCAGGCACCCGGAGCTCAGTCAAAAGGCCTCTGGTTTTAAGACCAGCTCTATGGAACTCCTCTAGCACTGCCCATCCGGAGGGCTTCTGCACTCAGAATTGCCCCCAACCCTCGGACCAACATAGCAGGCGAGTCAGCACTCAGTCCTCGGCAGCAGGTGGTGGTAGTCATGACTAGGAGAAAGGACCTTGCATCAGGGGAGCGCACAGCCCCAGGTTGTTGATGTGTGTGCACAGCCCCAGGTTGTTGATGTGTGTGCACAGCCCCAGGTTGTTGATGTGGGCATGCGTGGCAGGGCTATTTCTGCCCAGCTAAGTGCTGTCAGCAAGCAGAAGGTGAAGGGAGATGCTGCCAGGAGTTGTAAGATCTAGGCCTGGCACCGGCTGCTTGAACCCTGCTGAGGACCCAACACGCCGTAGTACCTAAACCGCCCTGACGGTTGGTTCACACAAACCACGTGAAGGTGAGAGGCCCTAACAACACTGAATCCAGAAACAGGAGCCGGAGAACCTAGGGACTGTCACACCGTTTTGAAAAGAGGCACCGCTCTCACTGAACTTCTTTTCTCTGCTACGTCCCTATAACCTTGACAGTAAGTGGTGGTGTCCTGGGCTCTGATCAGCAGTAAGCATCAGCCTCAAAGGACTGTGCCCTTGACAGGCTTCCGAGTGCCCTGGGCAGTGGCTGGGCAGCCTGCTGTAATCCACACCAGGCAACTGTGTCTGTGCAGATTACCGAGGTGCCCCTTTTACACAAGAGCCACATTCCTGGAAAGTTGTTCATCAACTGAGTCCTACTAGGGCTGCAACGCTGAGGGTACGTTTTCAGACTGTGAAGGCACAATGTTGCCACCGGCCAGAAGCCCAGGGTGTCGTCCTCCACCCCTCCCTTTCCCACACCCTCAGCGTCGAATCGCTCACCCAGCCCTGCCAGTTCTATTTCCTCACCCTGTCTTGGGGCAGTCCCATTTTTATACCCACTGCCCATGCTGTGCTGCAGACCCCCAGCAGGGCTCCCCGCGCATGGCTCTCCGCTCCAGCCCATCCTTCGAGCTGCTTCCATCATGTTCCTGCTAAAATGCTGCTGCAGCACATTGCAAAGCTGAGGCCACTTGTTGGAGACCAGGAGTTCGAGACCAGCCTGTGCAACATAGCAAGACACCGTCTCTACAAAAAATAACAAAAATCAGAAATAAAGTGCTGCTCTAAGGATGCCACTAGCTGAGGAAAACCTTCCTACTGCTCCCTGCCGCCCTCAGGGCAAAGCCTAAGTCCCTCACCAGCCCCAGCCTGATCCGTTGCCCCACACTGCTCCACCTCTGCCTTCTACCCGTACCCGAGGGCCCCTTGGGTCCTGACAGTGAGCCCCCGCCCTCTCTGAGACGGCCGCCACAGCAGCCCATCCACCTCATCCCATGGAGGAAAACTGAGCCCAGGAGACAATCCCCCCCAAACTTACCATCTGTTTCCCCCATTCCAGAAGTTTCTTGAGAGCATGTGCCATATGGATTCGTCTCCGCATGCCCAGCCTGAGACATCAGTGCCTATAGGACTCAGAGCATACCCAGCACATGCTTGTAGAACAAAGAAGTAAACGGAAGGGTGGGTTTTTTTGTTTGTTTTTTTGTTTTTTGGGGGTTTTTTTTTGCTATTTCTCGTATATTTAATTTCATCATTATTATATTTTTCCTGATTATAAAAGGATGATGTCTTAGTTGTGAAAAATCAGAGTTGGAAGGATTACAGCTCTTTTAGGATTTGTCTAGCAGGTTTCCTGGTTTTTACTGAAACCAAACTCCCATGAGAAAAAGACCTACAATTGGGAAAACATATAACCTAGAAAGAAAGGGAAAGTCCTTAGTGTGATATAAATTCCTCCCACGTTTGTTTCCTATGCTTATGCTAATGCATAGAAATATAAAGTAGATCCTCTGAATATTTTGTTTCGTTTTTACCAATATAGAATCATATCATGTTCTTACCGACTTGCTTTCCACTAAATACATTTTGGATATTTTCTGTATCTGTACAGGGGGATCTACCTCATTCTTTTTTTTTGTTTCATTTTGTTCATTGTTTTTTACTGATCGAACAGGAACACCTCTCGCTTTTCAAAGATGTACGTAGTATTTAATTGTGTGGGTGTAGGCCAGTTTATTTAGCCCACATGCCATTGATTACAGTTTGGCTCATTCCCAGGTTTTGACATTGTCGATAATGATGCGTTGAATAGCTTGTCTTTCTGAGCTTTGGGGAGCATTTTCTGTGGGAGACTTATTCTGCAGGAGGCTCCTAGAAGTGGACTTACTAGGTAAGACTATTTTAAATTTTAAGAGATAATTGTCAAATTGTCCTCCAAAAAAATGATTGTAACAATTTTGGTGCGTTTGGTAGTAATTTACATTTCTACCAAGTCTGTGAAAGTGCTTGTTTAGCCCCGTCTTCACCAACACTGAGTGTTATCAGTCTCTTGAATCTTCACCAATCGTGTAGGCTACGCATATATCTTATACACATTTGTGATGTTTCTTCAGGGGCTTGCTTGTTTGCACTCTATTTTTCTGTTGGCTCACTTTTAAGGCCTCCACAGACTTCAGGAAAATCAGTCCTTTGTGCTCTGTGCAGCAGTGTTTCCCCCGTTTGTCTTTGTCTCCTGATTTTGTGTGGTGTGTGGCGGTGAGGGAGTGGCTGGAGCACACGCTCTGAAGGCAGGCTACTTGGTCACCCTGGTTTTGTGTGGTGTGTGGCGGTCGAGGGAGTGGCTGGAGCACACGCTCTGAAGGCAGGCTACTTGGTCACCCTGATTTTGTGTGGTGTGTGGCGGTCGAGGGAGTGGCTGGAGCACACGCTCTGAAGGCAGGCTACTTGGTCACCCTGGTTTTGTGTGGTGTGTGGCGGTGAGGGAATGGCTGGAGCACACGCTCTGAAGGCAGGCTACTTGGTCACCCTGGTTTTGTGTGGTGTGTGGCGGTGAGGGAGTGGCTGGAGCACACGCTCTGAAGGCAGGCTACTTGGTCACCCCGGTTTTGTCCGTGACGTACTAGCTGAATGACCATAGTTCAGTTTCTTAACCTCAGAGTCCCTCAGATAAGGACAGTACTTATCCCATGGGATTGTCACGAGAATGACATGACTTCAGATATGTAAAGTGTTCTGTGCAGGGTTTGACATGAAATAAGTGCTATAAGGGGATACGCTATTATTATTTTGCATTCAACTAATTTTAATTTTATGCAGTCAAATGTGTGGATCCTTTATGGCTTCCGGATTTGATGTCATGCTTATAAAGGTTTTCCTCATTCTAAGATTAGAAAGATATTCACAAAGGGAACTATTTGAAGGGGACTGCGGGGAGTCCATTTGCAACACGGCTCCTCCTCCTTTCCTTCCCTCCCTTCCCTCCCTTCCCTTCCTTCCGCCATTTTGCCGTCTTGTAAATTGATTTGGCTTTTCACATCCTGGGAATTTTTTTTAAGGGGAAACCTATCTAAGTGTACATAGTGGAAGGACGACACACGGGTCTGGGGACTGTGGTGGCTGTCGTTTCATGTCTAAAGGGCAGGCCTGCTAGGTCATCCCCTCCCTTCATGGATAAAACAACTGCTAGTTGTCAGTAAGTGCCAGCCTCACACTACGGCTCCTACCCTGATGGAGTTCACCGTCCAGTGAGAGGACAGATAGTGACAGGTGGGAGGTGTCCTCAAGGCCCTGTGGTGGAAATAACCAGCTTAGTGGAAGGAAGAGCGTCCTGGGTGGATGGCAGGAGGGGCCCAGAGGGCATTTCAAACACGGGGGATGGGGCGTTCAATCCGCTCTACAAATCCTGGTGACCTGCCTGTGATGTGCGGGATCCCTGGCCACCCCCGCCCCCACCTGCACAGAGGCCCCGGGACAGGGAAGAATGTCCCAGCGCTGGGTAGGGTGAGATGGAGAGTGGTCAGAGGCCAGACCACCAGCATCAGACCAAGACTAGGAAAGCCCAGCTCCTGTCCCAGCTCTAGAACTTCACAGAGAGCCTAAGAGCCCTAAGAAAGGGACTTCATTCCTCTGGGGCTCCCTTTGCATATCCTTACAATGCAGCCTCAGCTTCTGTCGTTAGGCAGCTGTGCAGATTCTGTAAGAGGCAAGTGCAGACATTCTGTCCCGCACAACAAACCGTGGACACCTGGGGGCTCTTTCTGCCGCTGCTAGACTGGGAGTTGCTCCCGCCATGGGGACTGTGCTGTGGGTTCAGCCTGTCTGCATTCCCAGGGGCTCCTGGGCCTGCTTCCCCTGGAGGGGCAGCTTCACCCTGGATCCAGACCTCCCCGTTTGTAGCCCGTCCTGGTAAGCTGGCTCTTGCCTCCTGCTCCCCTAGTCTTTTTGTTGACCCAGGTCCGGACTCTAGTCCATTACTGTTGAACCCCGGCAGAGACGCTCCTCAGGAAGGGCTGAGTCTCCTCCTCCCACAGGTGTTCAGTAGCAGGAAGAGAAACTGCGCTTGGGGAACCTACTCGTTCCCGTTGGCCTTGTTCATCCCAGATGTTGGTATGAACCCCTCTTGGCACGGGCAGGGCTTCTACCGTCTCCTCACACTAAGGGTTAAAGGCCTGCAGCGGGGACAGTGAGCTCTTCCACCCAAACTTCAGCTCCGTCCACGACACCAGAGCCCCGTGAGTGGCGTCCCCTGTGGGCGGCAGTGATTCTCACGCGAGCAGAGCCCCAAAGGCGAAGGCCACTGCAGAGGCATCGCACCCCTGGGTCCCTACCATCCAGTCAGAGGGCACGGGAGGGCACGGGAGGGCACCTGGCTGCTGGGGAGAGGACCCTGGTGGGAGTCACAGAAGCCTTTGTCCAGTTTCAGCACTGCCCAGTTCTCTTGCCTTGGAGAGGTCCTTGCCCCGATGGTTCTGTGTCCTGACTTATAAGACGGAAGGCTGGACACAGGGCTGAAACGCATGCCCTGTCAGCGGATGGGAGCTTGTGCACTTTGAGGTTGGATGCCTTTGAGCGGGTGTGCGCTGCCCAGGGAGGAGCAGTTCCCACCCCTTCCACCAGTGAAGGCCTTTGAGCGGGTGTGCGCTGCCCAGGGAGAAGCAGTTCCCACCCCTTCCACCAGTGAAGACCTTTGAGCGGGTGTGCGCTGCCCAGGGAGGAGCAGTTCCTACCCCTTCCACCAGTGAAGGCATTGGCGTTTGCATTTTGCGTGGCTCCCTGGCCCTGGCTTTTGAGAGAAGAGCCAGCAGCCTCTGGCCTTGTTGACACCATCATGTGAGACACCAGAGGGAAGGGCTAAGGACCGAGCCAGATCTGGCTGGGCCATCTCACCTGGAGGCCGACCTTGATCCAGGATGGAAACAATGAAGTGGTCACTGGCTTTCCCAAGGCCTGCGATCCTCTTGATAACCAGAAATCCCAAATCCTTATCTCCTGCTCCTCCAGGCAGGCTGGGCTGGCTTCCCAGGGCCTGCTTAGGAGGGCCCTGTGCTGAGAAGCGTCCTGCATTTGATCTAATGCTCTGCTTTTGCCATCTTGAAATTCTGAGTCTTTTTTTTTTCCCCTGTTTTAGACTTCATTCCTGAGGCTCACTCTTACCAGTTTGAAGGAGGGGCCCCATATGTTCATTTTTACTGGGCCATGCAAATTGTTGTGAGTTACATTAATACTCATTTGGAAACCTGTTACCAGTCTCCTCTATTAGGCAGAGCTTCAGTTACTACCAGAAGAATACTCTGAAGGAGGCTTCTTGTCTGTCTGGAGCCAGCTGAGATGGCCCTGAGATCCACAGAACCTCCTCCACGCCTCTGGATGGAGGCGCTTCTGCTCTTCCACCCGTCGTATCTCTCACTTGACACCCGTTACTGTAATCAATCACAAACTCCGTCTGAGCTCTTCCTCTCTGAGCCATGCCCTCTGTACTCTGACTTGCCCCAAATAGACAGATGCTCAATAAATATTTGCTGATTGGCTGGAAAGCAAACAGAGCTATCATCTCAGCACAGAGTTCAGGGCATTGCACACAGTGGGTGCTTAATCGATGCTGCTGACTCATCCGCGGAGCAGGCCAGGGTGCTGCTCAGTGTGGCCGTGCCTGTGCTCAGCCCAGGCTTCACATCTTCCTCCAGCCATTCCCTTCCTCCAACCATTGCCTTCCTCCAACCATTGCCTACCTGATGAGCACAGAACTGACCGTGAAATCCTGGGCGCCGCTGTTGAATTATGGGGCTTCCTGGTGTGAGATTGTCCCCGGCAAACCTACTCTTTCCCTTTGGCCTTGTTTATTCCAGAAGTTGGTGAGGACCCTCTTGGCATGGGCAGTTCTACCATCTGCTCACGCTAAGGGTTACAAGCGTGCAGCAGGGGAGCCCGGAGCCCCAGAGCCCAGGACACACAGCACCAGAGCCCAGTGCACGGCGGGCAGAGAATCACTGGCGGCAGCCGTTCTCTCGTGTGAGCAGCCTCCTGCAGGTGAAGGTCGCTGCAGAGAGAGCCTCCATTTCATGGCGGTGGAAATGGAGCCTTAGCAAAAAGAAAGATTTACTTTTATTTATGTGTTTATTGAGGTGGAGTCTCGCTCTGTCATCCAGGCTGGAGTGCGATGGTGCAATCTCAGCTCACTTCAACCTCCGCCTCCGGTTCAAGCGATTCTCCTGCCTCAGCCTCCCAAGTAGGTGGGACTACAGGGGCCCGCCACCACGCCTGGCTAATTGTTTTTTATTTTTAGTAGAGACAGGGTTTCACCATATTGGCCAGGCTGGTCTCGAACTCTTGACCTCGTGATCCACCCGCCTCTGCCTCCCAAAGTGCTGGGATTACAGGTGTGAGCACACCCCTGGCCTGCTTTTATTTTTAATTAAATTTTTGTTTTTGTTTTTGTTTTTGTTTTGAGAGAAGTCTCACTCCATCCCCTAGTTTGAAGTGCAGTGGCACAATCTCGGCTCATTGCAACATCCGCCTCCGGGGTTCAAGTGATTCTCCTGCCTCGGCCTCCTGAGTAGCTGCGATTACAGGTGCCCGCCACCACCCTCGGCTAATTTTTGTATTTTTAGTAGATACGGGGTTTCACCATGTTGGCCAGGCTGGTCTCGAAGTCCTCACCTCAGATGATCCACCTGCCTCTGCCTCCCAAAGTGCTGGGATTACAGGCGGGTGCCACCATGCTCGGCTGATTGTTTTATTTTTATAGAGACGGGGTTTCACTATGTTGACCAGGCTGGTCTCGAACTCCTGACCTCAGGTGATCAGCCCACCTCAGCTTCCCATAGTGCTGGGATTGCAGGCATGAGCCACCGTGTCCAGCCAAAAAAAGTGTTTTATGGAGACAGGGTCTTGCGATGTTTCCCAGGCTGGTCTTGAACTTCTGGCTCAAGTGATTTGCCCACCTCAGCCTCCCTAAGTGCTGGGATTAAAGGTGTGAGCCACCGCACCTGGCCAGGAAACGATTCTCTCCCTATCCCTGTAGTTCCAAAATGCCCTTGGAGAAAATTATAATTATTTACATTTGCAAAGAACTTTACAGTTTGTAAACCAATCACAAACATGATTCTCAAACTCTCCTGTAAGTCAAGCCAAATACTTAAGTACTAATTATATGGTTGTTGCTTTAACATTCTGGGTTTTTTTTTACTCCAAATGTTCATGGAAGAAAAATTAGAAAATACAGATAAAGCAAAAAAAGAAAATAATATCTGATATCCTATTGCCTTGAGATGATGCTTAATATTTTAGTCCGTATCCTATCAGATTGATCTAAGTATATAAGTATGGATCTTTAAAAATAGGTTAATACTATCACTGTTCTGTAATCTTATGATCCCCATTTTTAGTAGGTGACTGAGAGAAGTCCCAAGCCATGCAGCTATGAAGGGGCAGTGCCAGGTCTCAACTCCTTGTCCTGGCTCTAAGTGTCCACATCCCCAAGCCAGGCTGCCACTCACACTTCGAGGTTTTGCGGGAGTTGACTGCCTCCATTTCATGGCCGTGGAAATGGAGCTCCAGCAAAAAAGAAGGGTTTGCTTTGATTGGACTCGGGCTTAGAGACCCCCAAGTTGTCCTGGCATCCCACCGTTCAGCATGGGCGAGGCTGGGCCAAGCCTCCCGGCCGCCCAGGAGTCCCCACCTCTGCCAAACTGGACTTTGCCTTGCAGTGAAGTCACAGGGATGACAGGGGTCAGCTGTCGGGCGGGAGGCCCAGAGGCAGCAGATGCCAGGTGGCAGCCTCGGGCTGTGAAGGACTGACCCCAGAGAGCGACTGGGTATCTGTTTGGTGGCCTTGGAGGTCTCCCACTCATTAGTATTTTTAGAAAGAGGATGAGGGCCCAGCAGGGACCTGACACTTGCCCGGCTGCCCTGGGGCATCACCCTGTTCTGTGGAAAGGGCGCTTCCAGCCTGGATCTGGGCCAGCGCCAAGGGCAGGACTAGCCTGCCTGCATCCGTCCATTCAGTCACTCCTGAGCACACACTCCCAGCCGAATTCTGTGTTAGGCACTGGAGGAGAGGTTTCCCCGGGGCCCTGGCCTAAGAGCTGTGGGAGGAGGAACACAGTGGTGAGGAGTTTGAGCTGTGGCCTCAGATGGACTCGGGTTCAAATCTTACCTCTGATCTCCTAGCCATGTGACCTTGGGTAAGTTCTGTCCTCTCTGGAGCCTGTTTCCCCTCACAGGGCCTCTGCAAGAAGTGAAGAGGGATGCACAGGGAGCCTGGCAGCGCGTGGGGTCAGTGCAGGGAGCCAGGGAGAGGCTGTGGATTGGAAGCCCTCTGGGGCTGGGCTGTTTGTGAGTTCAGCCTCTACAGAGAATCTGGTTCTCAGGACACCTTGGGGCTGAGTCAGACAACGCCTGGGATTTGCTGAGGGTTTTGCTGAGTTCGGCAGCAGCTCACCTGTTTCACCAGATACAAGCTTCTCACCATGAGAAGGAGAGGAGCGTCTCCTCTTTTTATAGACAAGTGAGCTGGGGAGCACCGAAGCTGCGTGAGTTGGACGGTCCGCAGCACAATCGGGTCGCTGCACCCGCCTGCCGGCCCTCCCCCGCTCACCTTCTCCCCAGACCAGACCCTGGCCCACTTCACAGAGCTGCTGCTCAGGTGCGGGTGTGGGGGCTGGGAGGATGTGTGAGTGGCCACCCTCGAATGATGAGGGAGAACAGGAGAGCCGCGGTGTGAGGACCCAGGCTGGGCCTGCTTTGCTGGCAGGGAAAAGGCTTGAGTCTTCGGGCCAGGGCAATCCAGACAGGCTGGCTCCAGGCCCAGGCCTCCTTGGATTGGCTGAAGCTGGCAGGGGCAGCTGATTCCGGCTGGCCCACCAGTCAGGAGGGGCTTTGATCCCCGGGCTCAGTGCTCAGGGACTTCTCTGTCGTGATCTCCTTGGCCCCCTGAGCTCCCTCCGGATAGTGCATCAGTAACCCTGCCTTGTCTGTCTCACCTGTGGGGCTATGGCCAGGACCCAGGAGACTGCTGAGCTCAGGAACAATAGATACACACCTGCACACAGACGCGTGTACACACACAGACACACACAGACACATGTACACACACACAC
>NW_012108585.1:521214-554791 GCF_000951045.1 Mandrillus leucophaeus | reverse complement strand
ACACACAGACACACACAGACACAGACACATGTACACACACACAGACACACAGACACACACAGACACACACACACACAGACACATACACAAGACGCACACACACGTTCACACAGACATACGCACAGAGACACGGACACACACACATGAATACACACAGGCACACACACACAGACACATACAGACACACATATGCACACACACAGATGCTCATGCACACACAGACACACAGACACATGGACACAGACATCCACACAGACACACACACATACATTATACACACAGACACATACAAAAGACACACAAGACACACACACATTCACACAGACATACACACAGAGACACGGACACACACATGAATACACACATGCACACACACACACATACAGAGGCACACAGACACACACACGTGGGCACACACACATTCACACAGACACACACACACACACACACAGCAAACACTGTGGCTGCCCTGGTGTACGAGGGGGTCAGCAGTGCAGTCGAGGTGTTTGTGTTCTACAGCCATGGCGGGCAGCCCCAGAAGGCACCGTAGAAGAGGTTCACCGGGTTCCGCTCGCCTGGTCCTGCCTTTGAAGTCTCTTCGGAAATGAATACAGTGAATGACAAATGGATCTTTTTTTTTGAGACAGGGTCTCGCTCTGTCACGCAGGCTGGAGTGCAGTGGCGTGATCGTGTCTCCCTGCAACCTTTGCCTCCCAGGTTCAAGTGATTCTCTCGCCTCAGCCTCCTGAGTAGCTGGAATTACAGGCGCCCACCACCACATCTGGCTAATTTTTGTATTTTTAGTAGAGACGGGGTTTCACCATTTTGCCCAGGCTCCTCTCAAACTCCTGACCTCAAGTGATCCACTCGCCTCGGCCTCCCAAAGTGCTGGGATTACAGGTGTGAGCCACTGCGCATGCTGACAAGTGCATCATTAATTCACTCCTTCATTCATTCAGCACTCCAGGCTAGGTGCCCCCTTGTTCCCGTGCAGCTTTTCCATTGGGGAGGGATGGATAAGTTCTCTTTATCTCCTGGCTTCCCCCTTTATACACTTATTCTCTGCTAAGCTTTGCCATTGTAGGGTATTAGGAGAATAGGATGTAAACCGAAACGAGAGATTTATTTTGCCAAGGTTGAAGGTGAACTCAGAAAAAACAAACACCGTAAGATCTGTGACCTGTGCTTTTTCCAATGAGGATTTTGGGAATTTCACTATTTAAAGGGAAAGAGCAAAGCAAGAGGGGAAGATGTTTTAAAAGGAGGGTGGGTAGGCTGCAAGGCTACGGTTGCCTTCCTGTGAGGCTGGGATAGTGCTCCACGAATCTGCATTTCACGTGTGAAGAGGGAGTGGGGGCGGCTCAGTTATGAATTTGTCCTGGGCTCAGTGGATCCGCGTTTTGTGTAAGGTAAAGTAACTGTGAAATGACCACGGTTTGGGAACACGGGGAAGGCAGTTTCGTCTTTTGGTTTTGGTTTGTTTTGTGTGACTCCATGTCCAAGCTGAACTTCCTCTTCGGCGTAGTGAATTCGGGGTCCAAGATTCTAGTTTTCCTTCACAAGGGCTTTGGGAAGGCGGAGATCTTTGTTGTCTGCTAGGTGCCTAGCTCAGGCTAGGAGCTGGAAACAGGTTTGCTGACCTGAACTCAACAGGAATCTTGGCAGGCTGTCTGCAGGGCTGGGTGGGGTGGGAAATTCACCACCTTCCCTTTTCCCATCTCACTGTCAGATCTGAGCTACTTCATGAGGTCTCACCTGGACGATAGCCAGAGACGGTAGGCTCAGCTCTCACTGCTTCTTACTCTAATTGCCTTGAATCCCGAGGAAATAACTCTTACCTTTTGGAAACGTATAATCTAGTGGGGACGTACAAAACTCATAGACACCCTTATGTGGAATGTTGATATTTTGCTTCATGATAATTGTTCCGAAAGTCCTTTCCACTTACCCGTGTTTAGGTTCCTGTCTGGAATTAGGCTCCACCACAAAATCTAAAGTTCAGCAAAAACAAGAGCGGCTCTAAGTGCCTCTGAGGGAGGACACGAAAAGGATCTGTGAAGAAAAGCGCTAGACCCTAACAGATCCGTGAGGAACAGCAGCCGGCAGCCCCGGTGGGGGAGACAGGAGCTGCTGGGGCTTCCGGCTACTGGTTCGAAAGACGGTTTTGATCCATTCACTCCTCTCTGGAATGATCTAGATATGCTATCTGTGAATATTTTAGACTGGTCCCCATCGTTGAGGGGCTTACACAGCCTATGCTTCCAGGGCTGTAGCGGTTAAGGACACAGAATCCAGAGCCTGCCTGGGTTCAAAGTCCAGCTCTAATACTTAAAAAATGGATGATCTCGGCCTGGTGCAGTGGTTCCTGCCTGTAATCCCAGCACTTTGAGGGTGCAAGATGAGAGGATCCCTTGAGGCCAGGAGTTCAAAACCAGCCTGGGCAACATAGTGAGACCACATTCCTACAAAAAATGTTGTAAACATGTAGTGTAGTGGTGTGCACTTGCAGTCCCAGCTACCCAGGAGGCTATGGCAAGAGGATCCCTTGAGTCCAGGAGTTTGAGGCTACAGGGAGCCATGATTACACCACTGCACCCCAGCCTAGGTGACAGAGGGAGACCCTGTCTTAAAGAAACATAAAAATAGGCGGGCGCAGTGGCTCATGCCTATAATCCCAGCACTTTGGGAGGCCGAGGCAGGCGGATCACGGGGTCAGGAGATCGAGACCATCCTGGCTAACATGGTAAACCTCGTCTCTACTAAAAATACAAAAAATTAGCCAGGCGTGGTGGCAGGTGCCTGTAGTCCCAGCTACTCGGTAGGCTGAGGCAGGAGAATGGCGTGAACGCGGGAGGCAGAACTTGCAGTGAGCTGAGATCGCGCTACTGCATTCCAGCCTGGGCGGCAGAGTGAGACTCCATCTCAAAATAAATAAATAAATAATAAATAAATAGATATATAATAAAAATAAAAAAGGGTGATCTCGGGGCCTGGTGCAGTGGCTCACGCCTGTAATCCCAACATTTTGGGAGGCTGAGGCAAGAGAATCGCTTGAACTCAGGAGTTCAAGACTAGCCTGGCCAACATGGTGAGACCCCATCTCTATAAAAATTTTACAATTTTTCATTTCTAGTAAGTTTTCAGGCGATGTTGCTACTGCTACTTCAAGGACCACATGTGGGGAACCACTGGTATATAGGAGAAAAAAACGCAGGCTTAGGATTTAGACAGTGGGGCCATCCCTTAGTATCTGGTGACTTTGGGCATTTGATGTCTTTGAGCCTCAGTTTCTTCACTTGTGGAATGGAACTACATCCCAGCTACTTGGCAGGCTGAGGCAGGAGAATCGCTTGAACCCAGGAGGTGGAGGTTGCAGTAAGCCAAGCTCATGCCACTGCACTCTAGTCTGGGCAACACAGTGAGACTCTGTCTCAAAAAAATATATATATATACATGGGAGTACAGTTGCTTCTCAACTTATGATAGAGCTACATTCTGATAAACCCATAGTTGAAAATATCGTAAGTCAAAATGCATTTAATACCCTTAGCCTACTGAACTTCATAGTTTAGCCGAGCTTAACTTCAGTGTGCTCTGCCCACTTACACTAGCCTCCTGCTGGGCCAGATCGTCTAACACAAAGCCTCCTTTGTAACAGAGTGCCGAGGCCGGGCGCGGTGGCTCACGCCTGTAATCCCAGCACTTTGGGAGGCCGAGACGGGCGGATCACGAGGTCAGGAGATCGAGACCATCCTGGCGAACACGGTGAAACCCCGTCTCTACTAAAAAATACAAAAAAAAACTAGCCGAGCGAGGTGGCGGCGCCTGTAGTCCCAGCTACTCGGGAGGCTGAGGCAGGAGAATGGCAGGAACCCGGGAGGCGGAGCTTGCAGTGAGCTGAGATCCGGCCACTGCACTCCAGCCTGGGCAACAGAGTGAGACTCCGTCTCAAAAAAAAAAAAACCAAAAACCAGAGTACCGAATATCTTCTGTAATTTATTGAATGATGTACTGAAAGTGAAAAAGAGAGTGGTTGTGTGGACACTCGAAGTACAGTTTGTAAAGTTTATCGCTTACGATGGTGAAAAACCGGGGACCATCCGTATTCCTACCTGCTTTGCGGAGTCATGCCTGGCATACAGCATTATCGTTATTTAATGACCACCGTTTAAATTTTAGCAATTTTGTTAGCCCTTGAGGGATGAGCAGGATTGAAGTCAGCAGAGACTGGCTGGGAGGGCTTGGGGGATGTCTCTGAGAACCTCAAAGCCGAAGTGGGCGGAGAGCAAAGAGCAAAAGGCCAGACGGGTCTGGAAGGCCCAGGACAAGGCGCGGATTGGGAAAGTGCTCTTGTGTAGGGTGGATATTGAGAGGCAGCAGATCGATTCTTTGGAAATGTCTGTGTGGTGGGTAAATCCACGGTTAACTCTGAACCCGGAGAAGACAAGTCTTTTCTGAAAACCACTGACAAGGTGACCTCTTGCAGGGGAGGTGCACACTGCTCCCTAAGAAAGAGCAAGGAGGCCGGGGGGGTGGCTCAGGCCTGCAGTCCCGGCACTTTGGGAGGCTGAAGCAGGAGGATCGCTGGAGCCCCGGAGGTCGAGGCTGCGGTGAGCTATGACTGGGCCCCACACTGCAGCCGGGGCCACAGAGCAAGACCCTGTCTCAAAAAACCAGTAACAACTAAAATAAAAAAAAGCAAGCAGGCCCCTCTGCGCTCCCGTTTCAACGCACGTGCTTTCCTGTTCTTCCCTACACGCCCTGCTTCTGTTTGCAAGCTGTGGCCCCTTTTGTTGCAGGGAAACCCGTGCACCTCCATATCACAAAGGGGTCAACGCCCGGGGAACGCCCGCGCTGGCGGACGCTGCTTCCCGGCGCCCCCTGGCGGGCAACGGCGGCGCCGCAGGCCTTCCGGGACGCCGCTCCCCACGTGGCCTCTCGGCGCTGCAGCCCAGGCCTCAGTGTGCAGCCCCGGGCAAGGGCTGGAACTCGCAGTGAGACTGTGCCCAGGGCCCGGAGGAGGTCTCTGGACCAGTCACCTATTATTGCTGGAATAACACGCAAAAGACACCCCACCCCGACGTGGATTAGAGACTGTGGATTTTTAAGGGCGAGATCACCGCTCTTGGCAGAGGAAGGCTGCAGTCAGGGAGCCTGCATGCGGCCTGCCCCAGACAGAAGGCCTCAGGGGTCTGAGCTTTTACAGCTTTTGGCCTGAAGACCAGCTGCAGCTTCCAGCCCCAGTCATTCATTCCCTGAGGCTCCCTCAGGACTGCTGAGCAAAGGCAGGATCTAGGGGAAAAAGAGCTCTGCCTGCAGTGGGGGCGTTTATTTTAAGAGCAAAGGTTCACTTCGCAAAGTTCTCTCCCCCACCCAGAAGCCATTGTGCATGAAGCCCCACCCTTAAAAAACCTGACTTTTGCCTTTTTTGAAAAAGCTCTCTCGTAAAAATTCAATGCAAGCATCATTCATTGTGCACCTATTGTGGACAAGGTGCTGAGCTAGGCCCCATGGGGACTCAGGCCTGTGGAGATGGGGTCCATGTGCTAAAGTGGGCAGCAGAAGGAGCCGTCTCAAGAGGTCTCAACAACGCCAAGGCCAGCACAGGCCAGGGAGCAAGCGACCTTCTTTCAAACAGGGCCTTGGTGGAGTGCACTTGGGGACGGGGTCTACAAAGGAGGGAAGGCTTTCCCCAGGGGGAGCATGGTGAAGAAAGAAAGGCCTTTAGTCCCGGAGCAGAGCAGGAGCAGCTGGGAAGGGTGGGGTGTGTTCAGGGAACAGTGAGTAATCTGGTGTGGCCCCGCACGTCTGAGCATCACAGAGTCTGGCACAGGGTTCGCTCTCCAGGGGTGGGAGGAGGAGCTGGGGACCAGGCTAGAGAGGTGGGTGGGGGCCCCAGGAGAGAGGACTACACTTCAGTAACAATGACCCTGGAGACCCAATGCAGGCAGGCTTGTGTGAGCATTTCTCTTCCTGCTGGCGGCTCAAACGTGAGAGCCAGCAGGAGTGAGGAGAGAGGCTGCCTAATGGGTACAGGAGGCACTTCAAACACAGTGGAAGTTGTTAGGACCATAAATGGTGACTACTTCGAAATTGGGGCTGGGACGGGCCCTGAGTCACAACACAGTATTTAAAATGCCTCTAGGCCTACACGTGGGAGTATAATCCTGTGTGGGATAGATTTCCCTCTCGTCTCATATTTGCTTAATACTTCACAGTTTTCAAAGCACATTCACCCACATTATCCTATTGATCTTTCTAGCAGCCTTTGTGCTAGACAGGGCAGATATTATTCCCACTTCAGAGAAGGACCAGCTAGGGTCTGGGTGAGATGAAGTCATAAATTCGGTTTTGTTTTAATAAGTTTATTTTAACCACTGGCCTTTTGCAGGGTATGCCTTGGTTTGTTTTGTGTTGCTGTAACAGAATAACTGAGACTGGGTAATTTATAAACAATAGAAGTTTATTTGGCTCATGGCTCTGGAGACTGGGAAGTCCAAGAGCATTGCACTGGTATCTGGTGAGGGCCTTCATGCCACGTCCTTCCCTGGTAGAAGGTGGCAAGGCCAGAGAGCTTGCAAGCACAAGAGAGAGGAAGGAAGCCAAGATCATCTTTTATTTGTTGTTATTATTATTGTTATTATTATTATTATTTTTTTAATCAGGAACCCACTCCTGAGATAACTTGACCTGCCGCCATGATAATGGCATTAATGCATAAATGAGGGCAGAGCCCTCATGACCTGACTGCCTCTTAACATTGTTACAGCAGGGGTTAAGTTTCCAACCCATAAACTTTAGGGGGCACATTCAGACTGTAGCAGAGTGCATATTTGCTTTTGTTACCAATTTATTGATTTATTTATTTTTGAGATGGAGTCTCGCTCTGTCACCCAGGCTGGAGTGCAGTGGCGCAACATCAGCTCACTGCAACCTCCCCCTATACCTGGCCTATTTATTTATTTTAGAGACAGAGTTTTGCTCTTATTACCCAGGCTGGAGTACAGTGGCACCATCTCGGCTCACGGCTCACTGCAACCTCTGCCTTCCCAGGTTCAAGCGATTCTCCTGCCTCAGCCTCCCAAGTAGCTGGGATTACAAGCATGCACCCAGCTGATTTTGTATCTTTAGTCGAGACGGGGTTTCATCATGTTGGCCAGGCTGGTCTCGAACTCCTGACCTCAGGTGATCTGCCCGCCTCAGCCTCCCAAACTGCTGGGATTACAGGTGTGAGCCACCTTGCCCGGCCACAGATTTATTTTTTAAGATAGTTCATTCACACGGTTCAAAATTCAAAAGGTACAGATAAAATTCCCTCTCTCAACCCTATTCTTCCAGTCACCCAGGTCCCTTCTTACCAGTTTAAACCCAAGCCTTTTGCCTTTGGGTCTAGTGCCCCTTTTGCGGCAGCAGACAGCCCTACTGCAGATTCAGGAAAGCCTCGGGCAAGTTTCACTTAGGTAGAGGTTATGCCTCCTCTTAGTAAGTGTGCATGTGTACCCTATGGGACTAGTCTTCTTTCATCTTAGGCCACATATGTTTTTGGTTTTTATCTGTTTTTTTTCTTTGAGACGGAGTCTTGCAGTGTTGCCCAGGCTGGAGTACAGTGGCGCAATCTTGTCCCACTGCAACCTCCACCTCTGAGGTTCAAGCAATTCTCCTATCACAGGCTCCTAAATAGCTGGGAGTATAGGCATGGGCCACCACACCCAGCCAGGCTGCGTGTGTTTATCTGTAGATCTTAAACTCCTTGGAGTAGGAAGCATGTCTTCTACTTCTCGGGGGCAGTAGAGTAAGGGTGAAAATTATAGGCTCTGGGCCTGGCGTGGTGGCTCACACCTATAATCCCTGTACTTTGGGAGGCCGAGGCAGGTGAATCACCTGAGGTCAGGAGTTTGAGGCCAGCCTGGGCAATATGGTGAAACCCTGTCTCTACTAAAAATTCAAAAATTAGCCGGGTGTGGTAGCACACACCTGTAATCCCAGCTACTCGGGAGACTGAGGCAGGAGAATTGCTTGGGAGGTTGTAGTGAGCCGAGCTTGTGCCATTACGCTCCAGCCTGGGCAACAAGAGTGAAACTCTGTCTCAAAAATAAATAAATTAATTAATTAATTAATTAAATAAAAATTACAGGCTCCGGCACATAGAGGATTGGAATTAAAAACTGTTGTGTGATCATGGGCAAGTTACTTAGTCTCTCTGAGCCTCTATTTTCTCAACTGTGATGATGATACCCTCGCCTGCTTCGCAGAACTGTGGTGAGGACTACATAAGGCGACTCATGTTCTGTGTTTAACCCTGTTTCAGGCACAAGGTATGTCCTCTGTAGGTGGGAACCACCATTGTTCCCATGCACTGAGAGCCCACTATATGTGTTCACAGAGGGACAGGCCCAGGCACCCTTCCCAGCTGAATTCTGACAAGGGACTGACACCGAATTAGAAGTTCACCTAAGCCTCTTCCTTTGAACACATCACTCTTCCCAGGCTGGGACCCACCCTTTCCCTTTGTGAGAAATCAGCTTTCCAAAAGCCTAGGTCGCCACTGTCTCCTTCTCAAAGGAGGCCCGGCTTTCCCAGGCAGTCGGTCATTTTGAGGCCACCAGAAGGGCCACTGGCCCCTGTTCCTCTGGGCCTGTCTAGTGTGTAGCCCTGAGTGTGAGCTGGCACACAGGAAGCTCCCATGCGGGTCTTCTCGGGGCCGGCAGGAGTGACTCATGAGAGGGTCACCCGTGCCCTGCAGCTGCCTCTCAGCGATGTCCTTGGCCCCCGGGATTCTCCACTCAGAGCCGGCTTTCCCATCCCTAGACCACTCCGTGCTAGGAAGGACCCAAGGAAGCCTGTGTTCCAGTCCCTTCAGTCTCACAGATAAGAAGTCCAGTGCTCCGGGCCCCGGCTTGTTCAGTCATTAAAGCAGAGCTGGAATGTGGTCAAGGTGCCTTTGGTGACACCCTCCGGGCTGCTACAACTCCCCCTCACCAGCCTACACCTTTCCATGGGACACACACTGCCTGCCACAGGCCCCAGGGCCTAAACACACTGATTTGCGGGCTCCATGGCTTTTCGGTAGGGCAGTTACTTACCACTCTGGGGTTTACTGAACCTCTGTGGCCCTCTGGGAGAACAGCCCTGTAATCTTGTTTCCAAGAAAGAGCAGAATGATCTGTTGGAGCTTATGGTCTCCACTGACCATAATGTCGATAAACAATGTAAAAACATGTTTACTTTTTTGTCAAAAAAGGCATTCCTTTCCTATCCAACCTAAGTTCTGTAAATAAACAAAAATATAGGCCAACAAGGATTAAGGGATAAAGGGCTGTCTGGGAGAACAATGAAGCAATCCTTGACTTCAAGGGATGGAATTGCACCAGCCTTAGGAGCTGGGACTTGGCAAGAGGCCTAGGTGACAGGGAAGTCTGAGCTGGAATGAGAGAGGAGGGTGTGGAAGAGGGAGGAAAATGACTGTGCCGGGCAGGCCCAGGAACGGGGCAAACTGGCGACCGCCGGGTCTGTGGTGTCCCCCACCCCCCGCCTCATCCCCATGCCAATCACCAAACCCATGTCCTCTTGTTGCCCAGAGGCCCAGAGGCGTCCAGATCAAACTCTGGATCTACTCCCACCTTCCCTGCACTCGCCGGGCTCCAGCTTCATGCCGCCCCAAATTCCCCTTCCGTCCGGGTGTCATCGATTGGGCAGATTTTGATGGGCAGCCTTTCCCACAGGCAACCGCGCCTTGAACAGGGACTCTGGGAGCCCAAAGCAATGAGTCTTGGGTCAGTGTCCTGCTTCCCTTGAGTGGCAGGGGAGGGGTGAGCAGGGTGGGGCAGAATGAGAGCAGAGCCAGCCTCATTGAGAGAGGGATCTCAGGCTGGGAAAATGGGAACCGCTTGGATTCTGTCCTTCCTTCTGTGGAGGAGCAAAGTGTGGCTCTGTCTGTCCGTGGCCTCTGCCCTCCAGAGACAGGATTTTCCTCCAGTTTTATAGATGTGGAAACTGACCACCAAAGCGCCAAGCCCAGAGGCAGAGTTGGGCCCGGAATCCCAGCCCACCGGCCCCTGCTCCCCGAGGATCAACACCAAAGGCGCCGGGAGTGGGCAGAGCCCTGTGTGCTTGTGGCGGGTGGAGGCCGCCAGCCCACGCGGGCCAGCTCTGCAGGGAGGGCGCAGGGGCCAGGGCCAGGGCAAGGGGAGGGCGGCAAGCGAGAGCCAGCTGTGAAGAGTCCGGTGAAACACGAATGACTCATGCGGGTGGCTCTGCTCCTCAGTCCAGCCCGCATTCCCGGGTCGCTCGCTGTTCCCGACCCGCCTGGGCCTGGCCTTAAAGGGCCAGCTCCTCCGTGCAGGAGCGGGGGCCACCCTGCTGCGCTCCCCACGCCTCGGTCACCCTGGTCCCTGTGGAGTTGCTCCCAGTCCCTGGCTGTGGGCGAAAGGCTGGCCCCCTGCAGGGTTTAGGGCTTTATCTGGCCCACTCCTCCCACTATAAGGGAGGGCCCTCGGGTCATTTCATCCATCCCCCTGCCTCTGAGCAGGGCTGCACCTAAACTGGCCCGCAAGGATGGAGAAACCCGTTCCCTGCTTTTACAGACGTTGCAATGAAAGGGCCCCTCTCCAGGCCCCCAGCTCCAGGGCCTCTGCCCGCCCTTCCACGCGCCGGCCCCGGGCTGCAGGTGGCGCCGGACGCCCCGCCCTTCTCGTCTCCCCCCCCACGTGGTTCCACTTCAGCTCTGGCTGATTCTTGAGCTCTGGCTTGACACGCGTGTTTGGAGGGTTTCAGGTCGGCCCCTCCGGACTCGCGGGCGAGGCTCCTGTCCCGGGCCTCGGAGGGGTCCCGGGTTCACACCAACCCCGTCCTGCGCGTGGCTTCCCGGGGCGGAGACACCGTCCGGCGGCCGCGGTCCCGCCGCTTCCCCGGACCCTGCGCGCCACCGTGTGGACACTCGGGGAACTGGCGCCCGCGGGGCCGAGACCCCGCCCAGCACCCGCAGTTCAAGGCGGTCCGGAGTCGGCCTCAGAGAGAGGAAAGGGGGAGGCGCACCCCCTGAACACACTGCGAGCCTCACATTCTCTGCGAAACAATGGCTTTTAGATGAATTTAACAACAAAAGCCAACCCGCTCTGTTAAAACTTACAAATAGCAATACTTTCCATAGAGGTTTGGGAAGACCTGTGTGGCCCAAGTGCCCACCCCTTCCACCCACTGCCGCCTCTTCCCCCACTAACTGGTCAGTGCTCAACACGTCCCACTGGAGGTCTGGGTTTAAGGTTTTGTTCACTGTTAACAAATTTGGGGGGAAGGGGCTCTGTCTTCCTCTAAGCTAGACCAGGAACGAGGAGAAAGGGCAAAGCTTGCTGCTACGGGACAAACTGGAGGATGGGGAAGAGAGAGGAGGGGTGGCACAGGCATGGGGCAGGGAGGCCAGGGGGCACAGCTGAGCCTGGGCAGAGGCACTTTGAATTTGGGGGCAGGGGGTGAGACTCTCTTGCCTAATGAGTGCTCTTGGGGACCGAGGACAAATCTTCACCAAACGGGCTATGGCCACAGGTTGCAGCCTTGGTGCTGACAGAGACTGTGGGCCTTTGTGGAGTGTTGGCCCTGGGATCCCTGGCCCTAACCAACCAGGCCAGCCGGCCCTAGACAAGCCGGCCTTGCTTGAACTGGATTTCCAAAGGCCCTGAATGCTGTGTGTGGCCTCCCAAGTCCACACAGCTCCTCACTCACCCTCTGTCCCTACCTCCTCCAACCTCACTGGCTGCCCCCAGCACCAGCTGAAACCCCGGCCCCGGCAAAATCAAACACAAACGAAGACAGGGGAGAGACAGTGAGCACTCCATTCCTTTCGTGCCTACGGACGTTTTCCTTATTTTTGTGGGCCCCGGACCCCGGCCTGATTTTGGTGGCCGTCAAAAGGAGCTTGCCAGGGCCTGTTGCGAGCAGCCTGTGGCCCAGTGCTTACCCAGGATCCCGGGGAGAGGCAGCAACTATGCCTTGTTTGGCATTGGGGTCCTCACAGCCCCAAGCACCGCCTGGCATGTACACTCAATCTATTGAATGAATGCTACCCGCTGGTCTCCGTTGTAATCTCCCAGGGAAAGTGTTTAAATTGCTCCACTGGCCAAAGTGCACACTCCTGATTACCCTCGGCGAGTCCTGCCCCGACCAGAAGTTGAGGACACTTGGAATCTTGATAATGAACAACCCAGGTGCAGGGAACTGCCCCGTGTAGGAAGCTGGTGGCCTGGAGTGTGGTCAAAGAGCCACTCCTGTGTGCTTGATCCTCCAGTGACTGGTCCACAGAGTCAGAGAGGGGCAGCCTGCGGGGCACAGGCTGCCAGTGGGGATTCCGTCAGAGCAGGTGCTGTTAGCACCCATGACCAACCACCCTGTGCCTCTTGAATGTGTCTGTGCGTGCACACCCTCCTGGCAAACAGAGCAAAGGGCCAGGAGCTCGGAAAGGAAGCGAGAAGAGCAGGGTGGAGACATTAGGCTGAGCTTTGAAGGCAAACTTTAGGAGATGGACTGGGGAAGAGAGGCCCCCTTCTGTTGGACTAGGAGAGGACTGGTCCAATCTGTAGCCAGGCATGTGGATTAGAGCTGGGTCTCCAAAGATGAGTGCCCAAGACCATATTGTAGGATAAGAAAATTAAACTTCTATTTATATTGAATGTTATGTAATCCTCTCAAATGTTTCTACTTTTTACTATATGTATTAGTGCCATAAAAATATGTATAATTGATAATGGAAGAATGTACATGTATTGAGGATGCATGGCCAAAACAGTTTTTAATGCTGAGATGACACTATCAAGAAAGTCTGGAAACCACTGCATTTCAGAGTTTTGTTTTTGTTTTGAGACAAAGCTGTCGCCCAGGCTGGAGTGCAACGGTGCAATCTCCGCTCACTGCAACCTCCGCCTCCTGGTTCAAGTGATTCTCCTGCCTCAGCGTCCTGAGTAGCTGGGATTACAGGCATGTGCCACTACACCCACCTAATTTTTTTGTATTTTTAGTAGAGACGGGATTTTGCCATGTTGACCAGGCTAGTCTCAAATTCCTGACCTCAAGTCATCCACCTGCCTTGGCCTCTCAAAGTGCTGGAATTACGGGCATGAGCCATCGCACCCGGCCTCATTGCAGGGTATCCTCATAGAATCCAAAGGTTCTGAGAGATAGGCTAAATCAGTTAGCCTATGTGTAAATCAACTGTCCTCTGTGTACCTCCCTGAGGTTCAGAGAAGTGAAGCGACTTACTGGGGTTGCATGAAGTACAAGGAACATTCCAGACCCTCTGAGACCTGCCCATCCACTCATCCACGTATCCATCCATCCATCCACCCACCAATCTCTCCATCCATCCCTTAATCCATGAAGCTTTATACTTCAAAACAAAATCAAATGTAAATTATGCTTCAATAAATCCTAGCCAAAAAAATTAAAAACAAATTAAGAGAGTTTAACTAGTATGCATCACTGTGCATATAAGGCATGCATCCATCTATCCATTCATCTGTCCTCACTTAGCAGGTATCTGTCCTGTCGTGGTGATCTGCTGGGTCATCTTCCCTACCTCCAGGCTGTAGCATCTTTCAAAGTCCTCCATTCCTTCCTTTCTCACCTCGCTCCACTTCAGTTCCTTTTCACTCTGATCCTAAATCAAGACTGTAACTTTTAAATGACTCTCCCTGCTTCTAGCCCTTCCTGGCCCAATCTGTTCCAAGCAGCACTGCTAAATCAATTTTCCAAGTACTCTTGAGTGACTGCAGATTGCCCTTGGCCATGGCGCCCAGTCTGAATTTCTTGGCCGAACCCAGAGGCCCACAGCATATGCCCTACATTGTGATTCTGTCTTTTGGAGTTAGTGGCTTCTTGAGAAGCTTTAGTTTACACTTCAAAATCAAATCGAATGTAAATTATGCTTCAGTAAATCCTAGCCAAAGGTAATAATTAAAATGAATTAAGAGTGTTTAACTAGTATGCATTACTGTGTGTACACACTCATGCATGCATGTGTATGCTGACAGCGTGTGCCTGAGCAGGGCGGCAGCTCCAGTGCTCCTGAGGGATGGAAATCCAGCCGACGACCAGCTGCCGAGCTGTGCACCCTGCCTTGGGGGCCACGGCGTTATGGAGAGGAGGCGCCTTTCTCTATCTCACCCAAAGCCACCAAGCTCCTTTTATTGTCTTCTCAGGTGCTTTCCTCTCAGAGGAAAACAGCCCAAAGCTGAGGCCTGGCCCAGGTAAAATAGCGAATAGGATGAGGAAGGTGCATTTTACCAGCAGCAGAGAACCGTCTCCGCTTTCTCCAGCCAGGTGTGCGAAGGTGTGAGGGAAGGGGCGACTCTCCAGGAAATATCAACTGCAACAGGACATCATTCCCGAGTGCAGAGGTTCTTACAGGTTTTCTAGTCCAACCCTTAATTTTATCAGGCCCTGAAACTGAGACGGGTGTCACTTGCCCTGAGCTTCCCACCTGGTTTGGAAAGAGCTTTAAAACCTCTCTCCTGTCTCCCACCTGTCAACTTCTTCCCTTCCAGAGCCCCCCTTGGTAAGTCTGTGCTCTCTCCCCTACAGCCTGGAAGCTCCGACCCCAGGAGGAGCCAGCCCATCAACCTGAACCATTACGCCACCAAGAAGAGCGTGGCAGAGAGCATGCTGGACGTGGCCCTGTTCATGTCCAACGCCATGCGGCTGAAGGCAGTGCTGGAGCAGGGACCGTCCTCTCACTACTACATCACCCTGGTCACCCTCCTCAGCCTCTCTCTGCTCCTGCAGGTGGCCATCGGCGTCCTGCTCGTGGTCATTGGTGAGGAGCCCAGCCCGCAGTCAGACCTTCTGCCTTGGCACCTGCGGCCGGCAGAAAGGCCCCCCGTGTTCCCTGGGCCACCCTGCATTGGCGCATGCAGCTTTGCAACCACACACTGACCTGCAGTGCGCCCTCTGCTAACACAGGCCCAAAGAACAACTTCCTGTCCTATCTCCTGGTATCCCACGCCACCCCACAAGGGCAGGCGCCCTGTCCTATCTCCTGGTATCCCACGGAGCAGACGCTCCACAGCACCTGCTGAGTGACTGTGCCAGCACCTTGCTAACTGCTCACTCACCCACTTGCTCGCCCGCTTCTTCCTTGAGCACTTATCCCACGCTTAGAGGACCCAGCTTAAGTTCCCAAATCCTGGTGGGATGAAGCACACGAGGGTGCCCCATGTGCTGGTTGGCGAGGGCAGAGGCATTTTGGCCCGATTTTGACCACCTTCCTGGATTTCTGCCGCATGGGTTTCTGAAGGGCCCCTCTCTCCAAACTCTGGTGGGTGTTGTGGGGGCAGCTCCGTGCTGTGGCCCCATCTCTGAACCTTCCCCCTACTCCACTTCCCTGCAGCACGGCTGAACCTGAATGAGGTAGAAAAGCAGTGGCGACTCGACCAGCTCAACAACGTGGCGACCGTCTTGGTCTTCTTCACCGTGGTCATCAATGTTTTCATTACAGCCTTCGGGGCACACAAGACAGGCTTCCTGACTGCCAGGGCCTCAAGAAATCCTCTCTGAATACAGCCTGGGACCCAGGTGAGGGAGGATGGGGGAACCCCAGCTTCAGGGGCTCCCCAAGCGGCCCTTCTCTCCCCTCTGGGGCTTTCGGGCAAGAAACAGATCCCCTTGCCAAACAAAGGGGGAAGGCCTGTAGCTCTGAGAGCAAGGAGGGGATCTGCAAGAGCCTGGCCTCGGCAAGGCCTGCACAAAGCCCCATTGCTGTGTTAACGGGCGGCTCTCGGTTCTTGGCTCAGGGTCTCCCACGGTCTGGGACAGGGTGCAGGCGATGCCATTAGTGGTTAACTCTGCCCCTCCGGCGAAAGGAAAGGGGGAGATGGGGAATTTCTCCCTGCCATTGTCTAGCAGCCTTTGCTACAGACTGTGGTCCCTGGGCCAGCGGCATCCACAAACCACTCAGAAGCTTGCTGGAAAGGCAGAATCTCAGGCTGTGCTCCAGACGGGCTGCAGGCACGTGCATGAGGAAGGTGGCCAGGTGCACCCTGGGCACGCTGAAGGTTGAGGGGCACCGATCTGGCCTGCCCTCCTCATTGCCTCTTCTCTGCTTCCCCAACAGGTACTGGGCCTGGAACTCCTACCTCCTTCCTCCGTGATCTGCCAGGCTCATGGGCACTTTCCACAGCCCAGGAGAGCTTCTGAAAGGACGGTATAGCTGCCCTTGCTCCCTACCCACAGCACCTGAGTTAAAAAGTGATTTTTTTGTTACTGGTCTGAGGGATTTCCATCTTAGTCTGGAGTCCTGAGCTCAGATGCAGGTACTGCCAGCCATACCTCCCTGGTAGCAACTCCTGGACCTAAGGCATGTCTGTCAAAGGCCAAGTCTGCCCAGCTTAAGGACTCTGGTTCTGACTCTACCCTGCTGCTTCCTTCTGCTCTAGGCCTCAGTTTTCCCTTTCGGTAAAATGGAATCTGTATCTATAAAGGTTTCTTCAAATCTACTCTCGAGTCCACGTATTCGTCTAGTCCTGCAGGCTCAGGCATCCAGGCTGGTCTCCCTCTGTGCCTTGGAGAGGGCTGAAGAGCGTAAACCCCAGGGCTGGAGGGTGGGAAGGCTTTTAAATTACTCCCTCCTCTGTGGGTTCTGCTCGGAGCCACAGTGTTCCTGGCCCAGATGGGCTTATTGTCATCTGCCGCGTCCGCCGTAGAGGAGTCCGTTGCAGATGGACGCACACATGCACAATCTTCTCCATGAACCTGCTGTAAGCTATTCTCGCTTTCAGTCGCAGCTTCCCTTAGGCACGTGTTTAAGGACTGCAAACTCACTTTAACCTTTGCCTGGGCCAAATGTAATAAGGAAGGTAGATCTGCACCTGCAAAGCATGAGCAGAGCACTGCCAGCTCAAACAGAAATGATTTTTAGACGGTCTGCCGGTTTAGAAGCAGCCATTCCTTGGCTTCTCTCGACTGCTCACCGAACCATTCTGGCTTTATATCTAGCCTTCTCCACCCAGGGCAGCCATAGCTTTTCTCAGCTAAAACCACCAGCCTCCATCAATCTGCCGAACCGAAAACGCCTAGTCTGTTACACGGTGGGCTGCTCAGACAGGAGCAATGTTGTCTTCTTCCTGAGTAAACCACAGTGCAGAGAAGGCCATCCCCACACGGCAGGCACCACACTTGTGGTAAGGGTGGAGGGTGGTGTAGGAGGGTCCTTGGCACACTCACCTGGGCCCCTCAGCCCAATCCTTTACATCCGTGAAGAGCAACAGGAAAAGACAAGCATTTATTTTTTTTCTAAGAAGTTGCTGTATTTAATGCTTCCCCTCCCACCATCCCACACCCTCCCCTACCCAAGACATTTCTCTAGGAAGTAGGGGCCTTGCCCGGCCCTTCCTCTTAAGGCAGATGGTGTGGAGGTAACAAACATCAAATGCAAGGCACTGGCCCAGGGTGCAGGGGTGGAGGGCAGGGTAGTAGGCTGGGCTGGCTCCTGGCCGTTGGAAGTGAAGCAGGCGGGCAGTGTGGGCTGGTTCCAGCCTTCCAGTGCAATGCCCGAGGACAAGAGTGGTCCCAGAAAGAAACTGGCAGCCCCACTGGCCAACTGCAGCCCTAGCCTATGCCCCGTGATCCTTCTCCAGCGGCCAGTCGGCCTCAGCAGGGCACAGAAAATGCCACAGCCCAGGGAGGAGGTATGGCCTTCCTAAGCCACAACCTGTAACTCAAAAGTCTTTGTCCTTCATGATTCCTTAAAGGGAGGCAGGGATTCTCCCCGATCCCCAAAGGGTTCTCCACGGGCTCCATTCTCCCATTGCCAGACTCGAGCTCTCGGGGAATGCAGAGCCCGCTGGGCAGACCCTGCAGCTCCAGTGCTGTGGTTTGAACTGCCACAGCCTGGAGTGGGGGCTCCGTGGCCTGGTGGTCTGGGCCCCGCCACCCCTCCCCAAGCCCTGTGCTCACCTCCCTAAACAGACTCTGGAGTTCAAGATCCAGCGTCCGATGCACCATGGACAAATTCACAGCAGTGGCGGAGGCAGCAGCAGCAACAGGAAAACCCCCAGCCACAAAAGCACCGGGGGTTATTAGTGCAAGAGAAGTACAAGGTCACCAGGTGACAGAAAGGGTGGCATCGGCTAAAAAGGCCAAGGGCTATTTTCCCTGAAACCGCCCCACCCTCCAGTTCCTCCTGCCCCCACTCCTCTCCCTGCTTCCAGGGGATCTCTCAGGGCAGTGTCCTCACCTCCCCAAACCTCTCATCCTGCGCCCTTCTCATCCTGCGCCCGTCTCATCCTGCGCCCTGGTCCCTGCTCCAGGGTGTCACCCCCATACACCCTTTCCTCTTCTTCCACGCAAGGCCGGGGGCACAGGGCTCTCCCTGCAGAAGGGCAGGTCTGCAGCGGAGCTGGACTGGGAGGCTCATGGCTCCCCTTCCTTTTCATCCCTTTCTGTCCAGCCCCCACCCGCTTCTGGGCTAAGGAAATTGACAGATTATGTCCCCATCCTCTTTACCTCTTCTCCATGTCCTCTCTGGAGGCCTCACCCACAGGCACGCCGGGAGGGGAAAGGGCATCTCTCCCCTGCCTTCGTCACCCTGCCTGTTCTGCAGGCCTGAATGTCCAGTGCCAGGGAATGGCAAGCCCATGGCCCACCAGCTCCCCACCTCCCAATGCCCAAGCGCCAGAAACAGCCCGTTCTGTGCTTCTGGTCTGAAGTGAGCCATCCGGAGAAGGTTAATGCCCTAATCAGTGGCCGGCTGTTTGGTGGCTACTGGGAGATGTGCGTCTCTGGAAGGCAGAAGCCCAGGGCGGAGCAGGGAACTGCCCCACGTGGGACCAGCCCCGCAGCCAGGGACAATGCCCAAGGGACACAGGAGTGGGTGGGAGGTCTGCATGTGGGGACAGTCCCTCAGCGGCAGCCTCACCCCCGCTCTGGACAGCAGTTTTGGTTTTCTGTTTTAAAAATCCCCGCCCCCCCAATAAAATACGTCCACTAGAAGAGTGTCTGGTGGTCAGCGCTTGGTGTGAGGAGCGCTTGGTGGATACGGGCGTGCACCTTCACGGATAAGGATGGTGTCGCTCAGCCAGATCTCTCCTTCCTGACCGGTCCTTCTCAGGAGCTGTCCTCATGCTCAACTGAGCAGGTGGCCCCTCCTGGCCTCTCTCTCAAATTCCTCCCTCCTGAAGGCCCAGGAAGCAGAGACAGGAGCCCTGGAACCTGCCTCTGTGAGGGGACAGCTCCAGGTGGAGTGGGCTGTCAGCTTCGAGGCCTCTTGGGGACCAGCCGTCGCCCCACTCCCCATCCCCGAACAGCAGCAGGGCCCTGGGGAGCCGCTGCCCATCCAGGAGCAGGGAGTGCTGGGCCCAGCAGACACCCTCCGGCTACAGCATCTTCATCTGGCGGCGGCTCCACATGCCTCGCTTGGAATGGAAGTGATGGAAGAAATTCCTGAGGGAGAGACGCTCCACTTCCAGGCCCGCTTGGAGGATCCTGGAGGAGGAGGAGCCGGATGAGCCAACAGAAGCACAGGAGGCACCGGGGGCCCCCCCGCCTCTACCACAGACCCTCTGCTCGCTCCCTACGGGGCAGGGAGGGCAGGTGCAGTGGAAGGGTGTGGGCTTTGAAGCCAGGCGGCCTGGGTTTGGATCCAGCTGCATGACTGGGTAAGTCATGCCTTCTTTCAGAGCCTGTCTGCTCATCTCCGGGAGGAGGATGATTATCACATATGTGTAATGAGAGGATAACGTGTGATAGAGAATTCTGTCATTACTGTGGACATACTATATACACATCAGAGATGGTGAAGACGAGAAGGACGGATGCTGAGGGCTCAGCACAGCTCCTGGCACACTGAGTGCCCCACAACTGGCGCCTCCAGGGGACACGTCGCAGACGGAGGGAGGCAGGGCTGCACCGGGACATCGCCCAGGCCCTCCCCATGCCTCTTCTGCATGCACGGCCTGCAGGGTGTTCCTCCCACAGGGAGGCCTGCGCTTCTGGCAGGGCCGAGAGTGGCCGACCTGGATTCCTGAGCCTCCAAACAGGCAGGAGGTTCAGGGCTGTACAGGAGCCATGCATCGCAGCAAAAGCCCAGCACAAAGATCAAGGTGGAGGTGACTGCTGGGCCTGGCTTCCCAAATCAAGGTTTCCAGCTGCCTTGGGGGCTCCTTTGATCTAAGACCCTTTTTATGAGATCCCAGTTATCTAAGTTCCTTTAACTTCCCCCTTTTCACCTCAAATTCTCTTAGTTTGTCACCCTCCTTTTCTTTCTTCCCTCAACGGGAAAAAACAATAGACCTAGTTTTCAAGCCTCGAACACTTTAGTGAGTGAGAGTTGGGGCAAGTTATCAGCTTCTCTTCAAGACTCAGTCTTGTCATCTGGAAAACGGAGATCATGACGCCTACACGTCACTGAGGGCTGGGGAGAAATAAACAAGGTAACGGATGTGGATGGCCTGCCAAGTGTAGGGACCTGGTACCTGGTGGATGCATTTTGTCCTGCCTCTCGAGAAGAAGTGAGCGCCTTCGTGTCAAGGTTCTGCCCCCAGTGCTCCTGACCTTGCCCTGTCCACCTCCTGTAGACGCTGTTCCAGCACTTAGAGCCTTCTGAAGGGTACCCTCCCTTCTCCTTTGCTCCCTCCCCGTAGGCTCAGATCTCAAGGTGGCATCCTCTCTCTGCCCCTTCCCTTGGCAGCACATTTCTTGAAAAAGGAACCTCACACAGAATGGCCTCCGCCTCCTCACCACCCATGGCCTGGTGTCCCCGCCCAGTCTTGCTCTCCTTGTCCACCTGCCAAGGCAGCAGCTTGTACTCTGTTCGCCTCTGAGGCTTTTCATCTCATTGGCCCCTTCCTCCTGCTCCAAACCCCCGGGTCCCTTGGTGTCTCATGACTCGGCACCTCCTGGATATCCTCTTGCCCTTTAGTGGTCTCCACTGTCTCTTCTGCTGGCCCCAGAGTCTTTCCTGACTTTTGTCAGGTCTGCTTATCCATTCCCACAACTCTGGGCTCCCCGCTCGGCAGCTGAGGGAGGTGCACCACCCTCGGGCCGGGGAGGACGCAGTCGCTCCCACAGTGCCCTGCCTGGTGCTGAGAACATGACGGTTTACGTCTACACTCGATATACCTGCTACACAGTGTACCGGGCATGTTAATTTTCACACCAACCCTGTGACACAGACAGAGGGCGAATCACACCCCTCTAATAGAGAAACTGAGTCCCAGCGAGGCCAGCGATTTGAGGGTGTCCTCCCAGTTCACTGCTCTTTACCACGCACTGGGACTCCGCAGCCGAGGGGCACGGCCAGGCTGCTGTAGCCTGGCTGCCTGCCTAGAGCGCCTGAAGGGACGGAATTCCCAGGCCTCGTGGATGCCCTCCTCCTCCCAGTCACCTGTCCAGCAGCTCCCAGTCTTCCCCGCCCCAGCGGTCTCGGAACTCCTTGGTGTTCATGCCCCCAATCCTGTCCAGGTCAGACTTGTAGATGCCAAGCAGCCCGAACCCATTCACCTCCCAGTAGCCTGTGGACAGACAGGAGCTTCGGGTGAGATGAGCCAGAGGCAGGAGGAGGAAGGAAGGGGGGGGGCTTCCAGGCCTAGAGCGTCTTCTGAAAGTCAGAGGCTGGGGGTGAGGGAGGCTGAAAACCGTCTTAGCTGAACAAGTACTTCGCCTGTTTTGGAGGAAAGCCCCCTAACTAAGGTTCAGGGCTCAGCAGTGATTCCAGGCTGTGCCCACGGGCTGACGACAGCCCCACAAAGGGATCGGACAGTGGCAGCCACTGAAGACACAGCTGTGTGTCCGTTTACCTGCCCATTTCCCTTTCCACGGGCAGGGAGCCTACCTTTCCATCTTTGGATCCTCACAGGGCACAGCATCTGGCACACAGCAGTGCTTAGTACATGTGTGATGAATGAAGGAAGGAGAAGACGAGGCAGGAGGTGTGCACTGCTGTACCTGCTGTGTGGCTGTCAGCTCAGCCCAAGGGGACCCTGTCTGGTGAGTTTTCCAGGGGAGTGAAGGCCACAGGAGGGCAGGGCGGGGCAGGGGAGGAGGATGCTGACGCTCATAGATAGGACTGCTCCCAGCTCTGGAGTTAAGAGCCAAGATCAGACAAGTCTTTCCTCCCTCCCCAGTCTGAGCAGGGCTCACCCTCAGGCCACTGGGGGGTGGCCCCACAATGCAGCCTCATCACCATGGGGGCAAAGGCCATCTTTCCCTCCACGCAGTGCTTCCGAATGGCATCGATGACTCCAGCTGGGAAGTGGATGTGGAGGTCACAGAGGAAGATGATGCTGTGCGGGTCCTGGGGACAGATGTGGGCAGGGTCAGCAGACCCCGCAGACCAGAGCTAGGAGGTCAGGCCACGCTCTAGGAGAAGCCTCGGAGTCTTCCCTATTGAAGTGATTCACAAACTCCCACAAAACCAACTGCTGGGCAGAGATCCACAGTGCTGAACATCGGAGCATAGTTCTTAACCATCAGAGCGAATTCTGACTCCTCCCACTCTTTACGGGCTCCAGGGACCCTGGACAACTGGGCAAATGCTCCACTGTGCTCTGCAGGTCCCACCCCGGCACTGGCCTGCAGCACAGCAGAGAGGCCCTCCTGTGTCCTCACTCCTGTGCTCCCTGAGGGGCTCACCACCCCATACACCCCAAATGTCTCTCTACCTCTTAACCAGCCTTTAATTCCATCTTGCAAGCCCCATCCGGGCCCTTTACCTTCACGAGGTCTATGCCAGCCTGAAGTCCAGCTGAGCGTTCAAAGTTTCCACTCAGCTTCACGTACTGGTAGCTGCAGGAAAGTGAGAGAGGGCTGAGTGTCAGGACTTAGCTGTGGTGGTCCCCTGGAGGAAGTTGGCAGGCACAGAATAGAGATGATGTGTGCTCCCGAGAAGGGATTCTGGGCAGGTGAGCCGTCTGGGAAAAGCTGGAGACTAGGAATGAGGAAGGCTGGGCAGGACTCCTGGCTCTCCCCTGGACCCAGCAGCCCTAGGACTTTAGGACAGACGCAGCCCAGCCACCCCCTGGCTGGCGTCCCCCTCACCTCCGCAGCTTGGACCTCTTCAGTGCCGTCTCAACATCCATGTCCTCACTGCTATAGTCAGTGACGATGACGTTGAAGTGTGGGTCGCCGGTGACCTGGAACAGGTTTTCCATGTCTGTGATGAATTGCTGTACCCAGCGTGCCTGGTTCTTCACTACCCCAGGGGGTCAGGCAGGAGAGAGAAACACAGACAAGGCAAAGATGAGCGGCTGAGGCCTCCACTCCCAGTTCCCACGTGAGTCAGGAGGGCCTGTCGGACCTCGGCTGAGGGGACAGTGCAACTCTGCAAAACCGTTAGCAACGCAGCACAAACACGAGGCAGAGGGAGTGCTCACCGGTTAAGGGGGCCTCTGCATCCTGCTCCCCACGCACCCTCCTCCCAGGCACGGGGGCCCACGAGGCGGCCTTGGCTGAGGCTCGTCGTCAGGAGCCCTGCCATGTTCAACTAGTGAAACCGTTACCTGTCCTATCCCCATCGTGCTATCTCCATTGTTACACCCCTGCCTGTTGTGTGTTCCTCCTTCTCATATAAAACCCTGCTAATCACTTCATTAAGTACCTCCCTGTCTTACTTCCCCAGACCAACGATCATCCCCCGTGCCAGCAACCCCAGTCATCGCCCCCAACCCTGAAAGCCAGTGTGAAAGAGCGAGCGCTGGCCTATGAGGCAGGGTTTGTTTTCAGCACCAACATTTCCTAGCCACATAACCTTAAACTAGTGACTTTCCTGTTGTGAGCCTCAGTTTCCTCAACCATAAGGTGCTCTTTCTCAGAATGATGCTTATGGGATCAACTCAGCGAAAGCAGACGTGGGCGCTCCCGACAGTGCTAGGACCCCTTCCCTGAGAATGCCGAGGCTCGGCGCGAGGCTCACCAGGCACAACGAAGTGGACGACGGCTCGGTGATTCCAGGAGAAACCCTGGGGCCAGCACAGCTTGGGTTCTTGGGCCCGGGTATTCAGGACCTGTCTCCGACGGCTGTGTGGGTCCCAGACCAGGCCTTGCAGGTTCCGGGCCTCGGCCTCCTCCCCACCAGCTGGGCTGATGCCCTGCCAGCCTCGCGCAGACACATACTCCGAGATCCGCACCACGCGCTGGCCTTGTTCCAACAGTTCAAGCTCCAAGAGGTAGCGGCCGCCACGTAGCTGGTCCTGACGCTTCTCCACGTTCACAATACGCTGTAGCTGGTACCTCCTACGGCAGAAAGCGTGGGGAGGTTGAGTAACTCCTTTCCACACTGTGAGGGTAGCATATTGTGTCAGAAGCCTGCAAGGCTAATTGTCGGGAGACCCTGGTTTTTGTCCCAGCTTTGCCACTGGTTGGCTGTAGGGCCTCAGGCAAGATTCGCAGTCTCTCTGGGGTTCGCTGCCTCGGTCTTTAAAAACGTACCTACTGAACTGTGATGATCTCGAAGGTCTCTCACAGCTCCCAGATTCTAAGCACATGAGGTGAGTAAGAGGGGTCACACTGAAGAGGTTCCTTGAGAAACCTCCATAAAAATGGTCACATCAACATTCCGTAAGACAAAAGGAGTCACAAGATAAATGTCAATTGGTTGTGGCTCTAAATCATTAGTCAGTAGAGAAATAAAAATCAAAACCACAAGGTGATACCATCTCACACTCCTCGGGATGGCTATCTAAAACAAAACACGACGCCGGGCGCGGTGGCTCACACCTGTAATCCCAGCACTTTGGGAGGCCGAGGCGGGCGGATCACGAGGTCAGGAGATCGAGACCATCCCGGCTAACATGGTGAAACCCCGTCTCTACTAAAAATACAAACAACTAGCCGGGCGAGGTGGCGGCGCCTGTAGTCCCGGCTACTTGGGAGGCTGAGGCAGGAGAATGGCGTGAACCCGGGAGGCGGAGCTTGCAGTGAGCTGAGATCGCGCCACTGCACTCCAGCCTGGGTGGCAGAGAGAGACTCTATCTCAAAAAAATATATAAATAAATAAAAATAAAAATAAAACATAAATAAAACCAATGAAATGAAAAGAAACAAGTGTTGATAAGGACGTAGGAAAACTGGAATCTTCATACATTGCTGATGGGAATGTGAAATGATGCAGTGGATTCGAAAAGCAGAGTGGCAGTTCCTCAACATGCTAAACAGAGTTACCATATGACCCAGAACTTCTGCTCCTAGATATATACCCAAGATAACCGAAAGTATGTTCACATAAAAGCTTATGCATGAATGTTCATTGCAGTGTTTTATTTGTAATAGTCAAAAAGTAGAAACAAACCAAATGTCCTTCAATTGATGGATGGACACACGAAACGTAGTCTATCCACACAATAGCGTATCACTCAGCAATACAGAGGAATCCAGCATTCTATGCATTCTACAACATGAAGGAAACTTTCTGCTAAGCACAAAAAGCCAAATATAAAGGCCACATATAATATGGTTCTATTTGTATAAAATGTCCAGAACAGGAAAATCCATAGAGCTAGAAAGGAAAGTAGTTATTGCCAGATACTACTGGGGGTAAGAGTAGGAATGGGAAGTAACCACTAACATATACGGTTTTTTTTTTTTTTTTTGAGACAGGGTCTTGCTCTGTCACCCAGGCTGGAGTGCAATGGTGCGATCTCAGTTCACTGCAACCTCCACCTCCCGGGTTCAAGGGATTCTCCTGCCTCAGCCTCCCACATAGCTGGGGATACAGGTGTGTACCACCGTGCCCGGCTAATTTTTGTATTTCTAGTAGAGACGGGGTTTCACTATGTTGGTCAAGCTGGTCTCAAACTCCTGACCTCAAGTGATCCGCCCGCCTTGGCCTCCCAAAGTGCTGGGATTACAGGCGTGAGCCACTGTTTAGTTTCTTTCAAAGGTGACGAAAATGTTCTGGAATTTGGCAATGGTGATGGCTGCACAACACTGTAAACACACTTTTAAAACCACTGAAAGCTACACCCTAGAACGGTGATTTTAACGGTATATAAATTTTATCATAAAACATGTTGATTGGTTGAATGAATGGATGCAGGAATGAAAAACGAAGAACTCCAGTCAGGCCTCATGCCCTAGCCCTTCCAGCCCACACGTGGGGTCTTGCATTTTTTTAGTCTCTGTTTTGCCTGTTTGTCTATTTACCAACTCTTTCCTTGGAGGAGGGGATCTCATCGACTAAGTCCTTCCAGTCCTCAACACATGTCCTGGGCCAGGCACCCAGGACTTCAGACCCTTGCCTAAGGGTGGGACAAAGACCTCCCTGGTCAAGATCCTCTCCAGGGACAGGGCCCCGGGCACTTGTCCTTCCCAGGAACCTGAGTTGGGGGTAAAGTTCCAGCTATTTCTGCAGCAGGGGGAACCCGCTAGCCGTCCCTAGGCCCCTGCCTTGCAGGCCAGCTGGCCCCAGAAGAGCCCTTTACCTTACCCCCGGCTCCTCTGGTTGAGCTTCTTCAAGAAGACCCGCGTGACCTCAAGAGCTTCCTGCTCCGGAAGCAGCAGGTTGCCAGATGTGTTACAGTTCAGATCGATCCAGTCAGTCCTCAGGGCTTGGAAGTCAAGATTCCGGGCACTGAAGGTCTGGTCCCAGTTTACTACCGGGTCAAACACAGGTACGTACTCGAACACCTCACTCATATCCTCTTCCTCTTCCTCTTCTTCCCCCTCTTCCTCTCCCTCTACTTGTCCTTCCGGGCCTGTGGCTGCCACCACTTCCTCCTCCCCGTGCCAGCCCCTCCCGGGGGCCGGAGGCTGCATCCTGTCACCCCATCTCTGCTCCGCGATGTACGACTCCACCTGGTTCAGCCACTGAGACTGCTCCAGAGTCTTCCTGGGGCCGTCACCAGCGGGCTTGGGCCGGGGCCCCCGAATCGGAGGCGGGTTCTTCGCAGGGTGCCCAGGAGGCCACGTGTCAGAATGAGGCGAAGCTCGGCTGGGCTCAAGGCTGGGTTTCTGCTTCCTCTTCTGTGGCTGCCGCGCTGGAATGTCGCTGGTCCTCCCTGGGAAGGATGCCGTGGGGTTCCGTTTGGAGAGGGGGGCCGGCAGGCCGTCCCGAGGCTGAGCCAGGAGTTTCCGCAGGCTTCGGAGGTGGTAGTCGGTGACATCTTGCTCCGGGGTGGAGGCAGGCGTCCGTCTTCCCTCGAGCATCCCGGCATTCTGGTCGTTGGAGGCAGGGGTCTCCTCAGCCACTTCTCCATACTGGGCCTCTTCTAGGCTTTCCTCAAGACCTGCTGTTAATAACAACCATTCCTCAGGTCAGGAGTTTCCAACCCTTTCCAAACAAGACATACAAGACAGAGGATGATCATACGTGTGATGCACCATGGGGCTCCAGACTGGGGTTGAATCCAGGCTCTAATCTATCACTTACTGTGTGACCCTGGGCAAGGTACTCAACTTCAACTAACCCCAGTTTCTTCACCTGCACAAAGGGAATAATACTGCGTCTCCCATGGGTGCGTGAAGACTGAGTGAGATAAACAGCATCACGTGCTCGGCAGGTGCACAGGCTTGGCAGGTGCACAGCACCTGAGGGACCCAACAGATGGTTCCAACCATGTCCTAATCCCCCAAGAAAGGCCCCAGAAGACAGTGCTTCTCTATACCAGACCCTCCCAAATGGTGCGCCAGGGACAGTGATCCCTCCAGCAGTCCGAGGAACCTCCCCCGGGCTCCCGCTCTCCTCCAGCTGACCCCAGCATGCTGCTAAAAACAGTGTCATTTTCCACATGGGCCTGGATACGGAAGAGGCAAGAGTCATGCTCTCCGCTCCCTTGGGCATGAAGGGAGAGGTCATGGAATTTGGATCTTGAGCTCCTCAGGGGCGGGGCTGGCCTGGTCCAAACTTCCCCTGGAAACAGACCATGGTCGCCCCTCTCAGTCTGACCTGGAAGCCTCAGCTGTCACTCTGTACCTGGCTGCTCCGGTCCCTGCTTCTCAGGCTGGTCAATCTTGATGTACTCCTGAAAGCCGAACCTGCAGGAGGAAGGGAGGTGTGCACTGGCACCAGGTGCTCTGCGGGCTCAGCCCTGGCTCCGCTGGAAGTCTCAGCAGGAGTCTGACGTTTTGCCCCAGACTAGAGTGGAGGAAGGAGGCTGGGTGAGTGGTGTGTGTGTGTGTGTGTGGGAAGGAGGTTGGGTGAGTGGTGTGTGTGTGTGTGTGTGTAGGAAGGAGGCTGGGTGAGTGTGTGTGTGTGTGTGTGTAGGAAGGAGGCTGGGTGAGCGGTGTGTGTGTGTGTAGGAAGGAGGCTGGGTGAGCGGTGTGTGTGTGTGTGTGTGTGTAGGAAGGAGGCTGGGTGAGTGGTGTGTGTGTGTGTGTGTGTGTGTGTGTGTGTGTGTAGGAAGGAGGCTGGGTGAGCGGTGTGTGTGTGTGTGTAGGAAGGAGGCTGGGTGAGTGGTGTGTGTGTGTGTGTGTGTGTGTAGGAAGGAGGCTGGGTGAGCGGTGTGTGTGTGTGTGTGTGTGTGCTGTCTCTTATACACATCTAGATGTGTATAAGAGACAGGAACAAGAGCCAAGACTCGTTGGGCTGGGATGCCACCACGGCCACTCTGGTCCAGGCGCTCCCCTGGCTCCTGCAGAGCCTCCTGCAAAGCCACCTCCTTCCCCACTCAGTGTGTCTCACCTGTCTTGGTAGTAGGCGTTTTCCTGGTAGAAGCATCTATTGTGGGTCTCCATGTGGCTCAGGCGGGTATAGTCATTGGGGTAAACAAAAGACAGATGAACCTGGAAGCGGAAAAATCAGCAGCAGGAGTTAGGGAGTGAGATCCTGGGAAGGCTGCCCCGCCTGGGATCACACAGGGCCGCGCGGGACCCGCCCTTGCCAGGGAGAGAAGGGCTGCTCTGAGCGCTGAATGAAACGTTTGGCGATGCAGATGGGGCTTTCATGCCACTCGTTATGCCAGCTCTCCTGGGCTCTGTGGACCAAATGCAACCCGAGTCAAGCCCCTGGTCCACATCTCTCCTGAACCAGCTCCCATCCCTCAGCTTCAGCCAAAACCATTCCTTCCTCCCTCTGACACCTGATCCTCTCCTGAAACCTCTGAGCCTTTACCTGTAACCTCCCACAGTCCTAGAACCACCCCTCTTCTTATTTACTTCACTGCTTCCTTTGCCCCCCTTAAGCATAGCTTGTGGTCACCACCACCAAAGAACTTCTCAATTACACCCCAGCCATTCTCTGACCTGGCGATGCCTCCTGACCTCTTTCTTCTGCCCTCCAGCTCTTCCTTACAATCATCTCTAAATCTGGATGGACAGGAGAGTGGCCACCCTGCCCGTCTGGCTTCCACATGGGTTCCGGGTTCTTTAAAGCTAACTTCCCCTCCATAGTTCTTTTTCCCCCCGTGCCTGGTCTCTGGGTTTAGGAAGTCCTGTGGCTGACTGGCTGGCGGGACTGACCAGGCAGGGTAGGGTTGTGTGGTCCTCGGAGCAGGAAGCGTAAGAAGCCTCAGCCAGGCCGCCTGATATCATCACTGGGGCAGAGGTGGTGTGTGTGTGGGGGGCCTGAGGCAGAGCACCCACGAGCAGGCTCTGATGGACAGACTATTCGGGGCAGTGCATCCGGGAGTGCAAGTTCTTCCCAGCCCAGGGACCTGTGAGGCCGTCCTATCTGGTGGGATGGGATGTCAGGAAGACGGGACAGGCAGCCTCACCACCTCCCCTCCCAGTCACAGGCAGCGATCCCTCTGCCGGCCCCACTCGCCACGACCCAGGCAAGACTTACAAACCGGAGGCCCTGGTAGCGCTGCAGAGGGAGCCCATCCACCAGGTAGCTGGGTTTGTAGGGACAGTCAGGCAGGACGTGGCGGAGACGCGACTTGGGGATCAGAGGCACTGAGGACAGTGGAGGAAGAGGAATGAGGGTGAGGGTGGGCCCGGAAACGGGGGCTGAAGCCTCTGCCCCGAGTAGGGCCCTGTATCCGCAAGGGGCAGCTGTGGTCTGCCGACGTCTGTGGCTGAGGCTGCCCCACGGACCTGGAGCAGGGCCGTTGAGGAGCACCCTGGCAGCAGAGGACTCAGGACACAGCCCCAGGTCCAAGGCACAGTTTGACTTTAGAGTCACTGCAGGGATAGCCTCAGTAAGGTCTAGAAACTTCTAAGACGCCAGATAGGCTCCTCCCTCATGCAGCACCAATAACCAGATTTCCTCCCATGGGCTGAACATCCCCTTCGCGCCAGTTGTCATTTTTTTTGAGAGGGGTGAGGAGTAAAGAAACTTTGCCTTTTCTTTTTTCTTTTTCTTTTTCTTTTTTTTTTTTTGAGACAGGATCTCACTCTGTCGCCCAGGCCGGAGTGCAGTGGTTCAATCACAGCTCACTGCAGCCTCAACCTCCTGGGCTCAAGCGATCCTCCTGCCTCAGCCTCCCAAAGTGCCAGGATGACAGGAATGAGCCACCATGCCTGGCCATCTTTGTCATCTTTTAAAATGTAAACACTCCCAAGAGGAAAAACGCATGAGACTCTAACACTGTGGTGTCAACATTATTTCTCTCCTTGGATGACAAGAGCTGGAATCCAGTAAGAGGCAAGGACACGTGAGATTGGGAAGGGACAAGAGCTGGAATCCAGTAAGAGGCAAGGACACGTGAGATGGGGAAGGGACAAGAGCTGGAATCCAGTAAGAGGCAAGGACGCGTGAGATGGGGAAGGGACAAGAGCTGGAATCCAGTAAGAGGCAAGGACACGTGAGATTGGGAAGGGATGTGCGGGGGACCTTCCGGGTTCTAATTCTATTTCTTCTCGTGGGTGGTGGTTCCACAAACGTCGCTCTGTCATGACAGGCAGAATTGTAAAATTACACGTAAATATTTTCACACGTATTTACATACTCTCTCTTCCGTATGCATGTTCTATTTTATGAGGAAAATAAAAGGTACTATGGTGTTTGGGATACTGTGACAGGTCTCTTAAGTCTTCTCCACCATCAGCAGCGGACCTGGCAGTGCGGCGTCCCCAGACAGGCTGCCAAGCGCTGGCTGAGGCCTTACCTCGGTAGAGGGTGTCCCGGGGGTCAGGCCGAAGCATGTCCGCGGGCGGCTGCTCATCCCTGGGAAGAGCGTTGGAGGAGCCCACGTGGCTGGCTGCTGTCTGTGGGATGTGGCCCACCTCATCCATCTGTAGGAACGTCTCATCTGGGCGCAGGAAGGAAAGAACAGCAGGAGGCTATGGGGCCTGGAGCACAGCAGCCCCACTGCCCTTGAAGGGGAGGGAAGAGATGCAGACGGGGCTCCTGACTCCAGCGGCCTCTCTCTGGCTCCCGCCACAGCGGTGGCTTCACGATTCATCTCCCTTCGGCCCCCTCTGCCAGTCCCATGGCTGACCCACATGACTGTGTCGTGTACGTGGAAAAAGACACCTCTTTTTGAAAATGTGTTACTGCGGACTGCTAGAAATTTGTCACTATGTACGCCTAGTTTATTGAACACTTACAGAGCACTTAATAATAAGCCAGGCCCTGCTCTAAGAATATCCCAAATATTAACCCATCTAATCTCTCAAAGCACCACATGCCTTCCGTACTACTACTATTGTTCCTAGTTTACAGATGAGGAACTTTGGCACAGAGAATCCAAGTCATTTGCCCAACATCATACAATGGATGGTGGCCAAGCTGAGTTTGAAACCAGGTGATCTAGTTTCAGTGTCCAGGTTAAAGCAAGCCACAGAGAAGGCGGGTGGGGGGCTGGCTGCTTCTTTGCTCTCTGTCTCCCGGGTTCATGCATCTGTCTACACCTGCCACGGAGGCCTATGGATGGCATGTTTTTCGGTGGGGCCTCTGGCTGGAGTTTCACTGGGGAAATGACATGAAATGGAAAATGCCACTGAAGAAAGAGGTCACTTCCTACACACTGAAGGCAGGTGAAACGGTTTCCTCTGCCCGGGCTATGGCTCTGCAAGAACCATGGTTACCTTATCTGTAAAACAGGGTTTTGTTTTGTTTTGCTTTTGAGACAGGGTCTTGCTCTGCTGTCCAGGCTGGAATGCAGTGATCCAATCACAGCTCACTGCAGCTTCAGATTCAAACTCCTGGGCTCAGTTGATCCTTCCCAGTAGCTGTGACTCCAGGCATGAGCCACTACACCCAGTTAATTTTTTAATTTTTTGTAGAGATGAGATCTCGCTATGTTGTCTGGGCGGGTCTCGAACTCCTCCTACCTTGGCCTCCCAAAGTGCTGGGATTACAGGTGTGAGCCACCACACTCAGCCTCAGAGTTTTTGAATCTGGTGTGAGCCTGACAGTCTCTGGACTCCCTTGAAGCTGTATTCAAAATGTTGTGTGTGGGTGGGTAGACAAAGGCATTTTTCTGAGGCAAGGGCTCAGAGAGCTTCTAGCAGGTTCTCAAAGGGGTCACTGACCCTGGGGAGTTAAGGACTCCTGGTCATAAGGTCCCACTCTTTTCTGGACCCCTTCATACCTGTGTCTCAAGCATCTCAAGCTTCCCTCCTCCCCTCCACCCCTGCCAAATCCCCCAGGGTAGGCTGGCCCCACCTGGCCTCCATCTCCAGGGCAGGGCCAGAGCCTACTCACTTGTGAAGAGGGACAGGGAGAGGGAGTCAATGATGGTGAACTTGGCTCCAGGGTCATTCCGTCGCCACTGGAAGAGAAGACAGAGGGTAGATGCAGAAGGTGGGAGGTAGCTGGATTTCCAACAGGGGTCAAGGGACAAGGGGAGATGAGTGCCAGGAACTGAGCTGGGAGAGGCAGGAGCAGCAGGAAACTCACCGCAACTTCCACGTGGTCGGTGCCCTCCTCATTCTGCTTGTGCAGCACCTCGAAGTAGTACCTGTGGGAGGCTGACAGGCTGGCAGGAGAGAGAGCAGGAAAGCAGAGCGCCGTCTCCATGGGCCCCGGGGTCGCGGCTCTGTCCCATCCCCTCCCAGCACCTTAAACTTCCTCATCCCTTCTCCTTGCTCTTAGAACCCCAGGAGTTCACTGCCTAGGTTCGAGCCCCCACTCTACCACTTGCTAACAGAGTGAGCTGTTTTCTCTTGGTGACATGAGCATAATCAGAGTAACCACTCCACAGGATGACCGGAAGAACCCAAAGAACGGTAACAGAAGCCTTCAGAGCGCAGAGACTGTGGCAGATGCTGTTCTAAATGCTTCCTGTATGTGACCTCATGTAATCCTTGTTCGTAGAGAACAGAGGCACAGAAGGCGTGGCTAGTTTGCCAGAGTCACCAGGTGATGAGTGGCAGAGGTGGGATTCCACGGCAGACCTGCCCCAGGGCCGTGCACTAGGTGCGGAGCTCCACACGGCTCCGGCATGCACGCAGCCGGCATGCGAGCGCCCTTTGCAAGTGAGACTGTCTCCTTAAAATGTGTAAATGCATTTTTATTGACACGTAATGCTTGTGCATATTTATGGGGTGCACACGGTGTTTTGTTGCATGCATAGGATGAGTAAGGATCAGGTCAGGGCATTTAGGATCCCATCACCCACCTCGAGCACTTGGCATTCTATGTTTTGGGAATATTCCAAAGCCTTTTCTCCCGTTGTTGGGAAATACACAATACATCGTTGTTACTACAGTCGCCCTATTGTGCTGTCGAGCATTAGAGCGTACTCCTTCCTTCTAGCTGTGTCCGCACCCCGCCTCTCCC
>NW_012108585.1:519850-520204 GCF_000951045.1 Mandrillus leucophaeus | reverse complement strand
GAGGGAAGGAGGGACGCACAGAGCAAACAGGAGGCCCGAGGCGGTGAGTGCAGAGACCAGGAGGGAGAAGAAAGGAGAAAAGTGAGAAAAAGAGGGAGGAAGAGGAGCAAGAGGAGAGTGGCAGGAGAGAAAACAGGAAAGAGTGCAGGAGGGTGAGTGTTGCCCACGCAAGAGGCGCCCGCCTTGCTACGAGGCCGGAGCAGAGCAGCCGGAGGGCCCCAAAGATGCTGCGGCTGGGCCCCCACAGCCGGATCGCCGGGGCCTTTCCCCAGCCTCAGACTCGCTCCCCGCTCCTCCCCGTCCGCACTCCCTGCCCCACTCCTCCTTACTCGTTACTCCCAACTCCTCCCTTTT
>NW_012108585.1:507536-515447 GCF_000951045.1 Mandrillus leucophaeus | reverse complement strand
CCTCCCCACTCCTCACTCCTCCCCACTCCTCCCTCCTCCCCACTCCTCACTCCTCCCCATTCCTCTCACCTCCCCACTCCCCACTTCTCCCTCCTCCCCACTCCTCCCCACTCCTCTCACCTCCCCACACCTCCCCACTCCCCACTCCTCCCTCCTCCCCACTTCTCACTCCTCCCCACTCCTCTCACCTCCCCACTCCTCCCCCACTCCTCGCTCCTCCCCACTCCTCGCTCCTCCTCATTCCACTCACCTCCCCACTCCTCACTCCTCCCCATCCTCAGTTTATCCCTTCGTAGAGGGATAGGGGTGAGGGAGGAGACTTCCTTTCCACCCCTTCTTCCCTGCTGTCACACCAGAGATGCTACGGTAATGAGCGGCTGCTGGTGGACTCAGTGAACAGGCCCCAGGAACAGAGGGGAGGGCCCGGGGCTGAGCTGGCCCTACCTTGCCCACACTGGCCAGCAGCTGGAGGCCTGAGACCTGGTCATCAAGGCTCAGCCAGAACTCCGCGTTGTCATCTGCAGCAATGGCAAACTGGATTTTCCCTGGGCAGTGGGGAGAGTGTCCAGATGAGGACAAGGAGGGCATCAGCATAAAAAGCTGGCGGCTTTTTCGAGTGTCTTAGCAATTAAATTCCCTTCCGGGCTGGATGCCGTGGCTTCCCTCTCTGTTAAGTGGGGGTCTCTACATCCTGGGAGACAGTGTGAAGATGGAAAAGACTTATAGAGAGAGAGGAGCTGGTTCCAGGCTACAAACCAGGGAGCGAAGCAGCAGCCTGTGGGAGTTGGACGAGACCTCAGTGTGACTCGATTTCCCCTCTCTCCCTGAGGGGGGACTAACAGGAAGTTAGTCCCGTCTACCCGTAGCCTTGTGTGGTGTTCTCTGGGTCCCGTGCGGCACTCTAGAGCGGGAGGAAGGACGGGCTGGGGCTGGCCTCACCGTCGGTGAAAGGGTGCAGGTAGCCAAAGATGCGGAGGCCATAGTTGGTCCATCTGGGGGACACGGCCAGCTTCCTCAGGGTTGTGCGAATCTATGCCAAGAAAGGGGAAGGAAACAGTCACCCAGAAGAGGAAGAGGAAGTCGGTCCACCCAGGGTTGGTGGGAAGACTAGGAGGGGACTATGACAGGAGGGACCGGGGCTGTGGCTTCGTGAGTGGAGTGTAGGTTCAATTTCAGCTCCCATATGCCTCTTTGTCCAGGAGACTTGTACAGTGCACAACCAGCACAACTGTACATGGTGGCCCTGGGTATACTATATTGTGAGCCAGAGAGTCTGAAACGGAAATGATGCAGAAGATGAAATTGAAAGAATCCCTAGGAAGGAAACAAGGGAACTATTATGGGCAGACAAAAAGAGAGCTCAAAAGATAAAGGAGAAAATACGGACCAGAAAAGAAGCAAGGAAAGACGCGAGACAGCAGTGGGCAGAGGAGGCAGGTGTGGAGGGAGGTGGGCACGGCAGCCCTCAGGCACTCACGTGGGGGTACAGCGGGAAATGCAGGTTCCTCCTGAGCTGCTGGATAGAGCTGCCACACCAGTCCTCAAACACGTGCAGGTTGGCACGGCCCCGGAACTGGAGGGCGGAGGCACAGTGGTGAGTGAGCGTGAGCACCCCATGCCCGCCCCAGCTCCTCAGCTCCGGGAGCCTGGGCAGAGAGGGGCCAGTGCTCCTCTCACTGTGCGGGTCCGGCCCACTCTATCCCATTCCTAGCCCAGCACCTGGCACCTATTTCAGGAACCTGGTGCTGATGTTCACCCCAAGGCCTGGCCTCGAGGACAAGGTCTGCTCTGGCCGTGCACACACACGCACATACTCTCCCTGGTCCTCCCATGCAGGAAGGGGGCTGGTTTTCATGCCTCAGGCAAGGGGGGCAACGGTTGTGAGAGAATAGCTGAGAGGACAGGGAACTAGGAGGAGCCTGCTGGGGTCTCAGGGAAGACTTGCTCTCCTCCCCTCCCCGTCCCTGATGCCTGAGGAGAGGAAAGCTCCACAGCTGTCTGCCTGTGAAACCTTATCTACCCAGGGGTCTCCACGCTTCTGGCTCCCCTTGGGAAGCAGCTGGGAGGCACCGCAGGAGGGAGCTGGGGCCCATCTGGGCTTGCCAGCATCTCGGTCTCCCACAGTTCTCGGAGGCCTCCAAGACTCATTCTGAGCAAGCCGTTCCTGGGACAGCCTCGGGACAGTGCCAGTCGGGTCGGATCCCCTCTCTCCTCTGTAGGACTGGGCTTGAAGGCCCAGAGCAGAAGGCCCCCTTCTCCAGAAAGGGCTAAGGCAGGATCCAGCACTCTTTGAGTGGGTGGCGGGACTGGAAATTTGAGAGGAGAGGGGAAGCGTGGGGACTTTGTGCCAATCATCCAGACAGTGGGCCTCGGATCATCCCATGTCCTCCCCTCCCCCAGGGCTTCTGTCCAGGTTGTGGGAGGTGGGGCCTGATGACTCCCTACCAGTAGCCTGCCCTGGCCTCCTTGCCATGCCCACCAGATAGCAAAATCTGGACTGCCCTTAGGAACTATGAGGGGACACCCAGATAAGAAGAAGTGGCGCAAGTTCAGCAAGAGATCTGTAGGAGGGAGGATGGGCAGGCGGGGAGAGGAGTGGGGCAGGGGATAACTCCTCAACAGGAGTGCCCACGGTCCCAGGTGTGGCTGGGAGGGTGGGCGCAGCCTCCGGGGAACACCGCCCCAGCGCTGGATCCAGAGACACAGGGGAACCTGTCTCTCCCTGCCCTCCAGCAGTGTGGCGCCAACGGGGCACACTGGCCTGCTCAATGCTAGGAATGTGGGCCTTGGGAAGCAGCCGTCACTCACAGAAACCGAAGTAGGGGGCTGGAACGGGTGGGAGCGGGAATGTGGGCTGGGTAGGTGGGTGGTGGGTTAAAGCTTCAAGGAAGGAAAGAATGGGGACATTGTGTGACTTCAGGGGAAAATCTTCAAGTCCAGTTTATAAGACTCAGCTGTCTCCTCCAAAGGCCTCCTGCCCCCTCCCTGGGAGATACGGATCCCAGGAGGGAGGGCAGCTGGGGAGGGCACGCCACCAGAGAAGCCTGTTGTGTTCAGCCTGGAGGCCAGAGGCCAGAGGCCACGGGGACCGGGCAGGGAGAGGAGGGGCAGAGGGAGGCACTGGAGGCACTGGCTGGCCGCTCCTGCCTCACCCTCAGGGTCTTTCTTGCCGGAGCAATGAGATCATCAGATGCCACAGGCGGCCCCAGGCAGACAGGGTGGGAGTGTGGGAAGAGGAGCTACCTGCGCTAAGCCCAGGCCCTTACGCAGCATTGGGCCAGCCCTCAAACCATGCTGCACCCACTCTCAGGCTGCAGGTGGGGGTCTCTGAGGGGCCAGTGGGCACCCTCTTCCTCCCTGGGCCTGGGATGAGAACCCCCCTGCTCCCCGAAGATTTGTGTCCCTCTGAGTTTTGGAGGCTTTGTATCTGGCGGGGACGTGGGACTCCAGCACACCAGCCCTGCCCTCTGCCCACTCGCTCCACTGTCCAGCAGTGACTAAGGCCCAGGGAGGAGCACTGGTCACTCCAAGTGCCAGGGCATGTCTATGGCCAATGGTGGTTTTGAAACTTCCAAAGTTCCAAGTACAGGAGAAGGTATCTGTTGGAACCGTGTCATTTTAAGGGTGAGGACACTGAAGCTCAGAGAGGTAAAATGACTCCCCAAGGACACACAGCAAGTAACCCTTGGGGAAGGGGAGGGCATCATGCAGGGGTGTGGGCCACACAGGAATATCCACTGCCCCTGCTGGGCCCTCACTCGGCCGCAGCAGAGCCTCCACCTGGATCTCGGCTTCTCCCCCACACGGAGCCCTCACTGCCTCCAAAACGGTCGTCCTGAAGCTCGGATCTGACCAAGTCACTCTGCTGTTTGAAACCTCCGAAGCTTCCCAGAAGGCTTCAGAACAGAGCCTCGCCCAGCACACGAGTCCGACCTACCTTTTCCGCCTCACTTCACACCACTCCCTGTCACACACCTTTGCTCCACCCACACCAAACCCCGGTCTTTGCCAGAATCGTCCTGCTGTTTCACTTCTCCATGCTTTTACAAATGCGATTTCCTGATTGGAAGGCCCATTCATTTCTTCCTTACGTGGCAAACTCCTGCTCATCCTTCAAAGTTCTTCTCAAACAGTTCTCTCTGAGGCCTGCTATGAACAGCTCCCTCCCGGGTGTTCCCTGCACATCCTAATTATTTAAATGAACAAACGCTTGGGGGAGCTAAGCCCAGAACAGTATGTTCCTCCATTCTACAAGCACTGAGTGTCTGCTCTGTACCCCTTCAAGATGAAAGACAGGTGGTCCTCAAAGGAGGCAGACACGTAAACAAAAGGGTGTCACCTGCGCCAGGGGCTCTGGCAGAGGTATGAGGTTCAGAGGGGCACGAAGGCAGGAGCCGTCAGCCTCCTCCAGGAGCACTCGGAAGCCCCTCACAGGACGTGGGCTCTGACTGACCCTCTGCTTCCGCTCTACCCTCTGCTACTCAACCAGAGGCAAACTCGCAAGACCACGCATACCTGGCTAGTGGTTCAGTTTTAACTCACCGGGCAGTGGGGCCTCCCCCGGAGGAACACAGCAGGGTGATTAGGTCACCGGTTCCTGCACACCAGGAACTCCGATGTCCTGTTCAGAGTTTCGAGGACTCCATCTATTTTATTTCATTTTATTTTATATTTCATTTTATATTATTTTATTTTAATTTTTCATCGTCCCGTCCCGTCCCATCCCGTCCCATCCCTTTATTTTTAAGGTCAGGGCCTCACTCCACTGCCCGGGCTGGAGTGCAGTGGCACAATCATGGCTCTCTGCAGCTTCAAACTCCTGGCCTCAAGCAATCCTTTCTCCTCAGTTGCCCAAGTAGCTGTAACTACAGGTGCACGGCACTACACCTGGCTAATTTTTTTATTTAGTAGAAATGGGGTCTCCCTATGTTGTCCAGGGTGGTCTCAAACTTCTGGCCTCAAGCGATCCTCTCGTCTTGGCCTCCCAAAGTGCTGGCATTACAGGTGTGAGCCACCACACCCAGCCTTGAATTGTACACTTTAAATGGGTGAAATGTACGGTATGTGAATTACAGTTCCATAAAGCTGTTTTAAAAAAATAAATAAATAAATAAAAGGAAAGGCTGAGAACAGGAAGGAGCCTGTGTCACAGCTCTGTCCACAAAAGACAGACGTTGCCTTCTCAAAGCCTGTGTGAACAACCCATGAAAACTCTGATCTCACTTGCTTTGATCTGACTTTGTACTCACCAAATTTCTTTCTTGTAACTATTTTGGGTTTTGGGAGTGGCCTGGCTGGCAGACACAGCATTTTGGTGAATGGAGCAGTGTATTTACCAAAACATGAATAGACTGTCACTGGGGTGTGTTAATGAGTGTCTTGGGATCCGTGTCGGTGTGAGAAGTTTTGAAACAGTCACTCCATGAAGCCCAGGCCCCTAGCCATCCAGTCTGATCCGTCGGCCTCTGGTGCACCAAGTCAAACGTCTGAGGCCGCTGAGTATCCAGAGACCCTGGGCTGCCAGCCAAAGCCCGGGGCAGGGAAGCAGTGAAAGAGGAAGCCATTGTCATCTTCCTCATCTCCTGCCCTTGCTCACCTTTACAGCAGGGCCCTGCACTAACTCTGTGACCCTGAGCTGACCTCTCTGGGCCATCATCTGGAAGAGGGACATCAGAACAGCCTGACGGCTCCTGGACACCAGTAGATGCTCAATAAATGACCTGTATTATTAACCTGGGAACCTCCTGCTGGCCACGGACGGGCAAGGGGATGGGAACAGAAGTCCCCACGATGTGGAGAGGCCGCGAGGCTGGGCTGGAAGCCAGTTGGCGCCGTTATGCAGCCGTGTGACTGCCGTGTTGTTTGGCCTCTCCAGGGCCTGCCTTATTCTTCTCATTGATAAAGTACAAGGATTGGATCAGTGAATCCCTGAACAGCCATGAAGACGGTAATGATGATTTTGTAAGCTTTTTTTAATATTTAAAAATGGAAATCAGTCATTTGCCACCAAAAGGCCATACACACTTACTAAAATAGCCAATATTTCTTCTTTTTTTTTGGGGGGGGGGATGGGGGTCTCACGCTGTCACTCAGGCTGGAGTGCAGTGGCACAATCTCGGCTCACTGCAGCCTTGACTGCCTACACTCAAGCAATCCTCCCACCTCAGCCCCCCCAAGTAGCTGGGACCACAGGCGTGCATCACCACGGCTAGCTATTTTTTTTATTATTATTTGTAGACACAAGGTCTCACCATGTTGCCCAGGCTGATCTGGAACTCCTGGGCTCAAGCAATCCCCCCACCTTGGCTTCCCAAAGTTCTAGGATTCCAGGCTTGAGCCACCAAGCCCAGCCCAATTTTGATCACTATTTACTATTTGTTCGCTGTTTTTGTTTTATTATATGTTTATATATATGTTCTCGATTAGCAAAAACAAGTGGAAAAATTAGTTATTCAGGCGGGCGGATCATGAGGTCAGGAGATCGAGACCATCCTGGCTAACCCGGTGAAACCCCGTCTCTACTAAAACTACAAAAAAAACTAGCCGGGCGAGGTGGCGGGCGCCTGTAGTCCCAGCTACTCGGGAGGCTGAGGCAGGAGAATGGCGTGAACCCGGGAGGCGGAGCTTGCAGTGAGCCGGCCGAGATGGCACCACTGCATCCAGCCTGGGCGACAAAGCAAGACTCCATGTAGGCTGGATCACCAGACCAAATGATCTGTAAGGCAAGTTCTTTTCAAAGTACTATCTCCAGGTAGGGCGGGGCATAATTACCTGGTGATGTCATCTAGAGCAGGTGCCAGCATTGTACTCCGTCCTCTCCCAGGGCTTTAAAAGGAGGCAGTTTCACCGTGTGGACAACTAACATCACATTCAGTACAATACCACCTCCTTCACTCTTGCCCCAGAGCAAGTGGGTGGACTGGAAATGAAACCGCCCAGGCTGAAGAGCTCAGTCTATGAGGTGTGGATAAAGACAATACTAGCCAGCACCACCCAGCCAAGAAAAGTCACCTGTGTCCGCAGGGCCTCGAGACTAAAGACACCGGGTTCTAAACAAGTTGTAAAATAGGAAACTCAAATTTAAAATTTTCACCCCCAAAGCGCCGTGCTACTTGGAAATCTTGGCATAAGGATTTATTTACTCAAGGTAATCTCGTGTATGTTAATTAACTTCCGAGCCTCAGTTTCTTCACCAAAAGAAAAAGAATCTGGGGCCAAGCCTGGTAGCTCACGCCTGTAATCTCAGCACTATGGGAGGCCAAGGCAGGAGGATCGCTTGAGGCCATGAGTTTGAGATCAGCCTGGGCAACATAGTGGGACCCTGTCTCTACAAAAAATAATTTAAAAAATTAGCCAGGCAATGGTGGTACACCCCTGTAGTCCTAGCTACTCCGGAGTTCAAGGTGCAGTGAACTACGATTGTGCCACTGTGATTGTACACTCCAGCCTGGGAAACAGAGCAAGACCCTGTCTCTAAAAAATAAAGAACGAAAAGAAGAAACATCATCTATCAAAGCCTATAAAAATGAAAAGTATTATGATGGTTCTGATAACTTTTATTCACATGGAACTGCTTCCTGTACAAGTTTTCCAAAGCAGAGTTTCCCAGTGCATGTTCCTCAGGGCATTTCTATGAAACCTAGAGCACTAGTTTCTGAGAGTACAAGAGGCATTTCATGGAAAAAAGCAATTCAGTTCGAGACATGCTGAGCTAAACCAAGTTAAACAGACGGCTGCAGAACTTCCCATACTCTTTCACATGCAGTTAAACAGAAGCTGCGAACTTCCCATACTCTTTCACATGCTAATGTACATTTCCAGGAAGGTAAGGTAGTGTGTTACCGGTTTAAAAACGTATTTAACAATGGACTCTTTTCTTCATGGAATATCTTTTTTTTTTTTTTTTTGAGA
>NW_012108585.1:503828-506696 GCF_000951045.1 Mandrillus leucophaeus | reverse complement strand
AAAAAAAAAAAAAAAGAGAGAGAGAAATTGAATCAACCTGGAATGCTTGGAGTGAAAAATTTTCATGAAACCGCTAAGCTGGATGCAGTCATGCCCACCTGTAATCCCAGCTCGTCAGGAGGCTGAAGCTGGAGGATTGCTTGAGCCCAGGAGTTTGAGACTAGCCTGGCCAACATAGTGAAACCCTTTCTCTAAAAACAACAGCAACAAAAAACTAACTACATAAATAATTTAAACATTTTTAAAATTCACTAGTAGAAAGTTTTCCGTGATCTCTGGAATTATCTGTAAAAACTATTTTTAGCTCTCTCAAAGAGCAGGTGCAGTAGAAATTCCCTTACCTCCGAGAGCCAGGGGACAGGCTTGTTCCACTTCAAGTAGCTGCTGTTACTGCTCCCACCTTGGTCCATTTCATGGTCCTAGTGGAAGAATGAAGAACGAACTTGGTAGGAATATTAGGATGAGAAACCGCGGGCAGGACAGGGTTCAGGCCCCTTGGAAGTGCCCGTGGGGAAGCAGAGGGCCAGGAGGCACAGTGCCTGCTCCCAGGGGTGTCGGCTCAGAGCATGCTGCCATCTGCCATTCCCACTGTGTCCCTGGGAATGCGTCTCCGTAGTTTCGTCAATGCATGCTCCTCAGGTTCCTTCACTTTTCTGAATTTTCTGTCTTCCCCATATGGGAAAAAAGTTTACCCTCATTAGGTCAGGACCTCTTGAGGGCAGGGACCTTGGCTCCCTCCTCCTCCTTATCCCCCAGCTCTCTAGATTTGGGTTCCAACAAGGGGGAGCCCCTCGGGGACACCCCCAAACCCTCCCTATCGTGCAGGTCCACAGGCTCAGTTTGGCTGCGGTCCAGCTCTGGGATATATGTATGTTCCAGGCTTAGCCTTGGGGCTCCTGACTGAATTACACCCCAGTTTCTCTCATCTGCCTCCTTAGGGACCGTCGGCTCAAGAAACACTACAGGGAAATGTTTCACTACAAGTCTATACATATCCCAGCTAAGGGCAGGGAGGGGTGTCCATCCACCTCGTCGCCTCTGATCTCAGCAGCAAGCACAGCACAGCACAGCCCTCACCCGAGTGAGAGGCACCACATGCCACTGGTGATGGAGGTCACAGGCCCGGAGGGGTTCTGGCATGGGCAGACTGAACTAGGGCACAAGGGCAGACTTCAGAAAACCAGGCCAGTGGCAGCCCAGGCTTGGAGGAGGCTGGATGGACATCTCTATGGCTCAGCTAGGAGGTCCCGAGGCCAGACTAGGATTCTGGGGGCTGTTTCTCCTCTGCCTCTCCTCCCAGAGTAGCGGGGGTTACCTTTAAGGCAGCTGGGCAGAGTACCTGAGGACCCTTGTTGAGGCCCCGGCAGGGACAGTGGACTGGCCGGCCACCTACCTCGAGGTTCAGCCTCTGGGGATGGTAGAACTGGAGGTGCGGATCCACAGCTGGAATGTTCCTGCTGGCCAGAGCCTTGGCCAGTTCTCTCCAGCTGCCGTATCCTGTGGAAGGGGAAGAGAGGAGCCCTCAGGTCAGTGTAATCTGGAAACCTCACACATCTAAAAGATTTGGAAGGTTAATGGAGGGATTCGTCTTCCCTTGTGCTTCTCACCTCTCTTCAGAGGGTGGGTGGGAAGAGGGCGGGGCTGGGGGCAGGAGATAGCTGCAGACTGGCCAAGGTCCAGAGGGCAGAGAGAGGAGATGAGCTTACATCCCATCAGCCGTCACCGCCTCCCAGAAACCAGAGAATGAGCCAGTCCCGGTGAGCATGGACCATGGGACTCCCACTACCGGCTCGTTCTCCCCCGGTTGCCTCTGGAGGCCAATTTCTCCCAAGAGCTGCTGTAGAGAGATGGTTGCAACAGGCGGTACACTCTTCCCTTCCTGCTCGGCTCCTGTGCCCTGAGCCCCGGGAACAGCAGGGGGTTACTAACGGGTGGGGAGCCCTTCCATTGATCACTGGGTTGCTGGATGGAGCCAGACCTGAGAGAGGCAGGAAGGGGTGGGCCTGGGATATGGTGTCTGTCAAACAAATTTATAAACCACTGGTACAAGATTAGAGGCCCTGCGACTACTGGCGTCATCGGGAGGCTGTGTGGGGCTGATGCTGTCTGCCCTGAAGGCTCTGGGCCAGGTCGGCTTACACACATCTGGGAAGGCGAAAAGTCAAACCACAGCGAGAGGGAGGGAGGGAACAGGAAAGTGGGGGGCACACGCATTCACACCAAGTCAGGAGGCAAGGGCTGCACCAGGGTGAGGGCCGGGGAGCATCAGTCCGGCGGCCGGCCGCCGCTGACACTCCCAAAGGCTGGGACTCCCGTCTGAAAGGAGATTGCTGGGCTTTGAATAAGCAGAACCAAACTACTGTTAGTCACAAACCAGAACCACAGACCACTGAAAGCTAGAAGAGGCTTTCGAGATCACCTCGTCCTCTCTTTGAGTGAGGAAAATGGGACCCAGACTGGTCAAATGGCTGATCAAGGCTCACTCAGCAAGTAGTGGCAAGGCTAAGACGGGGACCCCAGTGTGCAGGTGGATTTCCACTGAGCCTCCCCTTTCCCTCCAACAGCTTCACCACGATGTCCCCAGGATGCTGTGGTGAGCACTGCTTGGAAGGAATTAGCCTGACAGTCCCTGACCCCTGGGAGCCAAGAGTCGACAGTAGGCAGGAGTGTCACAGGAACCCCTATGTGAGCACCAGCAGGGGCACAGACAGCCACGCGGACATAGACACAGACAGCCACACAGACACGGACACAGACAGCCACGCGGACACGGACACAGACAGCCACGCGGACACGGACACAGACAGCCACGCGGACACAGACCACAGACAGCCACGCGGACACGGACACAGACAGCCACGTGGACAC
>NW_012108585.1:495503-503778 GCF_000951045.1 Mandrillus leucophaeus | reverse complement strand
AGCCACGCGGACACGGACACAGAGAGCCACGCGGACACGGACACAGACAGCCACGTGGACACAGACCACAGACAGCCACGCGGACACAGACCACAGACAGCCACGCGGACATGGGCACAGACAGCCACGTGGACACAGACCACAGACAGCCACGCGGACACGGACACAGACAGCCACGCAGACACGGACACAGACAGCCACGCGGACACGGACACAGACAGCCACGCGGACACAGAACACAGAGCACTGCCCACGAACACGGGCCTCACCGAAGGGGGCCACCCACGCTGCGCACGAGTGTTTACGTAACAGGCCTGGGGAGGGGGTGGGAACGGGGGCCGCACGCTGGCAGGCAGGTGTGGGGTGAGTGCTTTTCTTACATGGTTATGCTTTGTGTGGGCCCTTTGGTGCTTGCTGAGTGTCTCACAGGCGTGATTGCATCTGAACCTTCTAAGAATCTCCTGAGAGGCCAGTTCCATCACCCCATTTTACAGATGGGGACAGAGCGCTCTGAGCTTAAAGTCACAGAGCTCGTCGTTCTGCAGCCAGGATTAGAACAGAGAGCTCCTCTGTCTCCCAGGCCCAGATTTTCTCGTTCTGCCCACATTTTCTCCTGTGGGCACTTTCTGGCATAGACTTTGAGGAGTGCCAGTGCAGGGGCCTCCGCGGGGGATCTGCCTTTGGGTTTCTGCAGATGTTAACCCTCCACTCATGCTATGGTTACACGGACTTCTGCAGCTTTGTCCCTCCGTCATCAAGGTCTCTCCTGTTTCCAGGCTGGTCCAGCTGGCAGAATGAGGTCTGGCGAGTTCAGGGCAGGGGTGTGTTCTGGGGAAGCAGGATGCCGGGGCCACCGAAGTGATGTGAAAATACGAGGAGTGAGGGAGAAAGAGAAAGAACGCTCCCAGACTCTACCCTCCATTTCCGGATGGGCTCAGGAGAAAACTGCTTGTTTATCTGCTAATCCCAACCCAAACACATGAGCTAAAGCGAGAGCTCATCCCTTCCCAGCCCCGGGGGGCTGCTGGCTAGCAGTTGTGGGTTCAGGTGTGCCTGGGTGACATAGCAGTTGTGGGTTCAGGTGTGCCTGGGTGACACATGAGTTACACTGTGGGGAGGGGGAGGACGGGCCCTGCCTCGCTCCTGCATCTGAATGACTGGGTCATCTTCACTCTTATGACTAAAAGCTTCCTACTCAAGAGAAGCTTGTGGGGAAATACCCACGAAATGCTGCCTGCCAGGTCAGTGGGAGTTACAGCGCGTCTCAGGGGCACGTTCCTTCTCCAAGGCAGCCTTCAGCTCAGCCAAAGTCCTTGACTGTTGGAAGTCACACTGAGGGGAGATGACTTACCCTTACAATCAACTAGCACTGTGGGTCTTCAGCTGCCTTTGTCCTGGCATCTGCTGGGGAGTGACAAAGACTCTCTCCTTGACCAAACCGTAGATGCTCCTCTGAGCACTCTCTTCTATGTGACCCCATCCTTGGGCCCTGTCCTGGGCCTGCCTAGTCCAGTTTCCAGCAAGAATTCTGCTAGGTCAGTTTAGCAGAACCCCCACCCCGACATCTGACCAAGCTTCTCATCTCCCACCCTTGCCGTTAGCGAGCGTCCCATTAGGTCAATTCTGCAAGAATCCCTCCATTCTTGACGTCTCAGTCGCTTTCCAACCACTGACCCCTCAACTCCGCTGGCTGGCAGTAAATCCCCAGTCACTGCTGCTGTATTCAGAGCTGAGCTCAGTTCTGTCCTGAAGCCTCTCTCCCGTGTTGCAGCAGTACTAAATAAAACCCATCTTCACGACCGGTAACTAGTGTGGGGTTCTATTTTCTCTTTAACAGAAGGTAAGAGGTGGCTCTCTCAGTGACCAAAGACAAATCCATTTAGGGAGGTGAGTGGATTCCAGGTAGGAAATTCGGTGAAGTTAAACCCAGTCAGGTCTTGCCCCTGGGTAACAGGTGAGTCTAGGTGGCTGTGAGATACCTAAAACTTGGGATAGTCAACAGCCCAACCTTCACTAATTTAAGGAGTAGGAAAATTCCTCTGCAGGCCTCATGATGTAGCAGGAAGACAAGCAAAGCCTTCTGAGTCAGAAAGATCTAATCGTGGCCTGGCGCGGTGGCTCACGCCTGGAATCCCAGCACTTTGGGAGGCCGAGGCATCAGGATCACTTGAGTCCAGGAGATTGAGGCTAGCAACATATGGGCAACATAACAAGACCCTCCCTTTTTTAAAACAAAAATAAAATTAAAAAAAGGCCGGGCACGGTGGCTCAAGCCTGTAATCCCAGCACTTTGGGAGGCCGAGACGGGCGGATCATGAGGTCAGGAGATCGAGACCATCCTGGCTAACACGGTGAAACCCCATCTCTACTAAAAAATACAAAAAACTAGCCAGGCGAGGTGGCGGGCGCCTGTAGTCCCAGCTACTCGGGAGGCTGAGGCAGGAGAATGGCGGGAACCCAGGAGGCGGAGCTTGCAGTGAGCTGAGATCCGGCCACTGCGCTCCAGCCTGGGCGACAGAGCGAGACTCCGTCTCAAAAAATAAATTAAATAAATAAATAAATAAATAAAATAAAATAAAATAAATAAAATTTAAAAAAGATCTAATTGTATATCTACCACTCATAAACTGGGACTGCTTGAACAAGTAATTTAACTTCTCTGGCCCTGGTTTCTTCATCTGAATGGTGGAAATAAAAACACTTGCCCCACAGCGACTGCTATGGAGATTAAATTATGTGGGCCAGACCTAGCATGGGGTCTAGACCCGATAAACGTTTTCTTCCTAAAAATTTCCGAGTTTGAGGTTTTGGATTTAGGAGTCAGAAGATATGAGTTTCAACTGCTTTAAAAATATTCAATATTTCTCTGACTCTTTTCTCTCTATGCTTCTTTTTTTCTTATTTTTCTTTTTTTAAGAGACAGGATTACCCAGGCTGGAATGCAGTGGTACAATCATAGCTTACTGCAGCCTCGACCTCCTAAGCTCAAGTAATCCTCCCACCTCAGCCTCCTGAGTAGGAAGGACTACAGGGGCATGCCACCATACTTGTTTAAAAAAAAATTTTAGAGATGGGGTCTTTTTATGTTGTCCAGGTTGGTCTTGAACTCCTGGATCAAGTGATCCTCCCACTTCAGCCTCCCAAAGTGCTGGGATTACAGGTGTGAGCCACCGCGCTCAGCTTTCTCCATGCTTATTGACCAGAGTAGTAAGCAGTGGGCCAGGAGTGGCAGCAGGGAAATAGGTAACACCCCCTCTTTGTTTCGCAGTGTTGCTCTTTGCCCCCCACCCTCCCTCATCCCCCACAAATATTCACTAAGTGCGTCTCAGGTGTCAGGAGCCGTGCTGTGCATTGGGATAGCTCCTCTTCCCGTATCCCTGCCTCTGTTAATCCTGCCGGTGAATAACCAGGCATTGCTTAGCCCCCCTGGGGGAACGTGGAGCTGAAAAATGTGCTGATTTAACTACTGACATTTGTCACTTGCCCTCTGGGAAGCGAACTCCTCCTGCTCCTAGCCAGACCTCTCCTCCCAGAGTGCCAGCTGCCAGGGCCTGTTTCTGCTACAACAGGTGACACATTTGTGCCAGGAGACAGACATCCCAATCTCAGGTGACAGATAAAGCACCACCGCGGGCCTCATATTCTGCCCTCACAAAGCTGGGCTATCAAATTCACCATCAGCCGGAGCTTCGCCAACATCCCTCCTCTGTGCAATGCAGACTCTTCAGAGGCCTGAAGATTACCATCTTTCTCGCTGGTAAAAATATGGCATGCATATATCCCTCTGTGCTTTTTGCTTTTTTCTAAGACTCTCGCAGACGTTATTTCATGAGCTCTTCTCAACCTCCCTGTTAGGTGTCATCATCTCCATTTTCCAGATGAAGAAACAGAAACAGAAAGGCAAAGTCATCAGCTCAAGGCCACACAGTGAACAGGATAATCCATGGCAAGGATTTATTACCCAGAACATCATCAGCCCTTAACACACGGCAGCTTATTATTTGCATTATTAGTCATGATGCTGCAGATCTGGAACTCACAATTATTTCTCCTGACGCCTGGTCTGATTCACACCCAAGAGAAAGGGAGTCTGTCGCTGCCCAGGCTGGCATTGGTGTTACAGATTCTGTGCTGGGACAGCAGGCCTGAGCCTCCCAACTCCACTCCAGGGCTAAAACACTTCAAAGCACTTTCAACTTAGCAGGCAAAACATTCAGATTAAGTTCTCATGTTAATAAAGACCCGGGACCAACTAGCTGACCCACAACACGCCAGAACCACGGCCCATGACGGGAAAATCTCCCCAAGTCAGCCTAACACATAGCAATGCTCAAACTCCTACCAGTGCCCAACAGGGCATTTTACAACGTACGTGGCAAGAGGTATTGCTTTTGCTCCTAAGTAGTTGTGATAATGGCAATATTAATAGCAGCTAACCTTTACCGAGCACTTATTATACGCAAGGCACTATGCGAAGAGTTTGACTTCACTGCGTAAAGGTGCAGATAACGTGCGCATGTGCATACACGTCACTTCATGGTAAATGGCAAGGGAGCCCAACATATATCTCCAGAATCTGTTCGAATCGTCTGTGATCTACGCTGGGAGTAACATCATCGGCCCCAAACGAGTTGGGTTCACCTCACCCATCACTCCCACATCTTATTGCTTGCTCATGTGGAAATGAACTTTGCCGCCTACAGATGTGACTGGGTGTAGACTGCTCAACCCGGTGGATGGCACAAGTCCATCACAAGGGGAGCAAAAGGGTCAACCCCAACCCCAGCTACAAGCAAGCTCTCCGTATCAGTAGGGAACCTGGAAGCAACTCATGAATGCCAACAGGAGAGGTGGAGCTGAGAGTAAGCCGGAAAAAGAAGTGGAAGCAGTGGGTGTGGGGGTAACACCTGCAGGCCGAGATGCAGAGAAGTCCTTCTGAAGCTCTGACTCCAGCCTTGGGGCAGGGATCCATTAGAAAGGGCTTGCTCCTGGGCAAGGGTATGCAAGAGGGGAAGGACTGGCCCTAGCAGGGCCCTAGGAAAGCGAGGGAGAAGGAGAGGCCTGGGAGAGCTGGTTCCACGTACACCACCACATGGAAGGACCCGAAGATCCAGGGTGAACGTAGATGACTGGCTTAGAAAGCCCCAGGGTCTGTAGAGAGAACTGTCACCGGACACTCAAACTGGAATGAGAAAAGGTGATGAAATCCAGAGGAACTGAACAGAAACAGAGCCCTTCGCCCACTAGTGAGCAGGAGGTTGTCAAGGGAATGGACAAGAGGCCACGACATCCAGGCACAGTTCCACGAAGCCAGGCACCAGCACTGAGTCCTGGGAGGGAAAAGCAGGGGCTGTGGCTCTGTCCTTGGAGAGCACGTGGGGCCAGTCACACGTCCTCAGCAGGGCGAAGCTGCTAGGACCAGTAGCCAGCAGGACAGGGCCTGAACCTCACCAGAAACCTGAAGTGGCGCAGAGAGTGAGGGGTGAAGCCAGGGGCCCGTCACCTGGGAGGGAGTCTCTAAGGCAAACCCAATGCTCCAATGGCACAGTCCGGGTGTGTGGCTAAACCTATCCTTTCTAGTCCATGACGCCCCAGGGAGCCTGATGCAAGAAAAATTATTAGTAATCCAACAGTAATAGCTAGCGCTGAGATGTTAGGCATTTATGTAAACATACATAGGCCTGTTATGTTTATAGTAAATGAAACGTTGGGTGTTTTATTTCATATAATAAACCTCGCTGGGTGCAGTGGCTCACACCTGTATTCTCAGCCACTCAGGAGGCTGAGGTGGGAGGATGGCCTGAGTCCAGGAGTTCGGGCTGTAGTGCGTTAGGACCGTACCTGTGAATTGCCACTGCACTCCAGCCTGGGCAACATAGTGAGACCCTGTCTCTAAAAACATTTAAAGATTAAAAATTAATAGAATAAACCTACAGGAAAGGAAGCCTTAGAGGTTAAAATTCTTGCTAAAAGTCACACAGGCCGTAGGTGACCGAGCCAATATTTGAACCCAGGACAAAAGCCTGGGTACTAAATTCCACTACCCTCTATGGAATGTGCTTGAGAATTTGTGCCTGCCTCCGCTATCACCCTCATTATCACCTGGTGTCAGGTACCACCGAGTCACCAGCTACCCCTGCTCCCCATCCCCTCTCCAGTGACCTCCTCCTCACCCACCCACCCTCACTTCACACACACACACCCCCACCCCAGACCATTTTCTTATATTCTCTCCCATTTGGCCACTAACATCTCTCCATATAAGCCCCCCAAATGCAAGGGAGAGTGTGGAGACCCAACTCCATTGTCCCATAGTCCCAAAACAGCTGGAGAATTGGACACCAGCGCATTTGAGCATGGGCCTGCTCCCCTCTTCCTGGCTTCCAAGCTCTTCCTTCTCAACGTAAGCCACCCAGCTGTGTGTCTGAAAGCAGACGCTGCCCTGGCCCATCTCACGCGCCCTCGCAGCACAGGTGTGCACGGGGGGGGGCAAGTGAGGAGCAGCAGAAAGGTGGACTCCTAAGGCCTCCCAGCTCCTCTAGACGAGCAGATGGATATGGGTGGGGCCATGATAAGCCTCTTCCCCACCCTCCCCTGAGCCTGCTGACGCTCACAGCCAGGGCCAGAAACCTGAAGAACAGCCAGCTGTGCCCTCCCCCGGCTTCCTGCCACGCTGGCACCGGAGCTACTGACATGGCTGTGGCTGCAGGCAGGCTGAGGTGTGCAAGCTGCAGGCACAAGGGACTATACCTACTGCCCCATTGGGTGCCACCTAAAGGGGGTCCAAGAGAGGGTATCTGAGCCCATGCCAGGTGTTTGCCTGGGTATTTCTGCCCCGCTGTCAGTGCTTCCTGCTCATCCAACCATCCCTGCTTGGCCCAGACATCCACACTGAAGTATAAAACCAGCCGGGTGTGGTGGCTCACACCTGTAATCCCAGCACTTTGGGAGGCGGAGGGTGAAAGATTGCTCGAGCTCTAGAGTTCGAGACCAGCCTGGACAACATGACGAAACCTCGTTTCTTAAAAAAACAAAACAAGGCCGGACACAGTGGCTCACGCCTGTAATCCCAGCAGTTTGGGAGGCTGAGGCAGGTGGATCACCTGAGGTCAGGAGTTCGAGACCAGCCTGACCAACATGGAGAAACCCCGTCACTACTAAAAAAAAAGTACAAAATTAGCTGGGCTTGGTGGTATGTGCCTGTAATCCCAGCTACTCGGGAAGCTGAGGCAGGAGAATCACTTGAACCCAGGAGGTGGAGGTTGCAGTGAGCTGAGATTGCACCATTGCACTCCAGCCTGGGCAACAAGAGCAAAAACTCTGTCTAAACAACAACAACAACAACAAACTAGCTGGGCATGATGGCACGCACCTGTGTTCCCAGCTACTCGGGAGGCTGAGGTGGGAGGATCCAGCCCAGGAGGTAGAGGCTGCAGTGAGCCACAAGTGTACGACTGCACTCCAGCCTGGGTGACAGAGGGAGATTCTATCTCAAAAACAAACAAACAAAAACCAAAAACGCAAAGTCTAAAACCAAGCGGGCAGATGAGGAGAGGAGGTAGGAAGAGGCGGCAGACGCCCTTTCTATTCCGCTGCCGCTGCTCTGGGAATGTGGAGTCCGTCTGGACCCAGCCCGGCTCAGTAAACAGCCATTCCCCAGGCCGTGAATTTGATCAGAAGAGGGCACAGAAGGTTTCGCCAGGCCATGGGATCACCTCTAAGATGTCGTCATCATCATCATCATCATTACAAAAAAAAAAAAACTAATACCTACAACATTTAAGGGCCCATTTAGCAGTAAGTGCTGTGACAATCACAGCCATAAACACAGTCCTGTGAAGGGGAATTTTGACTTAAGACCCTTGATAAAATGGGATGATTTAGGAAAATCTAGAGGTAATAGAGTCAGGGACTTCTAAGACCGGCCGAAGCCCGTGGACCTAGCGAAGGCCCACAGAGGCGTTTCCAGGGTCCCTGAGATCAGTCCTGACTTTTCTGAACCTGTCAGGCTGGTCTTTTCCGATCTTCTTTCTGCCCTGGGAGAGGATGAGCTTCTGCAAGCAGAGGGAAGACGTGGGGCAATGCTCTTCCTTCCTGGAGTCTTTCAAAGAGGACGTGCAGGGGTGGTCAGGAGTAAGCGATCAGCAGGCTGAGAAAGAATGAGCTAATGAGTCAACCAACCACCAGCAGGCATTTACTGAGCACCTGCTGTGTGCGGTGCTTAGTCCCACCAGCAGACATTTACTGAGCACCTGCTGTGTGCGGTGCTTAGTCC
>NW_012108585.1:489119-489638 GCF_000951045.1 Mandrillus leucophaeus | reverse complement strand
GATCGCGAGGTCAGGAGTTTGAGTCCAGCCTGGCCAAGATGGTGAAACCCCATCTCTACTAAAAATACAACAATTAGCTGGGCACAGTGGCAGGCGCCTGTAATCCCAGCTACTCAGGAGGCTGAGGCAGGAGAATCGCTTGAACCCAGGAGGTGGAGGTTGCAGTGAGCCAAGATCGCACCACTGCACTCCAGCCTGGGCAACAGAGCGAGACACCATCTCAACAACAACAACAATCAATCAATCAATCAATCAGTCAAATTGTGTTATTTATGAAGAGGTTAGACTTGTAGGCTGACTACAGTAAGATGCCAAAAGGGACCTGGGTGGGAAACAATACTGTTTACAAAACCCTCCTCCATACATTAACCCACTTAACCCACCACCAAGTTTAACAGAGGATAGTGGCAGGTTTAACACAACAAGTTTAACCCACCACATGCATTTAACAGAGGATAAACACAACAGCTAGCAAATGTGCATTTGCCCAGGGCAGTCATCATGCTAAGCACTTGACAT
>NW_012108585.1:474093-489069 GCF_000951045.1 Mandrillus leucophaeus | reverse complement strand
CGGTGCTTAGTCCCACCAGCAGGCATTTACTGAGCACCTGCTGTGTGCGGTGCTTAGTCCCACCAGCAGGCATTTACTGAGCACCTGCTGTGTGCTGTGCTTAGTCCTCTGCTAATCGCTGTGATAACAGAAAAGTGCCAACGGAGACATTCAGCTGCACCCTTCCCTAGGTGCAGTTAGGACGGACGTCCACGGACCTGTGGATGTGCTCTGGCACACTTACTCATGCCCACAGGCAGGGCACACACAAGCCAGTTCTGTATTATGCAAACAAGCAGACCTCATTAGATGTCAGGGCTAACTGGATGCTAATGACATGATGCCGCTCATTACGTTTCCATTTCTTAGGCCTGCAGGAACCTGGGGCAGAATGTTCTGCAAACAGTTTCCGGGACTGGGAAACTGGTCTTCAATGTCCTAAAGAGTCTGGGAAAAGCAACAGAGATGTAGGAAAACCCTGACTCCGTAAGATGGTAATGGAGTAGTTTCAGCAGAAACATCTTCAGAACTCACCTCAACGTTTACCACTGAGCATGGAAGCTCTGAATGGTTTGGGGCCACAGTGGGACAGTAGCCCAGCAGCTGGTCAAAAGCCTGTGCTCTTCCTCCTGCTCCTTTCCAGGTGAAAAAAGGGAGGCGGTTTCCATAGTTGGAGGCCCTACAGGGACACACGCGTTATAGAAACAAAGAGGAGGAACCAGCATGAAAAAAATGACGACTGGAAAAAGAGTGGGAGAGGAGAAGAATGTAGTCAGGAACGTGGCTTTGAAAAGAAGAAAAGAGAGCATCACCTCACCAGCAACTGAGAGACATGGGGAATAGTCGATGATAACTGTGTTATTGGCCGGGCACACTGGCTCAGGTCTGTAATCCCAGCACTTTGGGGGGTTGAGGTGGGCGGATGACCTGAGGTCAGGAGTTCGAGACCATCCTGACCAACATGGTGAAACCCCGTCTCTACTAAAAATACAAAAATTAGCCAGGCATGGTGGCATGTGCCTGTAATCCCAGCTACTCAGGAGGCTGAGGCAGGAGAATCGCTTGAACCCAGGAGGTGGAGGTTGCAGTGAGCCAAGATCGCACCACTGCACTCCAGCCTGGGCAACAGAGCGAGACACCATCTCAACAACAACAACAATCAATCAATCAATCAATCAGTCAAATTGTGTTATTTATGAAGAGGTTAGACTTGTAGGCTGACTACAGTAAGATGCCAAAAGGGACCTGGGTGGGAAACAATACTGTTTACAAAACCCTCCTCCATACATTAACCCACTTAACCCACCACCAAGTTTAACAGAGGATAGTGGCAGGTTTAACACAACGAGTTTAACCCACCACATGCATTTAACAGAGGATAAACACAACAGCTAGCAAATGTGCATTTGCCCAGGGCAGTCATCATGCTAAGCACTTGACATAAATGGTCTTGTTTAATCTTCATAACAATCCTTTAGATAGGTATTAATATTATTCCCATTTTACAGATGAGAAAACTGAGGTCCTGACTGGTAAGGACGGTGCATACCTGCCCAAGAACTCACAACATCTAGATAACAGAGCTGAGATTTAACTCGTTCATTTTTTCTTTTTTCTTTTTTTAACATCTCTTAACAAGTATCTTACACAGACCCTTTTGTTTGTTGAATACAAAAGCAATGGAATCCAAGGAAAGCAGAAAGAGGTATGGCCCTGAGGCCAAAAAAGTTTTCCAGGCCCACACAGGGACTGGGTTTGGGACCAGCAGCCAGGAGCCACAGCCACCCCACCCTCTCCCCACCTGATGGCTCCTTTTGGAAAACACACTCTGATTCAGCCCTTTCTCTTTTCTGCATCAGGCTTGAAAACAAAAAAGGTACGTTATCTGATCTGGAGGGCTGCCAGCTGCCGGTATGCGGGGTCTGACTATTATAACTTGCCAAAGTCAAACTGAGGTTGTTGTAACCTGTCCTTGGTAGCGGTAAGTGGGACGGGGAAGGCATGTATGACGGTAACTTTGTTCTCCAAGAAAGGAATATGGGGTTCTGCTTTCCTCCTCCCCACGAAACGTCATTTCAATGGAACTTCAGGTTAGCCCACCGCGGGGTGGAGGAGTGCGTTGTATATTGTTTCGTCAACCATCCCACCACGGATCGGTCGTTCTATCCGATGTGTGATTTTTTTGTTCTTGCTTTTGTTTTTGAGACGGAGTCTCACACTGGGGCCTGGGCTAGAGTGCACTGGCAAGATCTCAGCTCACTCCAACCTCCACCTCCCGGATTCAAGCAATTCTCCTGCCTCAGTCTCCCGAGTAGCTGGGATTACAGGCGCCTGCCACCACACTCAGCTTATTTTTTGTATTTTTAGTAGAGACGGGGTTTCACTATTTGGCCAGGCTGGTCTCGAACTCCTGACCTCGTAAGCCGCCTGTCTCGGCCTCCCAAAGTGTTGGGATGACAGGCGTGAGCCACCGCGCCCGGCCTCTATCCGATGTTTTCCATCAGAGCTGATTCATCTTCTTCTTCTTATTTTTATCCCAGTGCCATAAATCATTTCCATTTTGCGGATGGAGACACAGAGACTGCAGAAAAGTTAACTATTTGTTCAATGTCAAAGGGAAGCCTGTGCTAAGGACCGGACTGGAGACGAGGCTGTTGATCCCCGGCCCAGGACTTTGTGCACCACAGCACAGCACCAGCCGGAGCTGCTGGAGTTAAGTGAGCTGCAGGCAGAGCATTCCCGGGGAGGACGCCGGCTGAACCTAACCTAGGCAGGGGCTGAAAATCAGCACCATGCAGAGGCAGAAACTAGGTCTTGTTTGTTATCAGATTCTCACTGTATAAATGAGTTAAAATTAGTAGTTTCAACACATCCCTGCTTCAGAAAAGGATTAAATTGCCTGGGCCTTTATATTCTCACTATATAAACTGGGCATTTGATGCACGTGGAGTGAACGAACGAACGAATGAAGGACAAGGAGGGTTGAGAGGCCTGGCGTACTGATCATGCTAGAACCGATTAGGCATCGTGACCGATTAGGTCACGATTCTGGGCTAGGGACCAAATGAAGTGACAGACACTGGCCCTGACATTGAGAAATTAACAACCAGCTGAAGGCTGTCCCAGCACCCTGTGGACACTCACAATGGCACACATGTCAAAGGCACAGCCCAAAGGTGCTTCGAAGGAAGTGCTTTCTTTAGGGAATGCTTTCTCTCCTTTTTAAATTTAATTTTTAGGGGGAGTGTGTATTTAGTAAAATACCTACAACATAAAAGTTATCATTTAATTTTTTTTTTTTTTGAAACAGAGTCTCCCTCTGGCACCCAGCTGCAGTGCAGAGTACGGTGGCGTGATCTCGGCTCACCGCAGCCTTGACCTCCCAGGTTCAAGCAATCATCCCACCTCAGCTCCTAGATAGCTGGGACCACAGGCGCGTGCCACCATGGCTGGCTAATTTTTTTTTTTTTTTTTTTGGTAGAGACGGGGGTCTCTCTGTTGCCCAGGCTGGTCTTGAACTCCTAGGCTCAAGTGATCCTGCCTTCTTGGCCTCTCAAAGTGCTGAGATTACAGACGTGAGCCACCATGCCTGGCCCATTTTAACCATTTTAAAGTGTACAGTTTAATGGCATTAAGAATGTTCACACTGCCGCGCAACCGTCACCACCATCCACCTCCAGAACCTCCCCATCTTGCCGAACTGAAACTCTGTTCCCATTAAGCACTAAGTGCCACTTTCCCTCCCCCCAGCGCCTGGCAACCGCCACTGTACCTTCTGTCTCTATGAATTTGACTCCTCACAGGATTTGACCTCACAGAAGTGGAATCAGACAATATTTTCCCCTTTGTGTCTGGCTTTTCTCACTTCACATGTTCGCAAGGTTCACCCATGTTGTGGCATATGTCGGAATTTCCTTCCTTTTTTAAGGCTGAATATCCCATTGTATGGATAGACCACATTTCGGTTATCCATTCATCTGTCATATACACTTGGGCTGTTTCCACCTCTTGCTATTGTGGCAAATGCTGCTGTGAACATGAGCGTGCAAATATCTCTCAGAGCCCCTGCTTTCCATGCTCTTGGAAGGCACGTTTTTTGAAACTGCACACGAGTAGCAGGTGCTGCAGGCCAAGGGAGGCCAGGCTGCTCTCTTCTTTGGTGGCAAAGCCCATGTTTGATGGAGAAAGCAGAAAGTCCGGGAAACTTTGGGTGGGAAAAGGAGGAGTGGCAGGTGAGTCGAGTCAGGTTGGGGCAATCCCAGTCAACAAGTTAAAAAAAAAAAAAAAAAGAACTTCTGAGTGAGCCTAGAGTAGGGCTCTCCCCAGGGACAGGGAGGTCCTAGTCCACTAGCCCGTGTGGAAGTCAGCAGTTCCAACACATCCTAGCTTCAGAGAGAGGCTAAGTTACCTGCTCCCGTGGAAGCTCCAGCTCAGAGTCGATAGAGGTCTGCACACTGCTGGTTGCCTGTCCTCAGTAAGGCCGGTACAGGAACTTAGAGCGAGCATGTAGAATTAGTGCAATTTGACATTGCGGCAACATCAACGTGTGATGGTGGAATCATCTCATTGAACATGTATTTTGGATGTTTTGAACCCCTGTGGTGAGTCTCATGTTGTGCAAGCCGCATACCGGGATTAGTGTAGCAGGACCATGTCGCTCAGTGACGGACCAGAAACTGCAAACAAGGCGGGAAAAACTGGTCCTTCACGGTAGTTTCTTCCAGTTAGCATCACGGGCCTGCCTCCCCGCCCTCTCTTCCTTCCTAACTCAGGACAAGAGTAATTCTGGGAAAGACCACAGAGCAGAATCACAGAATCAAAGATAGAACCACACCACGGGCCCCGGAAGGGCCAGGAACCACAGCAGTGATAAGAATCTCCACAGCTACCCGGTGACCCGGCTCCAGACACGTCGGTGTGTCTCCGCTTAGGATTCACATTCCCAGGACAGTCTAAGTGACTTTAAGATGTAAATTCCTGGGAAAGAGGGTCTAAGTGACCCCAGGATTCAAATCCCCAGACGTCCCATGGTGGTGGAGGGTCGGCCACATCGGCAGGAGTGATGACGAGAGCCCTGCTGGTAGAAGGACCACACGTCCTTCCAACTCCATTAGAATCGTGGGTGGGGAGCGGGCGATTTTCTGAATCTTCCCTGTGAAAACAGCCTAACTCTGAATAACTGATTGTTACTCCTAAACCAGGGGTGCGACTTCTCTGAGAGTCATTACGTGTTTAATGCAAAGGCACATCAAATGCAGCTGAAGGTATCAAAGATACAAACATATGGAGTTAGTTTTCCAATACTGGAGAAACTGTGCAGGACACGTGGAAGATGGAAGAGCCGACTATTCAGAACGTCCTCTGGAAAAGTGAGTGCCCGCACAGGCAGACAATGCGCAAGTATTTCTCGGAAAGTTAAGATAAAACAGTCATCTGTCAGAGCCTTTGAAAGCGACACTCCAATTCATATAGACACATTACAGATAGGAATCTCGCTCTGTCACCCAGGCTAGAGCACAGTGGCACAATCTTGGCTCAGTGCAACCTCCGCCTCCCGGGTTCAAGAGATTCTCCTCCCTCAGGAGAATCTCCTACCCTCCTGAGTAGCTGGGATTACAGGCAGGTGCCACCACGCCCGGCTAATTTTTGTATTTTTAGTAGAGACGGGATTTCACCATGTTGGCCAGGCTGGTCTTGAACTCCTGCCCTCAGGTGATCTGCCTGTCTTGGCCTCCCAAAGTGCTGGGATTGCAGGCGCGAACCACTGAGCCTGGCCTCCAATTCATTTTTAACTATAGTTTTTTTAAAAAAGAAAATTTAAGAATTGTTGCTGTCTAGAGAAGCTGAGAAATCATCATTGCAAGCTCCAACATTCGACATGTTAGTAAACTGAAGCTTTGAAGACGGAGACCATTGTCTGAGGTAAAAAAGCAAGTCAGAGGCAGAACCAGGACTAGAGCCCAGGTCTCCGCTCTCTGGTCTGAGAATCTTCAGCTCAGACCACACATCCAGTCTCTAACGTGTGGGGCTGTTCTCGGTTTTGAGCCTGATGAGGAACGCACAGCGGTGTCAGGAGTGGTAGTAAAGCATTTAATAGTTTGGAATCCTAAAACTGAACACAGCCCCTCTTGTGGAAACAGTCCAAGTCTAAAGAGGCAGCCTGGAGAACAAGCTTCTCTGAGAATCCGAGACCCTACAAGCTTAAGTCCAGACTAATTATAAATCTAGAATCATTTTTTCTTTCTTTGAGACAGCGTCTTGCTCTGTCACCAAGCCTGGAGTGCAGGGAGGCAATCACGGCTCACTGCAGCTTCTAACTCCTGGGCTCAAGTGATCCTCCCACCTTAGCCTCCTGAGTAGCTGGTACTACAGGCGTGAGCCACCATGCCCAGGTAATTTTTATTTTATTTTATTTTTTGTAGAGATGGGGTCTTGCTATGTTACCCAGCTCGGTCTTGAACTCCTGGCCTCAAGCGATCCTCCCATCTTGGTCCCTCTAAGGGTTGGGACTACACATGTAAGCCCTCCCGCCCAGCCTAGAATCTTTTATCATATAAAGCAAGCTTTTGAGCTCTTCAGAAGCATAAGCCACGTAACACTCACCTCTGAGCCCTCCTTTGGCTTTAGCCTAAAAACTCTTCCTGTGCACTCACAACTGTGCATTCTTGGCTAACTGGGGTACAAGAGGCCTAGCTTTCGGCCTGTCTTGGCTTTGGACACGCCTTCCTCACTAAGCTTAATCATTTCCAGCTAGTGACTTAAAGGAGAGGCGCGGGACTCTCCCTGACACTTGAACACTTGGAGGCCAGTGCAGGGTTATTAATTGGCCTGATTTCAATATTGTTGTGCCTCAGGGAAGAGGGAGGTCTGAGGAGAGGCAGAGAGATGGGAGAACCGTCCATGGGTGGGGCAGTTGGAACACACACCACATTTATTAAGTTCACCATCTTATTTGGGTGCAGTCTGTGGCACCCCTAAATAATTACAACAGTAACGTCACAGATCACAGATTACCACACCAGATGAAATAGTAATGAAAACATCGGAAGTATTGTAAGTATCACCAAATGTGACAGACATGGAGCAAGCGTGTACGGCTGGAAACACGGCACTGATAGACTTGGGGCGCGCACGGTTGGAAACATGGTGCTGGGAGACTTGGGGCGTGCACGTTGGAAACACGGCGCTGATAGACTTGGGGCGCGCACGGCTGGAAACACGGCGCTGGGAGACTTGGGGCGCGCACGGTTGGAAACATGGCGCTGGGAGACTTGGGGCGTGCACGTTGGAAACACGGCACTGGGAGACGTGGGGCACGCAGGGCTGCCATGACCTTCCATCTGTAAACAAAGCAGCATCTGTGAAGTGCATAAAGCAAAGCATGATAAAACGACGCGTGTACTGCTCCGTGATCTCTCGTAACATGCTACACGGAGGGAGAAAACACCCTTTTCTGTGCACGGACAGCTACTTTTTTAAATAAACGAGCAAATGCAAGTATACTTGAGAAGAGAGAGGAGTGGAGACTCACTGGCTGGAAAGGAAGCTAGGAGGGAGCCCCCACAGGCAGGTCATCGATGTTATTTATGTTTGCTTTCGACCTCTACAAATAAGAATCTGTTCCCTGGACTGCAGTGTCATTGTTGAAATATCTACTTTAGTTCAGGTACTATTAGTCACAATCTCATAAGAGAATGTCTACTGATCCACTCTTACCTTTCAGCAATGCAATGAGACGTCGACCCTTATGACGGCTGATTAAACTACCGAGCAGGGTTTTTACATCCCGTACAGCTCTATGTCTATAGAGAAAAGTATAACAATAGAAAAGTGAGAACCTTACTAAATCAACCGGTTATTCGATGTGTCAGTGACCGTATTTTCTGAACTAAAAATCAGGATATGTGATCTGGCCATCGCAACAGAATGTCTGAAATAGTTCATCTCTCCTGGAAAACCAGGCCGGTTACACTGTTTGACACCGTTATCAGTTTCAAAGACCTCTATTGTCCTCAGTCTCTCACATTCGCTAAAATCACTGGTCAGAGGACCAGACGGGACTGCTCCATACAACTCTATCTAACCCATGTACAGCTGGGTCAACAGACATGTTGCTAAAGACACATGGATAGCTTTAGAGGATAAAAGTTTACTCCAAAACCCCATATCCCATGTCGTGTCTTGCCCCTAACCCCCAGCAATTTCTCCCACCGCTCCCTTTTCCCCGAGCCAGTGCATGAATCCAGAGCTACCTCCATGCTGGCGGGACATGACCGCTGGCCCAAACCATACACAGAAGTGGAAACAGCAGTAGAACCAATGCTAGGTCAAATATATGTTGAAATTCCCCCACACAGAGGACATAACGAGAGGGTAGAAAGCTGAGAACATGAAAGGGGCTAACCTGGCCAACGAGAGAATACTTTCCGCAGAAACAACCCTAGGGTTATGGCAAGCGCTGCTGAGGGCTGAGTGAGGAGCTCACCTCTGCTCACCTCTTGCTGATGAGACTGCAGTCGCTAAGTTGCTAAGAAACAGCAGTCGTTCAACTTAAATTTGTGTCCCTGATTCGGCTGAAAGAGCCTCAGTGAACCAACACATCAACAAGGTCTGGTGGGAATCAAAGAGAAAATCAAGGATATCTAAGAAGATGAGCTGATAAAAAGCTGCTTGGGATGGGACGGATGACTCTGATCCTTACAAAAAAAAAAAAAAGCAGAAAGGAAAAGAGAGACGCTTTGGGGAAGGAGCCAAGGCTCCGAGAAAGCTCCAGGATGAAAGGCGAGGGAGCCTTACTGCCAATGAGCCGGGTTCTGCCAGCAGTGAACATTTGAACCCTTCAGATCTGTGTGACTCTCATTTTACCTGCATGATGCTTAAATGGTTTCTGAAATGTTCTCCTAGTTGAGGTATTTATGAAGACAACTGAGGCACAGAGAAGTTGCATTGTTTTTCTTTTGGCTTCTTGAGCATAAACTTTGATATTTAATGACCTGTGATAGCTGCCGGTATCCTAGGAATACATAAAACCCTTGAGAAGCTATTAACTGTTTAGCCTTCCCAGGTCTTAGGGGAATATGTTTTCCATCTTTCAAAGAGCCTGTTGTAGGCAATTTGTAGGGTAAGATGCAAATATTCCCTTGAGTGGGCTGAGGCACTGAGCTAGGTTTCCCTGGAGTTCACCACCATTTAAAAAGATACAGGCTTCTCACAAAGACTGCACAGTCTGATATTTATTTGGAACTGGCTTCTTGGATCAGTTTATTAGCATTCTGATGGTTGCACGAAATGGCTTACGGTGGGAAGAAAGCTTTAAAAGAGACCTGAAAGAAGAAGCCACATGGACAGACAACAAGCTAGATTTTCGAAGCATCTATTATGTATATAGTCAGTCCTTGGCATACACAGGTTCCATAGGTTTCATATCCGTGGATTCAACCAATAGCGATTGAAAATATTCAGAAAAATAAAAATAAAAAACAATATAACAATAGAAAATACAAATTAAGAATATACAGCATAACAACTATTTACAATGCTATGTAAATGCAAACGCTATTGCATTGTATTAGATATTAGAAGTAATCTAGAGATGATTGAAATATATGGGAGGGGCTGGGCACAGTGCCTCATGCCTGTAATTCTAGTACTTTGAGAGGCTGAGATGGGAGGATAGCTCAGAGCCCAGGAGTTGCAGACTAGGCTGAGCAACATAACAGACCTCATCTTTACAACCACAACAACCACAACAACAATTAGCCGGGCATGGTGGCACACGCCTGTGGTACTAGAGGCTGAGGAGGGAAGACTGCTTGAGTCCCTGAGTTGGAGGCTGCAATGAGCTATGATCACCACTGCACTCCAGCCTGGGGAACAGAGTGAGACCCAGAGTCTTAAAAAAAATTATATGGCAGGATGTGTGTAGGTTATATGCAAATACTGCACCATATTTTATAAAAGGGACCTGAGTATCCTTAGATTTTAGTATCCATGGGGAATCCTGGAATCAATCCCCCGTGGATACCAAGAGACAACTGCACATAGCTGCCTTGTCTGGCTCTGAGTGGATGTTCGAAGATGGGTAAGAACCACCTGCAGAGCCAGAAAGATCTGGAATGGAATCCCCGCACTGCCACATTTTAGCTTGTGACCTTGGGCAAGTTCCTTAATATCTTAAAGCCCAGTTGTTTCACCCGCCTACTCCCACAATTCGGCTGGAAAGATGAATTAGGCACATGAATGGATGAATTTCCAACGCACAACAGCCCTGTAAGGTACTATGCTCCCCACCCTCCTAACGATAAAACTGAGGTTTAAAGGTTCACATGATCTGTCCCAGACTTTACAGGTGCCTAAACTGGGATTCAAACTAATTCTGTTTGGTTTGAAAGGCCACACTCTTCCCACTACTGCCTGGTTAATCCTCATTCCAACCCTGTGAAGCCAGCACTGTGGAGCCCCACTGGTGAGGAAATGGAGGCCAAGGAGCCGATTTGGGTCAGGCAGATAAGTCACGGCTGACGGTTCTGCGTGGCCGCTAACGCACGGCTGGGCTGGAGCTCACACCCCGGCCGCCTCTCCTGTGCTTTCCCCGCGGCACAGCCCTGCTTCACGCGGGAAGGAGGGGTTTGATAACGTGACAAGTACATAACTGCGCACTGAGTCAAGTCTCCTGGAATCGAGAGAGGCGGATCCTGGTGGTCAGGGAAGACATCACGGTGAAGTAGGTCATGAATAGGCACTTTGGGGAAGGTGGAATTGCTGGGTCTGGGAACATAAATAAATCCTGAAATCAAGTAAAATGGAATAAAAACACTGTCCCTGAAGAGACCTAGATTTTATAGGGCCATCTCCAACCCCCTGGCCTCCCACAAGACACCTGTCTTGGGTTCCTGACTGAAACCCAGAAGCTTTGTTTCTAAAATACAAGTAACATATGCTTCCCTCCCTCCCTCTAGATCACAGAGTGCAGAAGCATGTGAAGCAGAAGGTTATGATTCTCCTGTAATCCCTGATCTTCTCCCATGGGCTACTCCTCATCTTTTTGCTAAATGTTCCTCATTTGTCCTTTAACATTTGAACACTGGATTGCTCACCTTAGAGTCAGTCTCTGATGATCGTCTTTGCCATCAACACGGCTGCCTTGCTGATCTCAGCAGGTGTTTTGGAAAACCGTCCGTACACTGATGACTTCCCCAGCCTTAGCCTGACCACTCCCTGCACTCCCCACTTATACAGCCAATTTTCTTACTCACTCTCTCACTTGGATATCAAAGGCATCTGAAACATAACCTCTTTTTTTTTTTTTGAGACGGAGTCTGGCTCTGTCGCCCAGGCTGGGGTGCAGTGGCCGGATCTCAGCTCACTGCAAGCTCCGCCTCCCGGGTTCCCGCCATTCTCCTGCCTCAGCCTCCCGAGTAGCTGGGACTACAGGCGCCCGCCACCGCACCCGGCTAGTTTTTTGTATTTTTTAGTAGAGACGGGGTTTCACCGTGTTAGCCAGGATGGTCTCGATCTCCTGACCTCGTGATCCGCCCGTCTCAGCCTCCCAAAGTGCTGGAATTACAGGCTTGAGCCACTGTGCCTGGTCCAACTTAACCTAACCTGCACCTCTCCATCCTGTAAGTGACAACTCCAGCCTTCCAACCACCCAGGTCAAAAATCTTCAAACTACTTGATTCCTCTCCCCATATCCAATCCCTCAGCAGGTCTCATCGGCCATACTTTCAAAAGCCGTGCAAAATCTGACGACTTCTCCCTCCTCCATCTCCACCACTCCAGTCCTAGACATCATCGCTCTTGCAGCCCCCTTGTATCCACCCCTGCACCTATGGTCTAGAAGCAAGAGGGACCCCACCAAAATGTAAGTCGGGCCACGCCAATCCTTGCTTAGAACCTTCCAGTGACTTCCCAAACCACTCAAATACAATCCAAGATCCTTCTGATAGCCAATGAGTAAAGTTTCTTGGGGAAAGACCCAGTTTACACTGGTTGCCCTGACAATTATTAATAGCACCTGCTTTCACTCTCAAAACTATTCCAAATTAAACAATCAATTATATGGTTGCTCAACTAATAAGGCCTTACAGATTAAATCTCCGACCTTGTCTCCTATCTCTTTATCACCATTTCATTCCAGCTACCCTGATCTCCTTGCTGTTCTTCCAATATGCCAGGCATGCTGTACCCCGGGCCTTTGCATGTCCTCTACCTAAACCACACTTCCCTGAGAAAGTTTCTTGCCCTTTTTACTCAGATCTCTGTTCCAGTATCAGAAGACTTTTCTGATCAACCTATATATAATAACACTCTACCCCCAGCCTATCACTCTATCTTTCTAACTCTGTATTATTTTTCTCAATAGCATTCATTACCACTTTGTGCATGTGTATAAAATCTGTCTTCTCCCCACACATAAATATTTGAATATATGTTCCATGAAAGTAGGATTTTTGTCTACTTTTTTCATTATGCCTAGCACATAGGTACTTGTTCAACAAATAATGTTACTGATAATAGTATCCATCTAGGCAGCAGGGGGAAGAACTTTAGAGTCAGGTGCTAAGACATCTAGCTTAATCTCTAAGCCTTGGTTTTCATCTCTATAAAACAGCTATATTAGTAGTATTTCCCATATGGGGTTATGAAGATCAAATGAGAGTGGCATACGGTAAATGTTCGATAAATATGAGATGATAAAAATAATAAGAGCTAACACATTTAGCATTTATAATATGCCAGGCAGTGTCTTAAACATCTTACAAATGTATCCCTTTTAATTGTCATTAAAAACCCTTTGAGGCCGGGCGCGGTGGCTCACGCCTCTAATCCAGCACTTTGGGAGGCCAAGGCGGGCGGATCACGAGGTCAGGAGATCGAGACCATCCTGGCTAACACGGTGAAACCCTGTCTCTACTGAAATACGAAAAAAAAATTAGCCAGGTGTGGTGGTGCCCGCCTGTGGTCCCAGCTACTCGGTACTTGGGAGGTTGAGGCAGGAGAATCGCTTGAACCCTGGAGGTGAAGGTTGCAGTGAGCCGAGATTGCACCACTGCACTCCAGCCTGGCGACACAGTGAGACTCCATCTCAAAAAAAAAAAAAAAAAACGAAACCCTTTGAGGTAGGTACTATTATTGTCTCCATTTCACAGATGAGGAAATTGAACTTCAGAGAGGTTAAGCACTTGCCACATGGCTAGTAAGTTGTGCAGCCAGGAACTCAAGGTCTTTGGTTCCAGAATTTGTGTTGTTTCTTTCGTTTCTTTCTGAGAGAGAGCCTTGCTGTCGCCCAGGCTCAAATGCAGTGATGTGATCTCGACTCCACCTCCCGGGTTCAAGAGATTCTCCTGCCTCAGCCTCCCGAGTAGCTGGGATACAGGCTCCCACCACCAAGCCTGGCTAATTTTTGTATTTTTAGTAGAGACGAGGTTTCACAATGTTGGCCAGGCTGGTCTCGAACTTCTGACCTCAGGTGATCCGCCCACCTCAGACTCCCAAAGTGCTGGGATTACAGGTGTGAGCCACCGCGCCCGGCCAAGGAGGGTCTATTTTTAAAATATAGATTGGCTTATACTATTACATATTATCCTGCAATTTGTTGTTTTTCCTCTCAACAATAATGTCACGAACATCTTTTCAATTATTTAAAAATTTTGCTGTTTGAGTCATATAATTCATCTGTGACCTGGTGCATGCTTCTTTCCTGCCTGGGAAAATTGATCTGTGGCTGAAATGGGAGTGACAATGTTGATCTACCTTAACTGGCAAGAGAAGAAGAAATTATTTACAAACAAGTACAGAACCATTTCACACCCACTAGGACAGCTGTCATTAAAAAATCAGACAATAACAAGTGTTGGCAACAGACAATAACAAGTGTTGACAAGAACACAGAGAAATTGGAACCCTTGTACATGGCTGGTGAGAGAGTAAAATGGTGCAGCCGATTTGGAAAAATCTGACAGTCCCTCAAAACACGGCGTTACTATTTGACCCAGCAATTCCATTCCCAGGTATACACCCAAAAGAAATGAAAGCCTCAGAGCATTATTATTCCCAATAGCCAAAAAGCAGAAACAATGCAAATGTCCATCAACTATGAATGGAGAAGCAAAATGTGGTCTATCCACACAGCAGAATATTACTTAGCAATAAAAAGAAATGGGCCGGGCAGTGGCTCATGCCTGTAATCCCCATGCTTTGGGAAACTGAGGTCAGAGGATTGCTTGAGGCCAGGAGTTAGCGATCAGCCTGGGCAACACAGGGAGACCCTGTCTACACAAAATAGTTGTGAGTTATTGTCACAGGTGTTGGAGCAGCTCCACCTTGAATAGGGGCTGGCTAAAATAAGGCTAAGACCTGCTGGACTGCATTCCCAGTAAGTTAAGGCATTCTTAATCACAGAATGAGACAGGAGGTCGGCATAAGATACAGGTCATAAAGACCTTGCTGATAAAACAGATTGCAGTAAAGAAGCCGGCTAAAACACACCAAAATGAAGATGGTGATAAAAGTGACCTCTGGTTGCCCTGGCTGCTACACTCCCACCAGCACCATGCCAGTTTACAAACGCCATGGCAACATCAGGAAGTTAACCCTATATGGTCTAAAAATGAGAGGCATGAATAATCCACCCCGTCTAGCATATAATCAAGAAATAAGCATAAAATGGGCAACCAGCGGCCTTCAGGGCTGCTCTGCTTATGGAGTCGTCATTCTTTTACTCCTTTACTTTCTTAATAAATTTGCTTTCACTTTACTCTACAGATTCGCCCTGGATTCTTTCTTGGCAAAATCCAAGAAGGTGGAAGGTAGAAGATGGTGGAAGATGGTGGAAGGTGGTGGAAGGTGGTGGAAGGTGGTGAAGGTGGTGGAAGGTGGTGAAGGTGGTGGAAGGTGGTGAAGGTGGTGGAAGGTGGTGGAAGGTGGAAGGTGGAAGGTGGAAGGTGGAAGGTGGTGGAAGGTGGAAGGTGGTGGAAGGTGGAAGGTGGAATGTGG
>NW_012108585.1:471112-473003 GCF_000951045.1 Mandrillus leucophaeus | reverse complement strand
GGTGGAAGGTGGAAGGTACCTAAAAAAGAAATTAGCCGGGTGCCGTGGCACGTGCCTGTAGTTCAGCTACTCAGGAGGCAGAGGTGGGAGAATAGCTTGAGCCCGGCAGGCAGAAGTTGCAGTGAGCCAAGATTGCACCACTGCACTCCAGCCTGGGCGACAGAGTAAGACCCTGTCTCAAAAAAAAAAAAAAAAAAAAAAAGAATAGGCAAATCCATAGAGACCAAAAGGAGAGTCGTGGTTGCCAGTGCCGGAGGTGGGGAGAGTCGGGAGTGACTGATACGGGTGCGAGGTTCCTGTCTGGGGCGAGGAAAATGCTCTAGAATTAGGTTGTGGCGATGGCTGCACAGCCCTGTGGATACACCAGCACCAGTAAATGGAATACTCAGATGGGCGTTGAGAACCTGAGGCCGACTTACAGCCTCTACTCCTCTTTCCACTTCAACATCTGGGGCTCTCCCTTCTCTCTGCTTCCCAAAGCATCTCCACTCCCAGTTTAATTATGACCATCCCCAGAGGGCTGGCAACAGGTTTCTTTTCAAAGCAGCTCTGTAGGGTTTGCACCGCCCCTCCCTCTCATACCCAACCCCCTCCTCTTTGTACCCAGACCGTTTACTTATTAAACCAATTAAATTAAATGACTCACATTGCACCCTTGGGCATGAGGCGGGTAAACAGCTCACAAGAGTCTGACCTGCACTTGAAAGGGCCTGTTTCCCTCCCAGCCCAGCCAACTCCCCTTACCAGCCCCCCAGCGCCCAACCCCCCCCCCCACCACGGAGTGTTTCTCAGATCACAGTGGGAAGAGGATCAGGGGGAGCTGCTAGCCCTTCCCATTGTACTTTCTCACCCCCAAGGAAGACCACACCCACCCCCACCACGGAGTGTTTCTCAGATCACAGTGAGAAGAGGATCAGGGGGAGCTGCTAGCCCTTCCCATTGTACTTTCTCACCCCCAAGGAAGACCACACCCACCCCTCAAAGAGTTGACACAATAGCCTTCTTATTCCACTGCTCACAAAGCCAGCAGGCAGCCAGCTCAGCATGCAGAAATCATCGGGAGCCCTCTTGCCCGCCCTTTGCTGCCACATCTTACCCCTGCAGCAGTACCGGCACCATTTCTCTGGGTGCCCCGCCCCTGTCATGCCTGCTTTGGGCTGGATGCTCTGGAGATGCCATGCAGCTAGCTAGGTTAGGCAACCTGGGCCCACCGCTCATCTTGCCTGAAGAGGAAAGGGAATGGTTCTGACGATTTCTCCAGGCTCTAAGGCCTATGAGTTTTCAGTGCAATAAATGTGGACTGAACTCACTCAGCCCTGGAAGGGAACAGAGGCATGCCAAACAAGGACTCAAGAAGGACACAGTAGGTCTCGTAGGGGTGAGTGCATAATTTTAGTGAAATGCAGCAAGGGATGAAACTGGGTGTGTGCGGAATAGAGGTGTCCTAGTCTCCTCTGCTTCTTGCTCCCACCACCCACAGCACATTTCTCTGCCCTGCTGAGCAGGGCACTGGGTGGGGACACACATTAACAAGTCTGGCAAGATCTTCCCTAGGCCACACTTAGAATAACCCAGCTCTCCTCTCAGCACCTCCTTCCAAACACCGACTCCGAGGCATCCCTCTGGCAGAGTCTGGAATCCAGGAGGGAAGTGTGATTTGAGTCAGATCCTGTCCTGGAGGGGAACCACATCCTCCTGCCACCCCGCTACCCAGGCATTTCCGGCTTTGTGTATTTATAAGACTCTCTTAAACTAGGTACCAGCACACAGGAGCGGAGACCTGATTTAGGTCAATGAAATCAGCACTTGGGAGAGTAAAGACACCCTGAGAGCAAGTTGCTGTTTTTTGTCCTGTTCCATATCCGGGTTTCAGTATCATCTGAATCCCCCC
>NW_012108585.1:465748-471062 GCF_000951045.1 Mandrillus leucophaeus | reverse complement strand
TGAGTTTTCAGTGCAATAAATGTGGACTGAACTCACTCAGCCCTGGAAGGGAACAGAGGCATGCCAAACAAGGACTCAAGAAGGACACAGTAGGTCTCGTAGGGGTGAGTGCATAATTTTAGTGAAATGCAGCAAGGGATGAAACTGGGTGTGTGCGGAATAGAGGTGTCCTGGTCTCCTCTGCTTCTTGCTCCCACCACCCACAGCACATTTCTCTGCCCTGCTGAGCAGGGCACTGGGTGGGGACACACATTCACAAGTCTGGCAAGATCTTCCCTAGGCCACACTTAGAATAACCCAGCTCTCCTCTCAGCACCTCCTTCCAAACACCGACTCCGAGGCATCCCTCTGGCAGAGTCTGGAATCCAGGAGGGAAGTGTGATTTGAGTCAGATCCTGTCCTGGAGGGGAACCACATCCTCCTGCCACCCCGCTACCCAGGCATTTCCGGCTTTGTGTATTTATAAGACTCTCTTAAACTAGGTACCAGCACACAGGAGCGGAGACCTGATTTAGGTCAATGAAATCAGCACTTGGGAGAGTAAAGACACCCTGAGAGCAAGTTGCTGTTTTTTGTCCTGTTCCATATCCGGGTTTCAGTATCATCTGAATCCCCCCGAAAGCCTCCCTCTCTCCATTCGGTGTTGCTTCCCAAGTTTCTTCTGCCCTGGAATTCTCCCTTTTTCCTGTCCTCTCCGTATGAAGGAGTTTCCTGAAGCATAGTGGCCCCAGGCCACCTTCTAATGTTCATTTATGATTAAGTCGTTGCATTTTGCAAAGCACTTCTCAGCTGTTCACAAGCCCATCCATCCCCTCCTAGGTGGGATCTGAGTTCTCAGAGGGGGCTGGGGGTGGGGCAAAGGTACAGCAGTTGGTTCGTAGGTGCAGGTGTGCAGGTGTCCTCCATCCCATCAGCCTCAGACACGTTGTCCATCACCTTTACATATTTATTTTGAGTCGGAGTCTCGCACTGTCGCCCAGGCTGGAGTGCAGTGGCCGGATCTCAGCTCACTGCAAGCTCTGCCTCCCGGGTTTACGCCATTCTCCTGCCTCAGCCTCCTGAGTAGCTGGGACCACAGGCGCCGCCACCTCACCTGGCTAATTTTTTGTATCTTTAGTAGAGACGGGGTTTCACCGTGTTAGCCAGGATGGTCTCAATCTCCCGACCTCGAGATCTGCCCATCTCAGCTTCCCAAAGTGCTGGGATTACAGGCGTGAGCCACCGCGCCCGGCCGTCCATCATCTCTGAAGTGCTGGATGACAGGCAGTGATGGGGAAAGCAGTGTTGTCTGAGTGTGTCTGTCTTACACACCTGCTGGGTAAGAAAAGCCAGTAGGGTTACGTCTCCACCTCTCCCCAGTGGGGCACCTCCCCGGCAAGGCTCTTAAAGGCATGTGCCTCTGCCCAGGCACGGGTCACATGCTGTCCCGCCAACCTCACAAGGCTGCGTGAGAGGAGAAGACCCTGGTTCCCTGGCTCCTCAGTGAAAAGTAACTGTGTATGGGAGGCCTGCTGGGGCACTTTGTAGCGTGAGACAAAGAGGTGTCTAGTTCTCCCTTACTGCGGGTGAAGCCCTAAGTCTGGGAGGCTCAGTCCTCATAGTACGTTTGTAATCTCTGCTTGGGCAAGAACAGCCTGGAGCTCTGCTGGAAGGGCCTGTGCAAATGAGAGGTCAGAGGGAAAAGGTCATGGGCGAAGGGCTGAACACGGGGTTTGGAATAGCGGCAAATATTAAGCGAGAGGAATAAGGCCGATCGGAGGTTGTGCCCAATTCTGGGGGACATCTGCAGAGAACTAAACCTTAGGTATAATTTAAACATTAAAAAGCTGTTTTATTGCTTGAGACCCTGAGTTTGAGACCAGTCTGGGCAACACAGTAAGACCCTATCTCTATAACAAACGTTTAAAAATTAGCCAGGCATGGTGGCGCACACCTGCAGTCCCAGCCACTCGAGAGGCTGAGGCGGGAACATTGCTCAAGCCTGGGAGTTCGAAGCTGAAGTAAGCCACGATTGCATCACTGCGCTCCAGCCTGGGTGACGGAGCAAGACCCCGTCTAAAAAAAAAACAAAAGTTGTTTCAAAATACGTACTGGCCGTTCTGAGGTAACGGCGACACCGTGAAGGATCTGGAAGCTTTCTCTTCATTAACAAATATGAGCTGGATGCCCTCCTAGGGACAGATCTGGGCTGGCGGGGCCAGCGGAAGAGGCAATAAGAGAAGACATTCTGTCTCCACTGGCTGTGGGACCTTGGGCCAAGTCATTTTTCAGGTCTCTTCCAGTTATAATGGATGATCATCAGAAATTTCTTTCACAGGTTAATATCAACCTCTACTCAAGCACTCCTGACAGGTGTCCACCAAGCTACTCCTGGATTTCCAGGGACAGGTGTCCACCAAGCTACTCCTGGATCTCCAGGGACAGGTGTCCACCAAGCTACTGCTGGATTTCCAGGGACAGGTGTCCACCAAGCTACTGCTGGATTTCCAGGGACAGGTGTCCACCAAGCTACTGTGGATTTCCAGGGACAGGTGTCCACCAAGCTACTCCTGGATTTCCAGGGACAGGTGTCCACCAAGCTACTCCTGGATTTCCAGGGACAGGTGTCCACCAAGCTACTCCTGGATTTCCAGGGACAGGTGTCCACCAAGCTACTGCTGGATTTCCAGGGACAGGTGTCCACCAAGCTACTCCTGGATTTCCAGGGACAGGTGTCCACCAAGCTACTCCTGGATTTCCAGGGACAGGTGTCCACCAAGCTACTGCTGGATCTCCAGGGACAGGAATGTTCTGCATACCACAGTCGTGGGCTCTACAGCTGGATGACTCATGTTGCTACCTAGAGCTTTTCTTTGGTAGGGCCTCCTAGAATAAGCACCACCCTTTTGTGAGAAAGTGCTTCAACCACAGATGTAAACTCTTGTATACAGACACAGAGCCACTCGCAGGGTGTAGGGTGTGGGGTGAGGGATGTAGGGTGAAGACCACAACAGCAGTGCCCCAGGCCACGTGGCTCCTTTTCTCTGAGCTCTGTCAGTTCATTTACATCCATGTTCTGTGTTCCCACAGCGTCCAGATTCCAAGACAGCGGAAGCGTCTGTCTAATCCACCAGACAGCACCCAGGCCCAGTGACACTTCCAGACAGGGGCTCTGTGCCAACGGCAGTGTGAAATGATGGGGTAGAGCCACTCAACAGAACACCGTGGTGAGTGAAAAGGGTGTGGAAGGCCGCACACACTAACCCAGAAAGGTGTTCAAAACATATAGTTATGTGAAAAAAGGTTGCCATATATATATATTACAAAAGTGACGCTATCAAAAAAACACTTAACACTGTCACGGCCGACAGGAACTTAGGGAGACCCGATGACTACAGAGGTCCCGGAACAGAGAAGGGACATCGGAAAGGAATTCAGGATACAGTATGAACTTGAGTTAATAATAACATCCGATATGGGTTCATTAATCATGACAAAGGTACCGGGGCTAATGCAAGATGCTAATAATAGAGGAAACTGGGTGTGAGCGAAGTGAGAGCTCTCCAGACTACCTTTGCAATGTTGGGTGAATGTAAAACTATTCTAAAATTAAAAATTCATTTTAAATGCACTTATAAGTATCGGGGCTTCCATGTGTATTTGTGTAAGTATCACAGAGGTATAGAAAACACTTAGAAAGCATATTACATTTTTTATGGTGCTTACTTCTGGGAAAGTACCTTTTAATATTATATACCTTTGAATTTTAAAAAATAGAAATGTTTTTAAGTAGAAAAAAGAGATGGAAATGAAAATATAGGAAGATAACCACCTTAAAATTCTGCCATATTTCACTGTTCCTGTGACTGAAAGAGCAGTGGGCTAGAAGTCAGGAGATTGAGGTTTTGGTCCACGTTCTTTCACCAGCTTTGTGATCCCAGGGACCTCCTTGGCTTTCTTAGTTATAAAATGATGATATTTAGGGACCATTGTAAGTGTTACACTCTATGATTTGATAATAAACACACAAATGAAAGAACTATTTTCCTGTTGTTAGCAGATCCATCATGGATGCCTGAAATAATAAAGCCTTCCTAATGAATTTAAAATATTTCAGTTCCTTAAAAAAAAAAAAATCTGAACTGCATAGAATGTTTCAGGGACATAGCTATAGGTATACACTGTACCCGTGCTGTATAAGAGGTTAAAAACACGAGAGAGACAAATTGGGTTACACTCTGATTTATAAGAAGAGTATCAGCTGATGCTTACCTGGCTCAGATCTATGCAAATGAAAGAAGACAAAAATAGATGGATGGAGTTGCAAATGGCAGCTCTCCCACTTGTCACTGATCTAGGGCTCTTCATGGGAGAGAGTTTAAAACCCTTGGCGGGCTCCACAGAGCTTTGTCTCCAGCTCCTCGGCCTCCTCCCCCAACTCCTATCAACCCCAGAAGCAGGATAATTTGAGAGGCAGACCTATTCAGACCCCTCTCTCTCTGCAGATAGCAATCCTGGGCCCCAGTAACATGAAACAAGGGTCTTCAGGACACTCTCCCCCATGACAATGAAGGGTGGCAGGGAGACAAGACTTCAGGCAGTGGGAACCTTCTGAAAATGGACAGGAAAGCATGAGAAAGGCCAGAAAATGCAAGTCCAAACTCAAGCACGGGGCAGATTTTCCCCCCGGCAAATCTCAGCAGGTGCCAATTCTTGATTTCAGGTTTCTCCAAAGCGATTCTCCAGTCCAAGCAGGATCAGGGTTCAAATGGGTGGGCAGACGGCCCTTCCCTTCCCCGCCGGGCTCAGGGAGTCCGGGGCTGGAGGCTGCAGTGGGAACAGAGGAAAGTGGGCTGCTGTAAGGGCCACTGATGCTGCTGTCAGTCCTCTGGGCGAGGTTGGCCTGGCGGTCACTGTCCCTCTGCTCTTTCACCAGCTGTCAGTTATTCTAGGAGGAGCGTGAAGCCCCAAGTTGTCTCAAAACAGAGCTACCAAATAACTAATTAATTCACTCATTACATAGTATAGAACATCTGTGAAAATCTGTGGTGAGGCCGGGCGCGGTGGCTCACGCCTGGAATCCCAGCACTCTGGGAGGCCAAGGCGGGCGGATCACAAGGTCAGGAGATTGAGACCATGTTGGCCAACATGGTGAAACCGTGTCTCTACTAAAAATACAAAAAAAATTAGCTAGGCGTGGTGGTGGGCACCTGTAATCCCAGCTATTCTGGAGGTTGAGACAGGAGAATCGCTTGAACCCAAGAGGCAGAGGTTGCAGTGAGCCGAGATCGCTCCACTGCACTCCATCCTGGGCAACAAGAGCGAAACTCCACCT
>NW_012108585.1:455942-460443 GCF_000951045.1 Mandrillus leucophaeus | reverse complement strand
GTGTCGGTGAGAGAGCAGGTATGCAAGGCTGGGACTGGAAACCCAGGCTGTGGTCATGTGAGTCACTGCACACGTGCCTGCAATCCCCAGGATTTCCTTGCTGGGAAACAGGGTAGAAAACATCAGCCAGCAGCAGCAAACCCAGAACTTCCTATTATTGCCTCTGTTGAGTCACTGCATCTTGTACAGCTCCTAGTTCCCACTCAAGAACTTGTTTAGGAGGCCACAGTGGCTCACACCTGTCATCCCAGCACTTTGGGAGGCCAAGACAGGAGAATAGCTTGAGCCTCGGAGTTCAAGACCAGCCTGGACAACACAACAAGAATCTATCTCTACAAAAAATAAAAATACGAAAATTAGCCAGCGTAGTGGGTCATGCCTGTAGTCCCAGCTACTCTGGAGGCCGAGGTGGCAGGATCACCTGAGCCCAGGAATTAAGGCTGCAGTGAGCTATGATCGCACTACTGCACTCCAGCTTGGGCAGCAGAGCAAGACACCCTCTCAAAAAGACAAAATGAAAGAACGTGTTTAAACAAAAAGGAAAAAGTGCTCACATATGTCACTACTCCTGAAATAATAGCAAGGGTTACTACCCTCTGCAAATCTCTGCTAACACCACCACTCACTGCCTTCCACACTTTAACTTCCCTTGCTTTACGTCTTTCTCGGCCTCCCTCTTCCTCAGTCTTTCTCTAACATTTCATCTCTCACCCCTGCTTGTTTCTCCTCTTTCCAATCGCTTTGTATCTGTCTCTCAGCATCTCTCTCAGCCCTGTGTCCCTACACCTCTTCCCTATCCTCATCATTTGGAACTAATGCAACACCGGGAGCAGACCCCTAAGGCTGTGATATAATATTTTACCTTCAAGGGAGGCCCCAGAGTGTATAAAGAGGAGGCAATGAGTGCAGCTGCCAGGCAGAAGAGGCACTCAACCAGGACAGCTGCTGCAAGTCAGAGCACCTGACGCCGAGGGCTGCAGGATGCTGGGACACAGGAAGCCCTGTCAACAGGTAGCCCACACAAGGTCAGCCAACTGGGTCCATGCCCTGGGGGGATGCAATAGAGAACACCCTCAAAAACAAGTTAATCTGCCTAGCTCGGATCTCCACCTCCTGGGAAGGCAACTCAATCCTCGTTCTGTGTGTCTGGTTTATCCTGAAATCCAGCAAGAGGCTCAGGCTTGTTCGCCCCTGTCCTGTACTCCCAGCTCTAATTCTAAATGTAGAGGCCTCTATATTTAACAACCTCCCTAGGTGAGTAGCCAACTGGGCACCACCAACTTTTGGGACCCAGGGGTCATGTCACTGCGCAGTCCTCAGCCTCTAGTTCTCTGACCCCTATTTCTTTTTTCTCTTTCTTCTTTCGAGACAGGGTCCCATTCTATTGCCCAGGCTGGAGTGCAGTGGCACAAACATAGTTCACTGCAGCCTCGAACTCCTGGGCTCAAGTCATCTTCCTGCCTCAGCCTCCCGAGTAGCTGGGACAACAGGTGTGCGCCACCACACCTGGCTAATCTGATCCCTATTCCTCCAAGCCTTTGTATAAAGGTACAAAGGATGCTGTTTTCCTGTTTAGAGCATAGAACATAATAACAGTAGCCTTATCTCAGCTACACACTTACTTTTCACAACAACCCTGCAAATAGATTAGTTTCAGTAGTAGAATTCCTCTTTCATGGAGGAAAGACCCTCTTTTATGGAGGAAGGAAAATAAGCTGAAAGACAGTGATTAAGTAATTTGTCAGTGAATACTCAGCCAAGTAAGAAGTGGAGCCAGCACGGTGGCTCATGCCTGTAATCCCAGCACTTTGGGAGGCCAAGGCGGGTGGATCGCCTGAGGTCGGGAGTTCGAGACCAGCCTGGCCAATATGGTGAAACCCCGTCTCTACTAAAAGTACAAAAATTAGCTGGGCGTGGCTGGGTGTGCCTGTAGTCCCAGCTACCCAGGAGGCTGAGGCTGAGCCAGGAGAATGGCTTGAACCCGGGAGGCGGAGGTTGTAGTGAGCCGAGATCTCGCCACTGCACTCCAGCCTGGGTGACAGAGCGAGCCTCTGTAGCAAAAAAATAAATAAATAAATAAAAAGAAAGAAGTGGAGCCAGGATTCAAATTCAGATTTATCCAGGGGTGAGTTCAAAATGCTTACAGCACCATAATATGGGAATTGACCATTGAGAATGGATGGCAGCCCTGGCCCTGGAGCAGAGTCCTAGAGAAACACGATAGCCAGTCATGGCCCCACTCATTGCTGGATAGTATGAAGGCCTGGAGGGTCCTCGATTGGGGCACCCAGGGGATTCAGGGTAGTAGCTATTTACCTTCCAATACAGAAATATTTCAGTATTTCAGCACGAGTGGAATGACTGGAAGGTGTGTACCAGCTCAATGTCCATCCTGTAAAGCCAAAGTTCTGCCACTACACCGTTCTGCCCAGCTCAGTTATCCTGGCTGCCACCACCTGCCCCTGGAGCTTTGTTACATGCAGCACTAGATTCAGCAGAAAGCCATTAGAGAAACCAAGCCACAGCCACAATTTAAGGCATCAGAATCTTATATTTCACCCTCTCATGAACCTCCTATTGAAACTTGCTTTCAGGACCTTTATTCAGGTTGATAAGTGAAGGATAACATTTTAAAGAGTGGCTTCTGGCTGGGCGTGGCGGCTCATGCCTGTCATCTCAACACTTTGGGAGGCCAAGGCGGGAGGATCGCTTGAGCCCAGGAGTTTGAGGCAGCAGTGAGGAATGACTGCTCCACGGCGCTCCAGCCTGGGTGACAGAGCAACACCCCAACACTTAAGAAAATTAAAAATAAAAAAATAAAATCTGCTTCTCCTAAGAGTTTGTGCATCTGCTGGAGATGAAAGCCTTACGTTAGAAGTTGCAAAATCCTAACGTTAGAGGATGCTGTGCTATCAAACAAGAGAAAGGCCAGCAAGGCTCAGCAAGAACAGCCCAGGGATGCAGGGCTGGGAAATGCTGGTGCTGAAAACAAGAAAAATAAAACGGCTACCTCCTGACTTTAGCTCGCTGTATTTTAGATAAATTAGAGCCAACATTTTAAAACTTGGAAAATGTCACGTAAAACTCTCAATTTCTTGTTTCTCTTGAAAAGTAGGGCAAATGGGCAAAACAGGGCCTGTAACCAAATGGAAAGTAAGGGCTGGAGCCAATAAAGTGACCGCTCCTGTATTCATTCACTTAACAAATTTTTTTTTTTTTTGAGTGCCTACCACGGGCTAGTACTGTTCTAGATAGTGACAACACGGGCTCCGCCTGCACCACAGTCCTCACACCTCACACAGACTACGTGTTTGCACTTATATCTGCTTCTTTTATTGAAGTTACCTGCATGGATCTTAAGTTTTTGACTGCCCTAAATTAAATACACAAAGAGAAGAGTGGCCACAGCCAGGCAAGCAATTTCCACGATTCCACCCACTCACCACCTCAGACTTCCTGAAGGGGCAGTACCAACCCCTAAACGCCCCCTGTCCTCCCCCAAAACTCTCATCTGAAATTAGACATGATGAAGGGCTCTGGGCCCTGCTCTGGAACACCCCACCAGACTTTGTGTCCTCTCTGTGTGCCAAAGCTCCACTGTCCTGTCCCCAGATCCACCAACTTGCCATTCATCACTGGATTTCCCAATTCTACTGCCCAGCTGACGCCATCATGGAGATTCTTTCCAGGGTAGGGCAGTGGAAACTGGGAGGCCACAGCCTGCCGGCTTTGGACGTGCCCAGCCCTCTCCCATGCACTAGAATCGGTGCTCTCTGACCCAGGGTAAAACCCTGGCTGTCCAGCGTGCTGGAAGGAACCTCTTAAAGACAGACGCGGGAGCATCCAAAATGACAAAGTTACAAATGCGGTTTTATCAAGGTAAATTCCTCCACCTTCGTCTTCCAGGTCTTCTTCCAGCTAAGGTAACCCCACATACTGCTTTTTCTCAGCTTGTCATTCCAATCTGGAACTTTTCTTCCTTCTATGGTGACTGTCCCTCCTGCCCCAAGGTCATTATCTCACACACGCAGGGACCCTTGTCTCCTGAAGCTAATAAAACACTAGCAATGTGGGTGTGGACACACACACAGGAATCAGAACAAAACAAAATCAAGAAGTCAGCTAGAGATGGGGCCACAGATGGAGTTATTTAAATTAACCGTGGTCCAGAGGGCATCATTCTAGCACACAGTAGAGGGTTTGGAGCATCCAAAGCCAGCACACAGTGGCCTCTCAGTGAGCTGCTTCTGAAGTGTCTGGGCTCTGGGTGACAACTGGACATGGGTGGACACGGTGGAGAGGTAGCTGGGGAGGGAGAGCATCAGCGGCAGGGAGAGCCAGTGACAGGGCTGGCTTCATGATATGCAATCAGAAACAGCATCGAATGGAAAAACAGTCTCTCTTCAGGGGCGCTGTGGGGCGCTGTGGGGCACTGTGGGGCGCTGTGGGGCACTGTGGGGCGCTGCCAAGGCACTAGTAAGCCCAGGAGACAGCACGAAGA
>NW_012108585.1:448366-451423 GCF_000951045.1 Mandrillus leucophaeus | reverse complement strand
GTGGCCCACGCCTGTAATCCCAGTACTCTCAGTGGCTGAGGTGGGAGGATCGCTTGAGGCCAGGAGTTTGAGACCAGCCTGAGAAACACAGCAAGAGCCCATCTCTACAAAAAATTTAAAGCGAGGGAGGCTGAGTTGGGAGGATCCCTTCGGCCCAGGAATTGGAGGCTGCAGTGAGCCGTGATCTGTACTGCACTCCAGCCTGGGCGACAGAGCAAGACCCTGTGTCTAAATAAATAAAATGAATAAATGAATGAAGTACTAACATGCTACACATGGATGAATTTCGAAAACACCATGCTAAGCGAAAGAAGCCACACATAAGACTTGGTAAATCCACAGACACAGAAGGCAGAATAGAGGTTGCCAGGATCTGAGGAAAGGGGAAGGAGTGACTGCTTAATGGGCATGGGCAGAGTCTCCTTTGGGGGTGATGGAAATATTTTGGAACTAGACAGAGGTGACGGTGGTACAATATTGTATATGCACTAAATGCCGCTGAATTATACTCTTTATTTTTTTTTTTTTTTTTTTATTTTTTGAGATGGAGTCTTGCTCAGTCGCCCAGGCTGGAGTGCAGAGTGTAATATTGGCTCACTGCAACCTCTGCCTCCCAGGTTCAAGCAATTCTCCTGCCTCAGCCTGCCAGGTAGCTGGGATCACAGGTGTGCGCCACCATGCCTGGCCAATTTTTGTATTCTTAATAGATACAGGGTTTCACCACGTTGGCCAGGCTGGTCTTGAACTCCTGACCTCAAGCAATCCACCCGCCTTGCCTCCCAAAATGCTGGGATTACATGCGTGAGCCACCGCTGAACTGCACCCTTTAAAAGGTTAATGTTCCATGAAATCCAGTTCAATTTTTTTTTTTTTTTTTAAGAGTAAATGAAGACACCCAGGGAGCCCAGGCAACAGGGCTGCTGGATACCAGAATAAAAAAGCGAGAGCTAGAGATGGACAAGGGACTACATTGCTACCATTTGTTCGCTAATTCCACAGCTCTGGATCTTTTTTCTGCCATGATCCTGGACAGGGGACATGGCATGCCACATATATGGGCATATTTAGGGTTCTCGGCAACTCCCAAGGAGCTAACAAAGTCCAACCTTTTATGTCCCCCTCAAGAAAGTGTATTTGAATACAAGGGAGGAGAATGATGTGAGTCAACTTTTCTATTTATAGATGTGCATATATAAACACAGGATACTGTCGATAAAGTTTAATAAATGTCAACGTTCCAAATGTGTATCATTCAGGAACATTGATCTTGTAATTCTTGGTAGCTGAGCACTGGCTGCACTCCTCACACTAAATGCAACACGGCACAGCTGCAGACCCCTGCTTCCGTTACTTCATGAGGATACTTTTCTAAATAAAGATAAGAAAGTTACCCAAGGGCCAGACTTACCCCGAGCCCAGCAGAGTCAGGGTTACCACTAACCCATCCAGTGTCCTTCTGCCTTCCCCGAAGGCATGCAGTTTGGCAAGTGGAGCTCATGCTAGATTGTGGTTCGCACTCACCCCCCAAGAAGAGAGCATCTTTGCAGTGAACAACCTGCACAGCTGTACACAACAGCCTCAAGCACAGGCCTAGAAATACAGCAGGTACTTCCAAGTGCTGAAAATAGGAGGCAGCCTTAGAGGTGATCTTATCTCACCTATTGCATGCCTGAGGTCTAGATGAGCCTTTTGTTTCTTAGGTACATTTGGCGGAGGGTACACTGATCAGCTGAACTGAGGTTTACAAAGACAGTTAGGGGAACCAAGGAAAAAGAAGGTCCCAAGAATTCAAGAGGAAATGAGAAATCTCAAAGAGGGTCCCTGGAAAGCCCTCCCCAGGAAACTGAACCCCTAAAGCAAACTCTTTTAGGGGGCAGTACCTGAGGTGACTAGGAGCATGGGTTCCGAAGTCAAGATAGACCAGGTTTCAAATCCTGGCTGTTACAGTGTGACTGTGTAACTTGAGACAAGTTATTTAACCTTTCTGAGCTTCTGTTTATTTAATCTGTAAAAGAAAAGGAAGCTCTGAAGATTAAAACGAGCTACCACACACAAAGGGCAGCCATTGTGCCCGGAACACAGAGGGTGCTCCACACGTTCTTATTATTTAATAGTAATATGCCAGCACTGTGCTTACGCTACGCAGAGCCAGAGCAAAAACTCCAGACCTCCTTTTCATACCCCAGGTTTCCTCACTTGTAGCTAAAGGGGTAGAGGCTTTTCACATTTTCAACTTAACGAGTGAAACCTGAGACTAAATCCTGACAATGCTCTCACTGATTCTGTTACTAAAGAATAAAGATTCCCCCACACACATCACGCCCCAGGCAGCCTTTCCGGTTTACTCCCCCATCACTGCCTCAGGAGCCTGCTGCTCCCATGTTTGGTGTGCACTGATAGGACTGGTGACAAGGGGCCAATCTGTGGGTCTTCTCCTACATTCCTGTTCCAATGTCCCAGCTTCCAGTACCACATGGGTCTCCAAGATGGGGAAAACCCTACGCTCAGGAAATTCTCCGAAGCCATACAAGTTATACCTGGGTGCTGACCTCAACACCTTAAGCTATGGTCCCACCCAATCCTAGTAGCTGGGACTACAGGCACCCACCAGCACACCTGGCTAATTTTTTTTGTATTTTTAGTAGAGATGGGGTTTCACTATATTGGCCAGACTGGTCTCAAACTCCTGACCTTGTGATCCACCTGCCTTGGCCTCCCAGAGTGCTGGGATTACAGGTGTGAGCCACCGCGCCCAGCCTGGTTGCCTTGTTCCTGATTTCAATGGGAAAGCTTTGCGTTTCTTACTATTCAGTATAATGTTAATTGTAGGTTGTCAATATTGCTTGTCAAGTTGAGGAAGTTCCCCTCTGTTCCTAGTTTATTAAGAATTTGTATCATGAATCAGGTTGGGTGTGGTGGCTCATGCCTATAATCCCAGCACTTTGGGAGGCCGAGGAAGGCATATTGCTTGAGCTCAGGAGTTCAAGACTAGCCTGGGCAACATGGCAAAACACTGTCTCTACAAAAATACAAAAATTAGCTGGGCATGGTGGTGCA
>NW_012108585.1:445736-447452 GCF_000951045.1 Mandrillus leucophaeus | reverse complement strand
AAAGATGGGGTTTTGCCCAGGCTGGTCTTGAACTATCGAGCTTAAAGCGATCTGCCCACTTCTGCCTCCCAAAGTGCTAGGATTACATGCATGAGTCACCATACCCGGCCCATAAAATTATTTTATTATCCTTTTAATGTCCATGAGATCTGTAGTGATGTCTCCTTTTTCACTTGTGGTATTAGTAATTTGTTTTTTTCTTCTTAGTTAGCATGGCTTAGAGGCTTATCAATCTTATTTATCTTTTTAAAGAAACAGCTTTTGGTCTTATTAACTTTCTGTATTGGTTTTCTATTTTCAATTTCATTGATTTCTGTTCCAATTTTCATTATTTCTTTTCTTCTGTTTTTGAAATTTAATTCACTCTTTTTTCATAGTTTTCTAAGGTAGAAGCTTAGGTCACTGATGTTAGATCTTTCTTCTCTTCTAATATAAGCATTCAGTGTTATAAATTTCCTTCTAAGCACTGCTCTCACCACATCCCACAAATTTTAGGTTATATTTTCATTTAATTCAAGATTTTTATATTTCTTTTGAGATTTCTTCTTTGATATATGTGTTATTCAAAAGCATGCTTTTAAGTATCTATATATTTGAGGACTTTCCAGTTATTTTTCTGTTAATGATTTCTAGTTTAATTCCATTGTGGTCTAAGATCAGACATTGTATAACTCTATTCTTTTATATTTGTTAAGGTGTGTTTTACCACCCAGAATATGGTCAATGTTGGTAAATGTTCCATGTGAGCTTGAGAAGAATTAGTAATCTGCTATTGCTGGATGAAGTAGTTTATAGATGTCAATTACATCCAGTTGATGGATGGTGCTGTTGAGTTCAATTATATCTTTACCAATTTTCCGGCTGCTGCATCTGTCAATTTCTGAAAGAGAGATGTTGAAGTCTTCAGCTCTAACAGTGGATTCATCTATTCTTCTGCTTTCTTTTTATTAGTGTTAGCATGGTATATTTTCCTCCATTCCTTTACATTTAATCTATATGAGTCTTTATTCATCCCCTGACAGGCCCCAGTGTGTGATGTTCCCCTCCCTGTGTCCATGTGTTCTCACTGTTCAACTCCCATTTATGAGTGAGAACATGTGGTATTTGGTTTTCTGTTCCTGTGTTAGTTTGCTGAAAATGATGGTTTCCAGCTTCATCCATGTCCCTGCAAAAGACATGAACTCATCCTTTTTTATAGTTGCAGTCTTTTGTGGTTTTAAGTGAGCATTTTAATGATTCCATTCTTTCTCTCCTTTGTTAGCATATCAGTTATACCTTTTTTTCTTTTTTTTACTTTTTCTAGTGGAGCCCTAGAGTTTGCAACATACATTTACAAATAATCCACATCTGTTTTCTTTTTTCTTTTCTTTTTTTCCTTTTCTTTTCTTTTCACAGGGTTTCACTCTGTTCCCTAGTCAGGAGTAAAGACATGCAATCATAGCTCACTGCAACCTTGGGCTCCTGGGCTCAAGCAATCCTCCCGCCTCTGCCTCCCAAGTAGCTGGAGCCACATGCATGTGCCATTATGTCCAGCTAATGTTTAAATTTTTTTGTAGAAATGGGGTCTTGCTATGTTGCCCAGGCTGGGACATCCACTTTCAAACAACACTCCACACTATTATAAAGTGCAAGTACTTTATAATATAAAATCAGGAAACAACAGGTGCTGGAGAGGATGTGGAGAAATAGGAACACTTTTACACTGTTGGTGGGACT
>NW_012108585.1:438248-444815 GCF_000951045.1 Mandrillus leucophaeus | reverse complement strand
CGCTCTGTTGCTCAGGCTGGAGTGCAGTGGTGTGATCTCGGCTCACTGCAACCTCTGCCTCCTGGGTTCAAGTGATTCTCCTGCCTCAGCTTCCCAAGTAGCTGGGACTACTGGCATGCACCACCACATCTGGCTAGTTTTTGTATTTTTAGTAGAAACCAGGTTTCACCATGTTGGCCAGGCTGGTCTTGAACTCCTGGCCTCAAGTGAGCTGCCCACCTCAGCCTCCCAAAGTGCTAGGATTACAGATGTAAGCTACCACACCCACCAAGATTTTTTTTTAATCTTTGACTTTCCTTAGTTTGAATATGATCTGTCTGGGTATTGTTTATTGTTTCATTTTGGTGTTTATCCTACTTGATGATTTCTGAGCTTCTTGGACCTGTGGTTTGGTGTTTATCATTAATTTGGGGGAAATTCTGTTTTTAATCGTTTCAAATATTGCTTCTGTTTTTCTCTTTTCTGATATTCCATTATGTATATTTCACCTTTTGTGATTGTCCCACAGTTCTGGATATTCTATTATTTTTTGTCTTTTTTCTCTGTGCTTTTCAGTTTTGAAAGTTTATACCGTCATATCCTCAAGCTCAGAGATCCTTTTCTTAGCTGTGTCCCATCTACTGATGAGTCCATCGAAGACATTCTTCATTTGTTACAGGGGTTCTGATCTCTATGGTTTCTTTTGATTCATTCTTAGAATTCCCATCCTTCTGCTTACATTATCCATCTGTTCTTGCATGTTGTCTACTTTTTTCATAAAACATTTTAATATATTAATCATAGTTTAAAAAAAAGGAAAGAGGATAAAAAAACAAAAACCAAAAAACAAAAACACTGGTTTTGGTTTGGAGGATGCTACGTTGCTCCCAATAATGGTCCCAGACCTTTCCAGTGGCGTGTGTTGTGTGAATTCCAGTGTGTTCTGAGCTCAGGTCCATCCTGTGGTGTGTGTGGGCTTCAGGAGATACAAAGAAGTGTGAACGCCAGGCCGAGAACCACTGTGAAAGCTCAAGGATTTCAAAGCCTCAGCCTTCTCAGCAGAGGGTGATGGCCTCAGAGATAACCGTGGAACCTCCATGTGCCAACAGGATGGCACTGCTTGCATTAGCGGTGGGGTAAGGACCGGTACTTTGTATCTCTTACATCTCAGCCTCAGAATGACCGTCACTGACAAGTGAAAGCCAGCACCTCAGGGAAGGCAGGGTGGAAAGAGTTGTGTAACTAGAGGATGCTAAGAGCAGGGAGGCAGTCTGCCTGTGAAACAGGGATCGTGCCCTCCTGATGGGGTCAAGGAACGATTAGAGAGGGTGATACCTGAAAAGTAGCTGGTACAGGATTAGTTCCTCATAAATGCCCGCTTTTATGCTGATATCGTGCTTTCATATTCAAATTATTTGGACAAGAAGGAGCAGCAAGTAAAATTAGTTCCATTTTATAAACTGGGAAACAAATTAGAGAGATTTAGTAACTGTCCTGTTTTTTCCTCCCCTATCCCACCCCAAGGCCAGCTCACTGTGCAAGTCAACTCGCTCCTCTACCATTGCAGTGTAATGGCTAAGATGTGAGCACTTGAATCTGACTGCAAAGAAGATTCACCATGAAACTTTGAACAAGGTAAGTACCTCTGAACTTCAATTTTCTCACCTGTAAAATGGAAACAACAGAACACGTGCATTGTGAGGATTAAATGAGATCATATGTGCCAAGTGCACATAACTGGGCTATTATTTTTTTGTGGGGGACAGGGTCTCACTATGTTGCTCAGGCTGGAGTGCAGTGGCGCGATCTCAGCTCACTGCAACCTCTGCCGCCTGGGCTCAAACGATCCTCCCACCTTAGCCTCCTGAGTGGCTGGGACCACAGGCGCACACCACTACACCCAGTGCATTTTTTTTATTTTTGGTAGAGATGGGGTTTCACCATGTTGCTCAGGCTGGTGTCAAACTCCTGAGCTCAATGATTCATCTGCCTTGGCCTCCCGAAGTTCTGGGATTACAGGTAAGAACCACTGTACAGCCAAGCTGGGCTGTTACCATAGTAGCTTTGCCATGGTTCTAATCACCCTGCCTTGTAACAGCAAAGCTACTTGTCTTTCTCCTTCCCTAACTCCTAACTCCCCAGGGCACTTTCTCTAGTTTTCTCACTTTTCTTTCTATATTTATCCATTGCTATTTTAAAGAAATATACATCTAAAGGAATATATAGAATGGTTTAAAGAATAACACCTACAACCGGTCATCCTGGCTTACGTCCATAATCCCAGCACTTTGGGAGGCTGAGGCGGTAAGACTGCTTCAACCCAGGAGTTCAAGACCAGCCTGGGCAACACGGTAAGACCCTATCTCTCCAAAGGGAAAAACAAAAATTAGCTGGATGAGGTGACATCCGCCTGTAGCCCTGGCTACTCGGGAGGCTGGAGTGGAAGAATCACTTGAGGCCAGGGGGTTAAGGCTGCAGTGAGCTATGATCATGCCACTGCACTCCAGCCTGGGTGACAGAGTGAGACCCCATCTCGAGAAGAAAAAAAAAGAGAGAAAAGAAGAACGCCTGTGTACACTTTCTTTCCTTCTGAAATGGGGTCTCGCTATGTTGCCCAGGCTGGAATGTGGTTGCAATTTACAGGCTCTGTCATACATCACTTCAGCCTCAAACTCGAGGGCTCAAGTGAACCTCTCGCCTCAGCCTCCTGAGTAGCTGGAACTGTAGGTGTGTGCCACGGTGCCTGGCTGCATACGCTGAAGAAACAGACATGTTTTGAAGCCCTTTGTGCCTCTCTCCAATCCCATCCCCATCTCTCTCTCCAGAAATAATTCCCTTCCTGAAGTTTCCTGGATTTTCTTTTTACCAAATACAGATGAATCCCCACAGCTATTCTTCGCCATTGTATCCTCCAAATATTGATCTTTACAGGAACTCAATAAATGTTGGATAAATGAAGGAATGACTGTCCTAACAGAACTGGAATCAAAACTGGGATTTTGACTTACTAGCTTTTTAACCTTCGACAAGCCTCTTTCAGTCTCAGTTTCCTCATCTGCAAAAAGAGAGCACAGATCCAATGCTCTCTGGGTTCCCTCCCAGCACAGGTCTACGATTAGCCAAGATGTTTCCTGAAGCTTGGACTTGGCGTACACGGACCGTAGCAAGCCACTGATGGACGATATCAGAGCTTCCCCACTGGTGTGCTGTGGCTGCTGGTGGGCTCCAAGTGGTAACGTGTCCCAAAGTATCAACCCTCAGTGCTTGGGGCAGCAGAATCTGAGGGTTGGCTACATCCAACCACAAACTTCTTTATACCCCATGTGTGTTACAAGTATGTTTTCCTGTCATTTTCTCTGCGTACTGACAGGAAGGAGGTTGAGAAGCACTCAATTAGATTATTGGCTCGGGGCTGAGTGGGAGGCTGGATTTAGCCTGTAAACCCACAACAATTTGTGGACACCCTTTTCTCCCTGTTGCCTCTACCTGCCCCATTTCGGAGGCCCACCGACCTACCGTCTAAGATGCCATATCCGTGTTTTCTGGTCTACAAAGTCACCTAGAAAGAGGAGATGGAGGACAGAAATATCTTGATGCAAAAGGGAGGAAGGAAGCCTTGGAGAAAGTGGAGGCTTCAAGGCCCCACCCTCTGTGTAGAGGAGCCCTCATCCAGGCTTCCCCACAGCTGAGGCTGAGGCAGGAATATGCCCCCAAGAGCGGACCTGGAGGGCTGTGTCCAGGGCTCCCTGCAGGGTGGCTGAGACTCCCCCCAGCCATCCAGCCCAGCTGCCTGGGCCCGGCCACAGCTGTTGGCAAGGAGTCTCCAGGTCTAAAATTAGCTCCGCTCTCCACCCAGGCAGCTCCATCATGCACTCTGGCAGACAGGGGCCCTGCGGTGAGGTAATGACTAGGGCCTGTCTGCCCAGCCTCGGGACAACACAGGGTTAGGAGAAGCAGCACAGAGCATTTCCCACTTTCCCACCGCGGCCAGCCTCGGCTGGGCACTGGAGAAGCCACGAGAAGCACGAGTGACTGGGTGTGGACAGCTGTCCTTCTGCTTTGCCTCTGGTTTTCCTCCATGTCTGCATCCCTGGCGTCCACCCTGCCAGACCCTAAGGCACACCAAGGAAAGTAAACCTTGGCGGATAGCTTGATGTGCTTTTCAACTTGCTGCCACGGCATTGTGAGGTCAGGGCCATTCTTCCCACTACACAGAACGCCACGGGGATGCTCGTCACCTTAGCCGACCTAAGACAGTGACCCTGGGAGGAAGAACCCGGAGTTCCACCACTCTTCTTTGGAGGGGAAGCCTGCTTCCTCGAGGGGCACCTCTAGCGTGAGCTCCCTGCCTCCCTGAGGCATGGCCGTGACTCACTAACTCCCACCTCTCCTTCCCTCAGCTTCGGATGGTCTTTGTGGGAGCTGCCAAAATAAGCAGCCAATTCCATGGCCAATCCCTGGGCAGAAATCCCTCCCACCCCTGGCTAAGCACACAGCAGGGTTTCTGTGTTGGCTGCCGAGCGGGCAGGGAGAGATCGAGGCAAGGCTGAGCGGGACTGGTGCAGTCCTTGCCCCGGAAGGGCAGAGGAGGCGGCTGTGACAAAGATGACCACGGTCACCAGGGCCTGGGGAAGGGCCCCCAAGTCCCTGCGCCTCTCCAGCCAAAGGCTCCCCACAGATGTCTAAGGACCATCATCCATGACCCATGCAACTGCACCCCTCCTCGCACCCCCACCTATGGAGCCTACCCTTTGATTGTCAGGTGAGAGGAGGAAGGGTGAGGGAGAGTCGCGGTCCCAGGGATAAGGCTGGGCCTGGGTCCCACTCCCCGTCCTGCTTGAACGAGAAGGCGAGGTCACCAGTAGGAACCAGGCATCTCCCCAGGGATCCTTTCCATAGTCTTTCTCCAGCCACGGCCAACTCAGAACCCCCAGTGCTGAGGCAAATGCCATTTTCTTTGAGAGTAATGTCCGAGTCAGAGGGACCTCAAGAACCATGCTGTCAAGCCTTCTGTGTTTATGGAAAAGGAAACTGAGGTCCGGGGGGCAGAGCTGGCCTGCTCAAAGTCACAGAACCAGTTCACACAGAGCCAAGACTGGACCCCACACAGCCTGAATCCCACAAGAGTATTCTTACCCTAACCATATGCTTAAGAGAAAAAGGACTGACTTTTTTTTTTAATCAGTCAGTTCTCAATAGAACTCCCCATCCTGGTTGCTGCTGGTAACAAACTCCAGGATCCACTGCACTTGGACACGAGCAAAAACAAGAGACAAATCGCCCCACCACGAAAGGCCTCAGCTGAACACGGTGTTCCCCTCCAGCCTAAATACTCCATGATTCTACAACACGGCTTCTGCCGTCCTCCTGCTACGGCAGGTCTCAGTTATCACAATTCACCAGTGACTCTCCCTGTTCCTTGGCCACACGTGCTGGTTTCTTCCCAGGTATCATTCTTCTGGACTTTTTACCTGCACCTGACACGGTTGGCCAATTTCCCCCTTATCACGCGTCCTTAGAAGTAACAGCCCCTGCCCCATATTTCCCTAACTTCACTGTTTCTCTTCTTGGCTAACTGTAGGGGACCAAAGGTCCCCTAAGTATATCCCCTTTTCCTGCCGATGACCAGATTCAAAGTCCCACTGCCCCTACCCAGTTTGGCCGTCCAAGAACAGCAGTTCAGGGAAGGGATCCGGGCAGAGTGGGGCGGTGACACCATCAAAGCCACAGCCATCGCCGAGCATGGTGGCACGTGCTTGTAACCCAGCTACTCTGGCGGCTGAGGTCGGATGATGGCTTGAGCCCGGGAGTTTGACACCAGCCTGGGCAACATGGTGAGACCCTGTTTCATTAAAAAAAAAAAAAAAAAAAAAGCCACAGCCATGAAACGAAACACCTTCAGCAACAGTTAAGTCACCCCAGAGAGACTCTAAGTGGTCTCCTGTGACCTGCTGAGCTTCTGAACGCTGTGACATCCCCGACCTGGAGCTGAGTCAGAAGCCTGGATTCCTTCAGGACTTAATAGGTTTGTCCGTGCCAGCTCCCTCCTGCCTTCGTTTCCCCTCTCTATAAACGAGGCTGTAACCTCTGTCTTCCCAGTGAATTCCAGGATTCATCATGCTTGGGTGGTGCCATTTTCCACTTCCGTTGTCCATAAGGACACCTTCCCGGATGGGTGGAAAAGGACAAACTTCTTTCAAGGAGAAGAGCGACAGCAACCTCTGAGCCTAAAGGTAACCACAGCCGTGACTTCCCAGGAGAAAAGTTCTACGCAAAAACAAGGTGCTACTGTTCGCCTGCCCTTCCACCCCTTCCTTCGCAAGACTGGTTCCTGAAAACCCTGCCAGCTGGAGAACGTGCTCACCACCCTGGAACTTTCCAAACCTTCTCAGAGACACAAAGAATCAGAAAAAGATAGAAAAACTCTCTCTTGAGGATTTTTTTCCCTTTGAAAAAGCTGCTAGAAGAATCACCACTGAAAATATCACAATAAATTTCTATATCCCAGAAACTGAACTTCCCTCTTCTTTTTTGTATTAACAAGTACCTTGGGTACGGCCGGGCGCGGTGGCTCAAGCCTGTAATCCC
>NW_012108585.1:428825-437438 GCF_000951045.1 Mandrillus leucophaeus | reverse complement strand
TAATCTTCCAAACACGTTCTGAACCTATTTGTTGCTACCTCTCTGCAAGTTTTCTTTAATCTGTCACCCATTTCACTTTTTACCCTCACATTGCCAACAATGGACTTCCATTTGCTAAGCAGAACTAGGATTACGAAAATATCTGTCCTCGTCAACTTGTATATTTCTACACAGAGAGACGAATAACGGAGAAGATAACAATGTTTTAAATACATCATGAATCTGTCTACCAAAGGGCTTCATCATTCGTGTGTTCCAGGATTCTTTTGATTTAAAATCAACTTCATCTATTCATTATTTCCCATCCCTCAATTCAAGAAAGTGAGATAGGAAGTCATGACTCCATTTGCCTGTTATTTAAGAAGCTGTACACCGGAATGGGCTCTGTTTCTCAGGATGGGAGTGTGCAACAAAGGAACCTGTTGGATGAAGAATGTCAAGCCTTGGCCTTTCTCTAGCAATGTGAAAATTCAATTCAACATCAGCAATAGCTTCTCTGCAGGTTACTCTCCACCATCAATGCCAATGCAGGGTGTCAATGAATGGATCACCCCTAAAGGCAGCTGAGTTGGGAACATGCATGATCCACCCCCAACCGAGTGGCAATAACTTCAGCGAGCTCACTGGTAAGAAAAAACTAGATCAACAGACTTGAGGTTGGTCTATATGCGTCATAATATACTATCAGATTGCTAGGGCGGTTAGAAAAAGAAAGGAGCTTCCCCGACCTCGTGAAACGCAGACGTTAAAAGGAGGCAACCTCAGCAAACAAAAAGGGAACGAGCGAAGGCGGAGGGTGGGTGGCATGGTGTGGTGAAAACAATCGTCTAGGCACCAGGAGTCCTACAAACTGCTATATGAGCAGGTTGATTAAAGCTCTCCAGGCTTTAAATTCTTCACTGGTAAAATCAGGAGGCTGGATACATAGATAACATTTTAAGGGGCAGCTCAAGTCAATCTGTAGTGACTGCCTGGTGAGCAATGTTGAGATGATGCTGAGACTGCACCTGAGCTCAGTAAAAGAACTTCATGTTCTATTGGAGATGTCTGCCATGGGCCTAGAATACGAAACGCAGGTATAATCCATCTCAGAATTTAAAATCTCTGGACTTCTGCTTTGCTTTTGGTTTTCTTTCATTCTGCACCCACGGGGTCCACCCTGTCCTAGGATTCTTTGATACGTGAAAGTCAGCATGCTAAAACCAATCAAAACAGAGACAAAGGGTCTTTAAAAGCTAAGTTATAATAAACAATAGCACCTAACATGTGCTGCATGCATCTTCAAATCAACATTCAATTCTGGGCACATACTAGGTGCTCAGATAAGCATTTATTTATGTATTTATTATTTTTTTTTTTATGAGGCAGAGCCTTGCTCTGTCACCCAGGCTGGGGTGCAGTGGTGTGATCATAGCTCACTACAGCCTCCAACTCCTATGCTCAAGCGATCCACCTGCCTCAGCCTCCCGACTATTAATAACTAGGATTACAGGTGCACACACCACCATGCCCAGCTAATTTTTCTTTATTTTATTTTTTGGTAGAGATGGGGGTCTTGCTATGTTGCCCAGGCTGGTCTTGAACTTCCGGCCTCAAGGCATTCTCTTACCTCGGCCTCTAAAAGCGCTGGGATTACAGATGTGAGCCACTGTGCCCAGCTACCAGCTAACACTTATCAAACACTATGTATTAGAAACTGTTCTAAGTACTTTATTATTTCACTTAATCGTCACAACAAAAACACAATGAGACAGGTACCATTAATAGTCCCATTTTACAGAGAAGAAACGGGGGCATATTGAGGCTCAATAATATGCTCACTGAGGCACAGCTTACCAAGCACAGGAGCCAGGGTTCAAAGTCAGGTAGTCTGACTTCAAAGCTTCTCACCACTCTGCCACGATAAAGGCAGGAAGGAATGGAGGAGCCAAGACAGCAGCAGACGGCCTGGAGGGCACAACAGCAATGCCAGAAGTTAAGGCGGCAAGGATGGCCATGTCCACATGGAGGAAACATGGGCACAGCGAAGCCTGCGCCGACTCAATTCTAAGAGCACTGCCTGCCTCTTCCAAGCATTCCATCCACGCTGTGGAGAGAGTGAAGCAAACCGTCCTAACCAGATACTCTGGAGCCACCTTTGGCTTCTCTAACAACCCAGCTGGGACACACAAGACCAACCCAGATGAAGTAGGAACGAAAGAAAGTCAGTGCTCAATGGTAAGTTTCAGAAAAGTGAGGTGCAACAGAAGTTCCAAGAAGAACGAGGTCAGCTGGTTCTAAAATAGCTGAGGAAGGCTTCAGGGAAGAGATGAGAGAAAGGGATAAGCGGAGTTTCGAAAGGCAAGCAGAGGGATGTCATGAGACTGGAGAACAGCAGGCACAGGGCGAAGGGGAGGCACGGCAGAGCCCAAGGGATGACCAAGCCCAGGGAGGAGACCCCACCTCCGCTTCTCCCGGACAGGAAGTGAGGTGAAGCTACTGCTCTCTGGATGGCTGCTTCCAGATGGATGATTTAAACACTTTTCTGCATCTCCCAGCAGCGGGGCTCTTCCTGGCTCTCTTTCTCCCACCTAACATCTGTCCCCTGCAACTAGAGGAAGGAGATTTAATCAGGAGAATATTCCCAAGTCATCAGACTCCAAGAACTTACCACATACCAGGCACTGGGCAAAGCTTCAGGCAGAGTTCTTAACTAGGGATCCACGGATAGGGGTCAGAGGCCTGTGTACCTCCTCCCAAAATAGCATGCAAAATATACAGGAGATGGGCAGACTTCTGAGGACAGGGTACACGTTTCTTCATCAGATTCCTTTTTTCTTTTCTCTCTTCTCTTCCTTCTTTTTTCTTTCTTTTTAGATAGGATCTCACTCTGTCACCCAGGCTGGAGTACAGTGGCGAGATCATAGCTCACTGCAGCCTCAAACTCCTGGGCTCAAGTGATCCTCCCACCTCAGCCTCCTGAGTAGCTGGGACCACAGGCATGCACCACCACACTTGGCTTTTTTTTTTTTTTTTTTTTTTTTGAGACAAGGTCTCCCTCTGCCACCAGGCTGGAGTGCAGAGGTGCAATCTTGGCTCACTGCAACCTCTGCCTCCCACGCTCAAGTGATCTTGAGCCTCCCGAGTAGCTGGGACTACAGTAGTGCCACCACTCCCCAGATAATTCTTGTATTTTTTGTAGAGACAGGGTTTCACCATGTTGCCCAAGCTGATCTTGAACTTCTGGACTCAAGTGATCTGCCCACCTCGGCCTCCCAAAATGCTGGGATTACAGGTGTGTGCCACCATGCTTGGCCGGGGCTAATTTTTAAACTTTATGTAGAGATAGGGTCTTGCTATGTTGCCCATGCTGGTCTCAAACTCCTGGGCTCAAGCCATCCTCCTACCTTAATCTCTCAAAGTGCTGGGATTACAGGCGTGAGCCACCGTGCCTGGCCTCTTCATCAGATTCTTACAGATATATGTGATCCACAAAAGGTTACAAATCTCTCCACAAAGAGGGGGAAATGCCCAGGTCCAGTACTCTAGAAATTCCCAATCTCACGGGGGAAGACAAACATAGACAAAAATAACTCCGATGCAAGGCTGACTTTGGTAAGTGCACTAATGGAGGCGTGGAAAAAATGTTGTGAGGGAGGGGACGGGGTTAATTCCAGTCTGGCTTTCAATAGGACATCCCCCATCCCCCCATACTGGTTTTGGGATCTGGGTTTGTGATGAAGAAGAAACAGCCGCGATCATTTTCTGCCCAGCCCAGACAGTCTTTAGCCAGTGCTTCTTTCTCAAGCGCTCCTGGTGGAAAACTCTAAGTCTGAGGCTGACTCTATTCCTGCCAGCGAGGTGAAGGAGAACACTGTTTTCAGGACAACAGGATTAGGAAGGAGGCGCTTATCCTGAAAACCAGCAACAACTCTGCTCTACAATTTTTTCCTCTTCTACCCAGCTCCCATTCTCCAAATTCCTGAGGTCTTTGTAATCCTGACACCCTTTTGGTGTCATGTCCTCCAGCCCTCAGTTATCTGTCTTAGGAGTTATCTGTCTGGGAGATCCCCCTCAGCCTCCAAGCCAGTGCGATTATTGCTTCTTTTTCTTCCCAGATAGCATCACCATCTCAAATCCCGATCTGTTTGTTTACATGATTATCCTGTCTCTTCCTCACCAGAAATGCATGCTCTGTGATGGCAAGCTCTTTCGACTTCTTCTTCCCCATGATCTCCCTAACACCCAGAGCATAGCCTGGCAAATAACAAGGGCTCAGTGAACACCCTCTGAATGAATGAGTGTCTGCCTCCCCCCACTTTGCATTCTTCTGTAGGCCCACCATGGTTCCAGAGAGGAAAGTACAAGGACAAATGAAGGCATTTTTTTCTCAGGAGACCATTTCTGAGATGCTGGGTACACAAGACAATCCTTATTTAAATGATCGTGGCAGAGTACAGTAGCCAGAGAACCATGTATGAAACCCGTAACTTTGGTATTCTATCACCTTCTCCATCAACCCCACTGCCAAACTCTGTCACGTCCTGCCTTGACATGTCTCAGCTTTCATCTGCCACTCCTTCCAGCTAGGCACTCACCACCCACCCGCTGGGTCACTGCAGTCACCACCTCACTACGTCCTAGCCATCCTGCAGCAGCCTCACTTCATCCCAGCCATCCTGCAAACTTCCAACAGCCTAATCAACCTACAGACACAAGTTCCCGGGATGTAGAAGGGGTTGGTAAGTATTTAAAGGCAGTGAGGTGGCTCACGCCTGTAATCTCAGCACTTTGGGAGGCTAAGGAAAGAGGATTGCTTGAGTCCAGGAGTTCAAGACCAGTCTGGGCAACACAGTGAGGCCCATCTTTACAAAAAGTCTAAAAATTAGCTGGGCGTAGTGGTGTATGCCTGTGGTCCTAGCTATGTGGGAGGCCAAGGCAGGAGGATTGCTTGAGCTGAAGAAGTCGAGGCTGCAGTGAACCACTGGACTCCAGCCTGGGTGAAAAAGCAAGATCCTGTATCAAAAAAAAAAAAAAAAGTGTTTGAATAATTAAAGTACAAATCAGTGGATGAAAAACAGAAAACACTCCCTCCATAATAAATTCCTGCTTTAAACAATTTATGTTGGCTAGACACAGTCACAGTGGCTTGTGCCTGTAATCCCAGTAGTTTTGGAGACAGAGGCAAAAATGTTGCTTGAGTTCAGGAGTTTGAACCAGCCTAGGCAACACAATGAGACCCTATCTCTACAAAGAAAATGTTAAAATTAGCAGGCATGGGCCAGGCGCGGTGGCTCGCACCTGTAGTCCCAGCACTTTGGGAGGCCGAGGCGAGCAGATCACCAGGTCAAGAGATCGAGACCATCCTGGCTAACATGGTGAAACTCCATCTCTACTAAAAAAAAAAATACAAAAAATTAGCTGGGCATGGGGGCGGGTGCCTGTAGTCCCAGCTACTCGGGAGGCTAAGGCAGGAGAATGGCGTGAACCCGGGAGGCCGAGCTTGCGGTGAGTCGAGATGCGTCACTGCACTCCAGCCTGGGCAAGACAGCGAGACTCCGTCTCAGTAAATAATAAATAAATAAATAAAATTAGCAGGCATGGTGACATGCACCAGCAGTCCTGCCTACGTGGGAGGCTGAGGTGGGGTGATTGTTTGAGTCCAAGAGTTTGAGACTGCAGTGAGCCCTGATCATGCCACCAAACTCTAGACTGGGCAACAGACTGAGACATTATCTCTAAAACTAAAAAACATCAGTTAATCAATAAAATAAATTTACGTTGCTCCCTACCAAGTCCAAACTCAGCAACCTGGCCCGCAGGTGAGTCCACAATTAGGTTGCAACTACCATTTCATCTTCATCTCCTTCAAGCCTCTGCACTACAGAACTTGTGTTCCCTACAAAAGTTTGTATTCCCCAGACTTTCCACTTAGCTTACGCTATATTCCTCAAATGGAAATATTCACCTTTGCTTAGACACACACACCCGCATAATAACAGCCTGCTGTCGCTGGAGGAGGTATTAGAAATTCAAACCAGAGGACTTCCTTTTGGAAAATACTCACAGCAAAATATTAAAAACACTAGATGAAGTATGACAAACTGCTGTTTTATTTACATAGTAAAGCCCTCCATAAGGTAAGCGAAATCTCCAGCAGCCAAAATATGAAGATGTAAAAATCAGAGCAGTAAGCAGATGCTAACATCTTGGCAGCCTCTTGCAACCAACAATTTTAGATAATTAAATAAATTTGTTTTAAATTTGTAAATGCAGAAGAACGATGGAGTTTATTTTTATTTATTATTATTATTATTATTATTTTGAGACAGTCTTGCTCTGTCGCCCAGGCTGTAGTGTAGTGGTGTAATCTCGGCTCACCGCAACCTCTGCCTCCCAGGTTCAAGCAATTCTCCTGCCTCAGCCTCCCAAGTAGCTGAGATTACAGGCATGTGCCACTATGCCTGGCTAATTTTTGTATTTTTAGTAGAGTTGGGATTTCACCATGTTGGCCAAGCTGGTCTTGAACTCATGACCTCAGGTGATCCACCCACCTCAGCCTCCCAAAGTGCCAGGATTACAGGCATGAGCCACCATGCCCAGCCTATTTATTCATTTATTTACTTATTTATTTATTTATTTATTTATTTATTAAGTCAGAGTCTCACTCTGTCACCCAGGTTGGAGTGCAGTGGCACAAAATCAGCTCACTGCAACCTCCACCTCCTGGTTCAAGCGATTCTCCTGCCTCAGCCTCCCAAGTAGCTCGGATTACAGGCATGCGCCACCACGTCCAGCTAATTTTTGTATTTTTAGTAGGGACAGGGTTTTGCCATGTTGGCCAGATTGGTCTCAAACTACTGACCTCGAACTCTGCCTGCCTTGGCCTCCCAAAGTGCTGGGATTACAGGCGTGAGCCACCTCACCCAGCCACAATGTGGTGTTTAAAAACCCAACAAATTTGAAATAGAACAAAATAAAACTTACAGATATGAAAAATACAGTCACTACACTGGGTGCGGTGGCTCACGCCTGTAATCCCAGCACTTTGGGAGGCCAAGGCGGGCACATCACCTGAAGTCAGGAGTTCAAGACCAGCCTGACCAACATGGCAAAACCCCATCTCTACTAAAAATACAAAACTTAGCTGGGCGTGGTGGCACATGCCTGTAATCCCAGCTACTCAGGAGGCTGAGGCAGGAGAATTGCTTGAACCTGGGGGACACAGGTTAGAGTGAGCTGAGATCACGCCACTGCACTTCAGCCTGAGTGACAGAGCGAGACTCTGTCTCAAAACAAAACAAAACAGTCACTAAAATGAAAACATGGGGTAGGGGTCTCTCCTCATTTCTCTGCCCATTTTCTGTGCCTGTGCAATGTCCCCTGCCTTCTGCTTTTGGAAGCCTTCACCCATCTCCATCACCCTGTCCCAGGCCCTCTACTCAGCTGAAACGGAAAGAAAGGAGACCCGGGACAGAGAGAGCGTACTGCGCTGTGTGCCTGGTCCACGAGGGGATCCTCCACGTCCGCACTCCTCCTGCCCACCTTTGCTAAGAGGTGCGGGTGAGCAGTCGGGACCAGCTGGCTGGTGAGGGAGGTGTGCGTGAGTACACGCTGCACGCATTCGTTTGAACCTGGGCTTGGCAGGCAGGGTGGAAAGGAGCGGATCAGAGGATTTGTAAGAAGATCTCAGCAGGGAGGCCTTTAATCTTTGAGGCAACTGCTTGTACGGAGACCATGGTGTCAGAGATGACCTTGGAGGCCAAAGCGGTCAGAACTACTGGGAGAGCTGCCATCTCTTGGTTCAGGCAACCGAGCCTTGAAAGGCCAGCGCCAGAATGTCAAAGATACTCCTTTCTGACTGTCCCTTTCACCCCTTCGCGACACGGGCAAGTTCCAAATCTACTCCCGCAGGGAAGCATCTCACTCCAAAGACGATGGAACCGAAGCCCCCAAAAGGACAGGAAATTAGTTACAGGTAAACTGATTTCCTGGAAACAGGAAACCAGGCAAATCAGTTACAAAGCTAGGATGTACAAGGAGGTAACTGGCCAGGCACAGTGGCTCATGCCTGTAATCTCAGCACTTTGGGAGGCTGAGGTGGGAGGATCCCTTGAGCCTATAGGAGTTCAGGACCAGCCTGAGCAACATAGTGAGACTCCATCTCTAAAAAAAAAAATTTTTTTAATAAAGAAATAATGAGATAACTGCCAGGTGTTCCTGCCTTTTAGTCCCAGAAATCTCGGCGTGTACTCAGGGGCACGCAGCAGAATGAGAGGTTATCGCTTCCCAATTGCTGTGCTTCTGTGCCCTGGTACGGCCCCCCAGATAGCTCTCATTCTCAGCAAAATCCTTGACTCCCAACCGGGCCCTCACCCCTAATAAAAATCTCTGCCTGGGATGGAAAGATGCAGGCATTGCTGAACATCATGGAGGAAAAACGTGATTGAAGAATGTGTATTTGGTGGCAGGTGCTGGGTATGGATGGCACAGTGATGCTGGGGTACTGGACACAGCTGTGTCATGGACTGAGAAGTTTAAGAAGTATTGGCGGGGGCCAGGTGCGGTGGCTCAAGCCTGTAATCCCAGCACTTTGGGAGGCCGAGACGGGCGGATCACGAGGTCAGGAGATCA